>NC_143198.1:2587500-2895000 GCF_051530095.1 Phoenix dactylifera
GGTCCAGTCGGGGTACCCGGATGGAATGCCTCGTACTCTCAGTTGGAAGATGACAGCCATCTGATCACAACGGCCAGGATCATGATCGAGATGGACTTCCCATTAATTGCTGCACCATGGACCACATGATATTATTGTTAATTATTCGAAAAGCATTGGATCGATGCCTGATGGCTCTCTCTCCGGAGCCCTCTCTCCTCTCGGTGGAGAGGAATCGCCCACCGGCGATGGTCCCCGGCCTGCGAGCCCCATGATCACAACGGCCATCGAACACCTAGCCTAGCCTTTCCGGAGAAAGCGAACCGTTCTTTTTCTCATCATGATGCCGACCGATCTTGCATCGCTGCGCGTGCAACGCTCGCCCCGTGTGTCAGTGTCGGATGGCACGTGGTAAGAGGGAACCCCCGCGCGACGTCCGTATCCCACTTTGACGTGACAAATGGAAGGTTTTCTAGGCCTCTGTGCCACGCTGCGAAGCTAAGGTGATAGCTAGGCCTAGGCCTACCTTCCTTGCAATCCCGGCCTGGCCCACATGCCCCTGGGTTGCCAACGGTTGTGGGCCCCTTCTTCGAATATATCGAATAGAAAGGTGCTGCCGCCTTATCTTGCAAAACTTATATTAAAAAAAAATTACTTAATCTCCATTAGTCAGTCTCCTTTGGAGCAAGGGGCATAAAAATTAATGTATAAATAATGTATAACTTGAATGTTAGTAGTTGGAGATGAACGATTTTCAGACAGTACATGTGTTTAGAAAGACAAACAGAACAACAGATTGGATTGCTTCTTTTGTTGCTTTGCATGTCGGAAATTTTTTTTTGAACTTCAGCGGTGGATATTTTTTCCTCTTTGTTTCTCTTACTTTCTAGTGATTTGGGAGCAGCGGAGCATTCATCTTGTATAAAGAGTTTTTTGATTTGTTTTTTCTATGGTTGGGTTCCTTTGGCTTAGGCTAAAGGGAGAGATTTTAACTGTGAATCCGTCCTCAGCTTGGGGCCTCAATTAGAAATGTTTAGAAGAATTTATAAGGACGTACTGATTCGCTATATAAATGATGAGTGGATGATTTTGGCCGTACCATATCATCTTAATATTTATTGTCGTAACAGTTGTTAAACATGAAAGTTGTCAGTGATGGGACCGATGAGGGAGCGACGGGGGAGTCATTTAAACTCTTTTATGCTTGCATTAAAATATGATATCATGCACAAGATGGCAGTCATTTAGATGGATGGCCAGCTTTTAATGTTCCTGTGGGCCATGAACAGGGCATTTACAAATCTATTTTATTTCATTGTGGGTGGGAGTTAGTTTCACAATGGACCCGAGGCATCATGCCATTAAGTTAGCCTACACGTGTGAGCCATTGCACCCTCGAGCCATGGTTTGGATGTTTGACACGCCGCACGTACGCATTCCAAACTCAATGAAACCAAGTAGCTGCCAGCTTGCACGAGAACACGTGAAGCATCAGAGCTTTATATATTTGATAGGGCTCGTCCTTTGGGTTGGATGCACGCATATAAATGCTGATGAGAAGAACGCTGCTGAATCCCCTCTAATAAGATTAGAGTACATTAAGAGAAGACGCAGTGAGTTGGTAGGAGCGACATGGAATGCAGCCAACCATCACAGATGCATGCATTTCCTTGGAACAGCTTTCATTGGGTGGATATATATGGGTTTAATGAGCCAGATAGGTTAACCATGCATGAATAATGGCCTTCCAAGAGTTTGAAAAGGTGTTCCCTTAGACCTATGTAATGAGATCCAAGGTGGGAACTGATCTCTTTGCTCTCACCTCATCAATTTCTTCTTGTTGTTATCTGGCATGTGAACTCCCATCACCATTCACCACCCAATGCATGCATGCCACCATCTCCTTCTGTCCTCTGACTTTGCTTCCCAATGCTTAACACCTCCTGCAATCTTTTGGAGCCATTTGTTGCATCAGCCCTGGGAGCCTTATCACTGTTCTTACACAGGCCTACAGCTTGCCACCTTGCTCAATGACTCATGGCCAAGGACCAGCACCACCACACAAGAGTAAACTGTGCTGCTGCTCCTGCTTTGACATCTCCAAGGTCCTTTCTGGGGGCCTCCTGCTTGCAGCCATGATATGATAACTCATACTGCTCATTGAATTCGGTTGTGAAGAAAAGGAGATGAGAAGTACGTACGTTGCGTCATGCACGTTGCATTTGACTCGTTTGTCGTCTTTAGGAGGGAAGCGGAGACATAGATCCTGTCGCACAATTAATTGGGTCCTGGATACGATCTAGATATGGGAGAATACATTAGAAGGTTGTGGTGGGCTCTTCAAATAGTTTTTGATCTCCCGTTCATAAACGGCGTGCTTCCTCGTAGCTTGTGACCATACGTAAGAAGAATGTTGGCCCCTTCCATTTGTGACACTGTTCCACGAGAGACGCATGCCATGTGTAAAGAGAGAAAGAGAGGGAGAGAGAAAAAAAATGGGCCCGAGTGTTGTCGTCTCACATCATATGGCTGTTTTCTTCTCCTTGCTAAGGAGGAAAAACTTGAAAAAAGATTAAACGGAGACATCCTATTGTAATAACTAGCCCAAGCATTACGAGTCTGATGTCAGAATCTCATGTGAGTCATATGCATATGGCATGATATATATATACCTTGCATGTTGTACGTATTCAATTATGTACATAATGCCAAGGGTGAAAGTGTGGATTAATTGATTTTTTTTGGATGGACTTTATGTATTCCAAAAATTTTTCTAATCCACACCAATAGTTCGGACTCGATGTGGTATGTTGATCACAAGTAGTCCTTTTTGTGGTTGTTTTTTTGTTTTTTCTCTAACTTATTGAAATTT
This sequence comes from Phoenix dactylifera, assembly GCF_051530095.1. Classification (NCBI taxonomy): domain Eukaryota; kingdom Viridiplantae; phylum Streptophyta; class Magnoliopsida; order Arecales; family Arecaceae; genus Phoenix; species Phoenix dactylifera. The sequence goes on from NC_143198.1 coordinate 2,590,352, forward strand.
TTAACCGACCTGAACTATACCTAACCAAAGTTGAAATCAAGCTGAATAGCTATAATTTAGTTGATCTAGCTGTCCCAACTTGATGTCGTGGTCCCAACTTATAAAACTTAAATTTAGTTTTAAACCTTAAATATGACAGAAGTGTTTTGCATGAGGCTAGTCTGTTGTTTATCAATGACTATATCTCTGGTTAGCAGTGCATTAGCAATTCAAAAATCTCTAGGGGACTCTCGGGGTTATTAAAAAAAAAAAGAGTTGAGACAGTAGAGAAAGAAGATACATGTGATATGAATTACTCCATATCTAAAAGTGCTTTCTTCATGGATTAAGTCTTAGTTGACTTCAAAGGATATCTTTTCATTTCTACATATTGCTTAGTTGAATAGTTCGAGAACAAAGTCCTTTTTTTTTTGTGAAAAAAGTAAAAGAAGAAGGATCCAAGAAACAAAGTTAGCTAAAACAGTTTCTTGAGTAGTAACATTTGCCAGACTTTGTACCTAACTCATGCCAGATTATGAAGTGAATGTGGAAAATATGAACGAAAACACTACCAAAAACGAAGAGTTAAGGGAAGTGCCAAGACATGCATCATCAGGTGAACCAGTGGGGAACACAAGAGGAACAACCTCCACAAATCCAAACCTAAGCATTTGTTCTACCACATTCGAATGCATGTGTTCTTCATGTGTTCAATAGCATTGACAGGGAGAAATCTGAAGCATGTTAGCCTGGAGATGACAAGAAGCCCTCAAAACAAGTTTTTCTGAAGCAATGTCGTTGATTACTTGGAACCATTTTAATTTTTTAGTATTTTGGTAGTTTACGTCTTTAGTTAATACTGGGTCCAATGAGCCACAAGGCCAGTTCAGAGTCCAATTTAGTATCTGAGTTGGTTAAGCTGGGTAAGTGGGTCAACCCTATTGATCACTTTGGATAATTTAGTCCCCTAATCCAGCCATTTAAATCATGCTAACTAAGGGCCAGAAGTAAATACGGTTGAGGTCCGGGAGACCAGTGGTTTAGGTACGATTATCGAATTATGAGAGTTTTAGTGGGTTGTAAATGCTTTTCCTTTTTATCGAATGGATCCGTGAGTGCCTCTCTTAGGTGAAGCTAAAAATGTGTTAAAAGAGTTCTACCATCGGCCTTGAATCAAAATTTGGGTGAGGCGGATACACTACCAAATATAATTGGATACAATATGGCATAGGCATGTGAAAAGTCTTTGTGGTTGATAGTGGCAATCCTAGAGCTAACCCAGCAATCTGAGATGCAATGAACTCATTTATTGAATAAGTTGAATTTAGGTTTAGAGGCTTGACTTGCTTGGCCTAGATTAACTTATGTTATCGCACTTTTTTCTCCATGGAGGAATAGGCGAGGGGTAACAAGCCTGATTGGTAGGTCGAGCACAAGTGTGTCGCGGGTATCTAGATAGCCGAAAAGGAGATAAAAGAAGGGTTGCGATGATGATAGTAATATGGATGCAAATGTCATAATCTTAAAGGATTATGAAATACTGTATCTCCCAAACTACCTGGTTCGAGATATACCGAGTGGTACTGGAGGTGGACTAGCATGGTTCCACCCAGAAATTCAATAAAACGGGAGCAATGGACGAGAGTGAAGAAAAGAGAGAGATGGTTCCACCCATTAGTTCCCCCTCTCCTTCAACCGCACGAAAACAAGGGCAAAAATATAAATATCATGTATCTCATTTGTTCACAGGGTAGAGTTCCTTAGATTGTACTCTGGACTGTTCGGTAGCCATGGTTATTTGCAAACATATGCCAGAACAATCAAGCAATCTAGACAAACCTTAATAATTGCAACAGCCATGGTTAAATCATACTGGTCAATCTGGCTAAGAACTCATGATAATTACATATTTGTTTGTTCTAACTGTTGCTACCGTCACCTTTTCACTTAGCTAACTCTATACGAAATCTCTCAAGCAAAAAGAGGATATGTAGGAGATAATTAATGAATTAATCAATAATTTTAAGTATACTAATACTCGTTTGTTCCATCATTAAAAGTCTGAATAACGCTGCCGGGCTCTTGCATGAAAAAAATTATGGAATTTGGCACAATAGACATGATAAAGAGGATGAGACTCAGTAGAATAGTAAAATTGCTTCATTATAACTTAGAGATTATATAATCTCTTTATATGTAGAGATAAGATTGCATACATCTAATTCTCTCCAAATCTTGTATGGCGTTTTAGAGCGAAGAAAAAAGAAAAGTATTAGGCCCATGAAAAAATTTGAGGCCCTTGGGCTCAACCTAGCCCATACGCGACCATTGTCAATTGCCCTATACCTTCCCATATTCGAATGTCCACCGTCCCCCAACGGTCCACTTCCCATGGATCTCCAAAATGGACGGCAGAGATTGATAGCCATGTGGGACACGGAACATAGGGCGTAACTTAGAAGGTGACTCGGGGGGCCGCCGTCCGAACTCTTCCTCGTCGGCTGGTTCGCGGGAGAGCTAGGGTTGGGGTCTTGTCTTGGGGTGTCCTCCTCCGAATCCTGGTGCTCGTCCCGTGACTCCGAGCCTAGCTTTTCTTCACTTTTCTTGGATTCTCCTCCATCCCCGGTCCAAAATGACGACGATCGTGGCTACTTCGGAGGACGATCCGGTACTCGCCGTGGTTCGGTTCACGTCAGAGCTCGCCTGGGCCGATGCAGGCCCCGAGGTACGGGAACTTGGGGACTTAGATCCATTTACTCGAAAATTTCCATTAAATTTTCCTTTTTTCTAAGGGGTTTTGGGGATTTATGTGCTCCTTTTAGAAAGGGGCCGGGGGGGGGGGGGGGGGAGGATTGGATTCAATAGTTGCTTGGATTATACTACGAGTAATATGGGCGGTTCTAATTTCGTAAGTAATTAGCAGCTCCGAATTTTTCTTGCTTTTTAGGCTTTATTTTGTTTCAATGTAGAATTGGTCAGAAAACAAAACTAAAAATTGCATCTTTTACATATTATTTGCATAGGTTGATGTATTGATTTGAGGTTAAGGCATCTGGAATCAGTTTCTAGGCATTAACAGTTTTCGTGCTTGAAAAATTTCTTAGTAGCGCGAGTAAAGTATTCGGGCAAGGAAAAGCAAAGATGTACAGGGTTCATGCACCTACTGTCTCGCCAATGATCTTTAGAGGTTTCCTTCAATGGGCTGATGGGAGTTAATGTATTGTTCCAAGAAATAAATACGAGTTGTTGTGTGATTATTGCCATTTCCTGATGGTTTTTGCCTTTTGTGGTTAGGAGAGGAATGTTCTCATTAAGAACTGAAGCATCTGATGGTGCACTTTTTTTTATTTTTTGATAGGTCGCAGAACTTCAGGTGACCCGACTTTGTATTGAAGCCCAGGAATGTATGATTACGAGTAGATGGTTGGATCTGGCATCTCTAATGCTTACTTCAGCAGACTTGATAGTATCACGAGTGTCAGAGAAAGGTATGCATCCATCACTTGTATTGTTCAGCAGTTATAGCTTATAGGTGACTACTGTATTGCTTGGATGACTGGTAGTTGGGATCTGTAGCTCATCATTATGTTCTTTTTAATATTTATTGCCTTTTACCTGTGAAATTTACAAGTTCTTAGGTCAATAAATATTAATAAGGTGAATGATCATCATGGCAGTAAACATGCTCTACATCCTTGTGCTCTTGTATTTCTCAAAATCTGATGGTCTGCTGAAATTTTGGCTTATTATAACATGCTGTGAGATGATGCTTATTTCCAACTAGGATTATTTAAGAATGTCTCTTTATTTGCTGCTTTTGGCACAACAATGTCCTGATCTGTGGGATTGTTGTCCGATTCTTAGCATGCACTGAATTGTTTTTCAGCTATTATTTTGAAATAGCATCAGTGTTCTTGTGTGGTATGTCTCTGAACTTTAGTTCTTCCTTGGAACAAAAACATGATAGGATGTGCACATATCCTGGTCATAATATGCTGTTTGAATCATCTCTTTTCTGTCTTTTTTTTCTGAGACTTAGATGTTATGATTTACTAATAATCAAATCTAATAGTTCTTGATGCTGGAAACTCTTTAAACCAAACTAAGAATGCTTACTTTACACTGAAGATGGCTAAAAATGCAGTAATATCTCCAGTTTGTAACTAAAAAATTCTAGTATTAACAAGGTTTCACTATAGCTCCATAAGTTAAATATGCACAGCCGTGCATCACTTTTTGGCATATTTCCTGAACATTTACCTCATGAGTGGGTGGCTGTTTTGTGTCTGGAAGGTCAACAACTTAATATTTCAAAATCTATAATGGTATTTCTCCATAAAGTGCAGTAAAGTTTGGAAAAGAGTAACATGGTGAGCTGTGAATAACTATTTCAGATGTAACTGTGAGAACTTCTAATGATGCTGAGAATTTCATCATATTTCCTCCTTTATTGCATCTTATTTATGCTTGTTTTATGCCTGATTTAATTACTATAAAACTGCTGTAACAGGCATCACCTCTGCATTGCGTACATGATCGAATGCTTTTTTTTGTTCAGTTTTTAGGAGAATTATATTTTTTGTTCCAGTCATGCTTTATTGCTCAAGCTAGTTTAAATTATTGCAGTATTAGAACCTATATTTGTTCAAGTACCACACTGACCAATTTTTCAAGTAGTTTCTAAATCTTATGTCAACATTTACTGTACTTGTGTCTGTAACAACATATTTGACTTAATTGGAAGAAAATGAACTTCACTTAACTAAGAATTCTGAGTGCTCATAGCATTTGCTGGTGAGCTAATAAAATCTCAGATATTTGTTTTCCTTTAGCTGACATTTACTTGCTTTTTTGTTTATTTTGAATGAAACCTACTGTCTGCTCTTTTTTTCTTTTTGCAGACCTGGAATGTATTTTCACTGTTATCTGCAACCTTGTCACAAGAGCAAGTATTCCGGATGAAGCACTAGAGATGGCAAAGCTCATATCTGCAAAAGTTATCCAGCAACCAAATGATAAACCTGCTCTTCGCCTGAAGATGTAAGGCAAACAAACTATTGGTGCTTAAGTTCTTTTATCCCCCCAGTTGCAGCTATCTCTTACATGTCTGCATGATTCAAACAGGCTGTTCAATTTGTACAATCTGCTAGAGAATCCCTACGCTAGGTTCCTTGTCTACAACAAAGCACTCAATTTGGCAGCTAGTGGAAAAGTTACTGAAAGCATTATACCTTCATTCAAAAATATAGATAGTTTTCTGCAAGAGTGGAATATTGGAAAAATGGATCAAAGGGAGCTTTTCCTCACCATCTCTAACATTTTAAAGGACAATAAGAGGTGCACATTCGGATAGAAGACCAAGTTGTTGGGAATACTTTTTCTTGTACAACTGGATTTTTGAACTTTCCTTTTTTGTAAATCTGCAGCATGGCCAAAGATTCTTTTGCTTTCTTGACCAAGTATTTAGCGACTTTTTCTGGTGCTGGTGAGGAGTCATGTACGATGAATGAGGCCAAAGAGGAAGCTGTGCATTCCATTATAGAGTTTGTGAGGTCTCCAGACATATTTCAGGTATGCAAGTGGAGTATCTGCAATTTGGAGGCATTTAGCCTGCGAAATGAGTGATTCTAATTTTGGAAATCGACACTATTTTAATTTTGTGGATAGGTTGTGCGCCACAGATTTCTCTCTCTCTCTCTATATATATATATTGTTTACTAGTATATTGGCCATATTCTATTTGAATTATAAAACAGTCATGAAAATTCAGCAGATTTCCATATACCATGTATATATAGATGTGTGATAGTTCATTAAGTGTTGCTGTGCTATCTCTTTATGTCGTGGTCTGCTATCTCCTTATGTTGCATTCTGATGTTTGACCCTTCTTTCTGCTACATTTATACTGCTTGCAAATGTTCTTCCATTCTCTCTCTCTCTCTCTCTCTTTCTCTCTCTTCTTTTTAGGATAGATTATCATGTGGGAAAGGAGATGTGTAGGGCAGAGGCATGTGTTTCACATCTTGTACTTATAAATGCCTTGAGAGTGCAATTTTCTTTTGCATCTTTTAATTTAGTTTACTAGCCTTCATGTCCTTTCACTAAGTAGCTGTCAGCTAATTGAAATCTTTTGTCCTAAGAAAGATACAGGGAAGAAGATGGTCTGAACCTGAAGTTCTGGTTTTGTTGGACCAAGTCTTCTTTACCTCAGAAGAAGACAATATGTGTTGGTGGAGCCCTTGCTGGAGTTCTAGAAAGCATAGCTCTGTAGAGGTTCTAAGCAGAACAGTGAAGTGGACGGTGATAGCAACATTCCTTTTGAGATTGGTGATAGTAGGTCATTTAAGAAAGATGCTCAAAAACTAAGTAGATTATAGCACATGAATGCTGAGGTTGCCTGAAGCATGGGTTTTTAGGACAAATGATGCCCCGCCCTAATAACTTTGGAGTTGGTTTGACAATTGGATTTGGATGTGGCTTGAGAATTTGGAGATAATAAGTCCATGTTCAGGTATGTCTTGCTTGAAAAATTACTCTTGTAATCATGTTGAGACTTGCAGTGTTATGAATTTGGTTTTCTTGGACCAATCCTTGACAGAAGTGGTTTGAAACGGGTAAATCAATTCAGGCATGGCAATCTTCTAAATGGCTTGCAAATGTGTTTTAAGCATTGGTGACAATATCTAGGAAGATGCTATTTGTTGTGATTAGTCTCAGATAATCTGTTGTATGGAAAGTTGGATCTGTTTTGAGTAGGCTTGTAGCTGCAAGGAATCCATGTATTCCTAGTATGCTAAAGAAGATAGAAAGTTAATTTGTCAACTTGAATTTTGAATACGCTTATAACATAGTGGATCTAAATCATATAGAAGATATTGATTTTTGAAGTTAACATGATTACCAGGATTTGGTACTATGGTTTTTTCTCATTGGTTTATGATTCATTCCTTAGCTATGAATGCAAATTTCTTTATAATAACTGGACTTTTTTATTAATATGGATTTTTGTAAATCTATTGGAATAAGTCTTTTTTTTTTCTTTTTCTTTGGCGGGTTTCTTATACAATACGTGTACGAATACACCCAATAAAATAAAAAAACACAAGATCATGGAGTGCCCGAGGCAACTCCTCTCCGGCCCACAAGGTGCTCCCAGAATGACTAGCCACATAAGCGGCTACCCAATCCGCAGCCCTATTGGCTTCTCTAAAAACATGCTTGGCCTGGAAAGCCCCACCATCCATCGGAATAAGTCTGTTTTCATTAGCTCAACGGTATCCATTCATGGTGGTCTCCCTGCTTGCCAATTGCAGTTTGAGTTTTCATGTCATGCCCTTGTAACCTAATATGTCTTGAAGCAGTGCTGATTTATTTGTACAATCTTAGCTTGGTCTTGTCAAAGGGCTTGCTATAACTTCAATATGCAATAGAAATCTTGCTAAGGAATCTATGGCACCCTCCACTGGCATCCAGCTTGAATCTGGAAATTTCTCTTGCTGACAGCAGCATGAATGGGGTCAGGGCTGATCATGGGAAGACCCTGACAGGCCCTCATTCTCCCTTTGTTGGCTCTCGTCTTCACCCAACCACCCCAGATGAACTGATCAGGTCCAGAGGGCAACTTACACCCAATGTTTCATGAGTGGGTTGGGTTCGAGCTTACCCCAATCTGGGTGAATCATGAAAATGGTGACCTGAATATGGTTTCGTGAAGCATCCACTATCGGTCTTGCATTCTGTTGTAGCCTCTAGCTTATGATGTAATTTGTGGGATCTCAGTGCCTGCTCGCTTTCTCAGTGGTGCAATTATTTATTTTTTCTACTATCTTATTACTATTTACAATTTAGGGAATGAATTTTCAGATTTATGATGTTCTTGCAGTGTGATCTGCTAGACATGCCTGCTGTTGGGCAGCTGGAAAAAGATGGAAAGTATGCATTGATTTACCAGCTGCTGAAGATCTTTCTCAATCAAAGGCTTGATGCCTACTTAGATTTTCATGCTGCTAATTCTACTTTATTGAAAAGCTACGGTATGATGCATGAGTTTTAGTTTTTGAACATCCATAGTTTTATCCAATTTTCTAATGACAAGGGATCCACAGGTCTGGTTCATGACGACTGCATAACAAAAATGAGGTTGATGTCATTGCTAGACCTCAGTTCCAACGATTCTCGTGAAATTCCATATTCTGTCATCAGGGACGCACTTCGGGTAATGCATGTCCTTTTGCCTCACCTTTTTACTTTTTTTAATTGTTGCTTCTTGTTTAAGTAAGTTATCATGCAGATCACGGACGAGGAGGTAGAATATTGGATTGTCAAAGCAATCACCTCCAAACTTCTGGACTGTAAAATGGATCAGATGAATCAATTTGTGATTGTGAGGTAGTCATTGCTAAGTGAATGTTCTTTTCTTCTGTTTATTTTGTTTAGTGGTGTGGGGTGAAGAGGACAAGGTATATACCGTGCAAATGGAATTCAAGTCAGAGAATTATTTTTGATTCGTTAAGTTTCATGTTTGATATGCAGCCGGCATACTGAGCGAGTGTTTGGGCTGTCAGAGTGGCAAAGTCTTCATTCCAAGCTGGGAGCTTGGAGGGTATGTGCCAACCATGTTAATTATTAAACATATTAAGATTCCAGCTCAGCCGTGTGCTTCTACGTAGATGAGTTTGTCAGGCCTCAGCCTGTGCTGGTGGAAGACCTTATTAATGGTGCTTGTTTGGATGCCAAGCCCGTGCCTGCCTTCTAATTTCTAAAGAAAGCAATCTGAATGTACATATTCAGCAATGCAACTAATGTTATTCAATTGTTTATCTGTTGAACCTTTTATTTCAGGGAAATATTGCCAATGCTATCAGCACAATCCAAGCTAACAAAGTATCTGGAGGACTACAGGCAATGCAAGGATTAATGATACGCTGAAGTTTGTCAATTTTCCACAAAGCAATGGACCGAGTATTGAACGCTGACAAGATACTACATTTGATTTAGATGATGAGAGGGCATGTTCGATTCCAAAGAACGAGCCTCTTGAGTGAAATCCAATGAGTTTTTATAAGCTTTAGTGATTAGATTTTGATGTTATGGGTGATGGTTGATTGCCAAAAATTTTGTAGGGTAGCCCTCTATGGCAGTGTAGATTTAGTTGCGAGATCATTTCGGTCGTGACCCAAATGAATACAGATCATAACCTAAATATTGAGGAATTGATTTTTTTTTTTTTTAATTGTGGATGTTCTTGATGATGATCCTGGTTTGAATATTCTTTATCTTGATAGCTTAAAGAGTCCTGTAAAGCACATGTCATTTGGTGCGAGTATCAAACCTTTAATTAGCCAGCTCTAATTCGTTGGTTGCACCAGACGAACAAAAGTAAGGAGCAGAATTAACTACATGGGCAAATCTAATTCCATCTGAAAAATGCAGGGATCTGTTGTAAAATCAGAGGTCAATTGCAAAACCTACCATATGCTTTGCCTTTTAAATGGAGTCTTGTATACTGTAGGAGGGCACGCGTCGGTAGCACAAATCTAGATTCATGTAGACACTTGTCTGGGGTTGAAAGGAAATCTTAATAGGTGAGAAGCGAAGAATATATAAAACCTATTAAACAGGATTCACATTAACCCACACTACAGGTGATCATATATGAGACATTTGTAAAATTAGAGCTCAAATGAAAAGCAGTCTTCCTCAAAGAAAGAACATCTGTCGGTTTGAACCCATGGAAGATCTATTGAACCGCCGGGTTCATCAGCTGCCGCCAAATTTTAGTCGAATTCTTTTCTTGTAAACTCTTGAAGTTTTCTTAGCATCAGCCTTGATTTTATAGCTGGCTACACTGTTGAGGTGAACATTCTCCGATTCATTTCAATCAGGTTTTTGAATTCCTGCTTGGTTTGTACTTGAGAGAGACTTTCTTCATATGTGAATTAAATTCTGTGCTTAATATTGCAAACAGCACTGCAAACCGGAATTATGATGGGAAAAAAGAGTACAAAATGTTAATGCAAGCAAGCAGACTCTGAATGTGACCTTGATGGTTATGTTCATTAGCAGGGAGGGAGGGAGGGAGGGAGGGAGAGAGAGTGAGAGAGAGAGAGAGAGAGAGAATTGGTTGGCCATTGTATGCCATTTGAAGTTTGACATATAATCGAGTTTCCCACTCAAACCAACCGTGCATGTTATTGAGTTTCCCACTCAAAGCGAGCTGCGTCATCCTGTCTCGTGAAACCAACCTTGACATCCTTCTCACAGGAGGCCCATAAGTAGTTGGATCAAAACCTCATAGAGTCTTACCTGCTTTAAAGCCAGAGAAACATACCATGGAAAAGAAAATACCAAGTGTTAATGGTCAGGTAACAGTGCAGAACCATACCAATTTTAGAGAACAAATACGAATAATGAATGGAGAAACATGCTTTCATCTCAGGGATGAAGTTTTCTTGTCTATTCATCAGTTAGGAGAACAAATTCCCACCAAAACATCTTAATTTGTAGAGTCATATAGTACATGATCAATCTCCAACAACAGCATGGGAACATTGTTTATTTGGAACCAGCAGGTCTAAACAGTGATAATGTTTCTTCATTTCTTCGAAGACATTCTTGCAGTTCTAACCAGCAATGATTTCGTCACTTGCCACCATTGCCAAAGAGGTAATTGAGGGAAGAACCGCCACCAGGAGCAGCATGAACCTTAGTTGAAGGCCGGTCCTGCACAACAGAAAACCAGCATTATCTTTCCTGATATGCACAAAAGTACGACTCTTAACTAATTAATTATCATGTAAGAAGAACTGACGATCTCCTTCTGGGAACCCAGCAAAGCGGGTAGTGAAATAAAACCAGTATTATCTTTCCTCATATGCACAAATGTAAGAACCTAACTAATTAATTAACAGGTACGAAGACTGATGATCTCCTTTCAGGAACCGCACATAACGGGCAGTGAAATTGTTTTATTTGCTCCGCCCAATATGCATGATACAAGGGATTAGTCAAACTCAAACAGATCAATATGTGGAAGCTAGCTTTACCAAGAAAAGGAGAGATTGTTCTTCCATGTATAACAGTGATGTCCCTGTCATGACTAATGAAGATAGAAATGTCTAAGCATAAAAATATGCACCTGAAGCACAGGTGATGCGGATATATTTTTACATAACTAGGATGCATTTTTGTCATGAATTTGGACTATAAGGGTATAGAAATAGCTAAAGACGAATGGAGGAAAATGAAAAATAGGGCTCTTAGTTTATGGTCAATAATGGCCACAGATCAAGTTACAAGGTAACAGACAAATGGAGTTAAAAAGATAAAAGAGTATGCTAGGAATTATCAGTAAGGTTAAATGCAATGCATCAAACAGAGAACAGCACAGCAGCAGTATGTAGGGCATAGCCTAACTTAAGGCAATTGAGTTCTTACCGTAAGAAAATTGCCACAATTCTGGCCATCTGCACGGAAGTAGTTGTTTGTAGTATTCTCTTGGATGCCTGCTGGAGTCTGCTTGCTGACATCAACAGGTGCTGACGCCTCAGAAGGCTTTAGGGGTGGTGCAGTGTCATCAGCAACTGGAGTTTGATTTCCAGCAGGTTTAGGGGTCTCATCACTCCCAAAAAGGTAGCCCAGTGAACTCTGCCCTCCTCCACTGCTTACACCACGACGCATTCTCTAATAATAAAGTAGTCCAAACTTTCAGAAGATGGAAGTTTTCTGTTAATATATAATCATTTCCCAAATGAAGCATAGGAATCCAAGATTTACACACAAAACAGGTGCAAATGTAATGAAAACAAAATAAGATATTAGAATGTGCCAGCGCGTTATCTAATGGCAAATCAGTTTATATTAGTCTCAGTATAGCATGGTTCTGTTGTTGTTCCTGATCAAAAAAAGGGGAAAAAAGAAGCAAGAACACACATCCTTCAAAGGGGGTGAAAATATAATAGCATTTTCTATGAAAGGACCTGACCGGAAATAAAAATCTATTGATTCTTCTACCTTCTGCATTGTTGGGAATTTTATAATTGAGGCACAAGATTGCAGTCCTGGAACTCGGCAGACAGATCATTTTTGAGATCAATGTAGAAAACACTTATGACAGAGCTGTCTCATCCTTCCTGCATACTTATTTAGAAAGAGTTCTAGGTGATCCACTCTTGCATAGTTCTCTGAACTCAACAACTGTAAACAACAGAAGTTTCTACTTTAAAGAGCATAAATACTGCCAATAAGACTTTATAATTTGGGATTAACTTCATAAAACTTTTCCACTATCCATAGCAATAAAGGGCTAAGTTCTCACTGAAGCTACTGCAAATCCTTTGATCTCATAAAGAAACCCTTAGGTCTCTCTCTCTCCTCCCTTGTAATTATTCCACATAAAACCAAGCCCTTTTCCTGTATGGGTTTTCCATCAATCTTTGTCACAAATGAATGTAAGAAGATACTAAACTGGTATTGAGGGCTTTAAGGCACTCACAGATTCTTTTTCAAATTGTGTAATGTATTAGGGTATTGTGGGAACTAAATAGAAAGTTGAATGGTTCAGAGTGCTCTCTTATGATCACACGAAATATCATACAGATTAGAAATGATCCATTTATGTGTAGTAACCCGATCTTCAGTTATCTAAGAAGTTTAATAAGAATAGTCTAAGTTCGAGTGATGTTTTCCTATTTGGACCTTCAACTAAGAGCCTTTTCAACCATCCTTATCCGTTTGAAAATTTTAGTGTTCTAAACCAGTACAAGAGTTATTAGGAAAAGTAATAGGTAAGCACAGGATACTCATGCAAGAAGAGGCATAAAAGTTATTAGGAAAAAAAAACTGCAATGAAATTGAACATCAACACAAAGAATTATATGCAGCTGGATCGCTTAGGTGTAGAAGTCATGGATCTACTTTGTATAGGCTAAAGCTGACATTGATGGGCTCACCTTAGCTCAACAAATGGCTTAATCTGCACAATTCATTGAATCTTATTTAAGCTTATCTCACAATCAATGTCCTATATGTTTGTTTCCTTTCCTCTGAGGTATGAAATTTCCGAAGAAGATTTAAGAGTGGGAATCAAATTAATCGAAGAATCATGTTGGGAGCCTAAGAATATACAAACTGAAAAATTAATCTTAACATAATTTACTTCCATTAAAGGATTCATTAACTATCAAAAAAGCCAAACGATCTAGAGCACCATTTTCTTTTTTTTCCTTCTCTTGTTCAATCATATGGAAGGCCATTAAGTACCTCTAAGAGTTGATCATGCTTACAGAAAATAGAATTGGAAGTGATTGACTATTGAACAGATTAGGACTCTCAGATATAACAATTAGTAGTAAATTTGTTCATGTACTTATGACAATTTGGAATGGTTTTACATTCACAAAAATGGCACCATTTCATTTAAACAAGTGAGAGTGATTAGACAGCACCAAAGTGACCTTTCTACAAGCCTTACAAGATACAGAAACAATGATGAAGCAAGTGGTCTTGACGAGATAATGATTCACTGTGTGAAAGGGGTACAACAGGAGATATGTGTAGACAACAGGAAAAAATGAATATTTGTTTTTTCTTTCATTAAAAGGTGAGGTGGAGAGGAAAGTCAAACAATAGATTATAGACCTGTTTGGTTTGGACAATTAGGCTAGCTAAGATTCTCTTCTAGCAGGAATTCAGTAAAGTCTTGTACAATAATAATAGTCACTTAGCTTCTCAGACATGCGGAGCAAGTAGCTGACATAGAAAATCTCTAAACATCTCTTGAAAACACAGCCCAGGTGCTAATAAACATAGAATCAACAATAAACAATTCTTTATGTGATGGTGCACATCAAAACTGACTATATACTATTTATTCCATCTAAATTTAGTTGGGCAGCAGATCTGACGAACACATCATCAAGTAAATTCTAACGCATTGGCACCATTCCTATCTTATGATTGGTTGGATTTAAATTCTATGATAATTCAATCTCAATGTAAGAGTTCCAAAACGAGGACTTCTCAACTAAATCAAACAGATCAGGATGCAAAGATAAGAAGCAAAACATTTCAAGAACACAATCATAGCAAGATTAAGTATCAGAATTGCTTCCATTATAGGCGAATTTGAGCTGACGACCGCTCCAGGCGGTTGCTGCACAGTTTTCAAACGGTTCAACGGGGAATTTAGCATCAATTTTTTTAAAAAATAATCAAAGTTTCGACATAGTCAAACCAAAGATTTCTACCCATAACACAAATCGCGCCAAATGTCGCATTAAACAACAAGAAATACAAGAAAACAACCACCAAAGAAACAAAGGAAAAAAAAAGGAAATTCAGCACAATTTAACCTCAGAATGCAATCCGAAGATCCAAAATTAAACCAATAAAAGCTAAGCTACGAGCAAAATGCCGCGAGGATACATCAGATCGGGGATAAAGGAACCGAGATCCAAGTCACAATCCGAACCCAGAACCTTAAAAAGAAAAAAAAACCCTTCTTGGAGAGATTCCAAGTGAGATCTACGGATAAATGGCTGTAGAAATGCGGCGAATCGAGGAGGAGAAGTGCTTCTAAAAGCACACTTCTAGGATTAGGGTTTCTTACCTCTCTCTTTGGGTCGAACGAGAAGGGGCTAGAATCCGGAATTGGGGATCGGGAACGAGGAGCAACAGAAAGGAGGAAGGCGAGGCTCTCATATAAAGAGCCTAGAGGGACACAATTAAACCCCTCTGGACCGAAAAACAAATTTGCACTAAAACCTTCCTATTTTATAATTTAGCCGTCTCACAGGGTCCGAGAAGTATACGATTGAAAAACCAAGGACGTTTGTTAAATTTTTAGCCACCCTTTGGGTGCTTGTGTGCTGATTAGAGCCCAGAAGTCATGGTTAGGGATTAATGGACCCATTCAAAAACATACTTTTATATTATTTTAAATTGACTATCAAGTCAAGTTTATCTTAAATTTTGCATTTGTTTTGTGGTCAATGTCATCCTTTCTCACAACATAAACTTTATGCTGTCATATAATCAATCATAACAGCAATAATTATATTGCTTAAATCTGTTTGGACTGAGTTTGTTTGAGAATAAAATAATTTATTTTACTGCTTTTTATTGTTACAGTAGAAAATAACAAATAATAATAAAAATTAGCAGTATTGTTTGTCGAAATCATGGTTTACCAAATATATAAATATTTATTCCAACTAGGATAAATATTTAAGCTAATAATATTATTTCATTTAGATGAATGCTATAAATGTTATAGAATGGTTATTCTGAATACTCTTCCTTATATTTATTCTAAGACGACTAAAAAAAGAGAGACAAATACAAGAATAAATGAAAAAGGTTATTTTTACTGCCAAAAATGGAAACTGTATTGAACATATCTACTTTAAATAATGTTTGATTTAGTGGATCATTGGGAAAAAAAAAAGACAGTTAAGTGTATGAGACTCGTAGGATTTGAAGAAGAACAAATGTATATAACTTTACCTTCCCATATAAAGATTATTTTCATATTTCAAACCGTAGCATCTATATCACAATAGAATAACCTCATCATTGCACCAATCTCATCTTTTAATTAGGTTGATCGTCGCTATTTATCAAACATTCTCCTATTTAAAAAACATATGATACATATGCTAAGATACATGTATATGCAAACTAACAATGGCATGCGAACTTTTGGTTTGTGTACTTGTTTTGTGTATGAGCGCATATTTCACCATCCTTAAAAGCCCTTGGTTTAACAGCATGTAATTTCATGAGAATTAATATTCGTGTAGTCCATCTGAATAATTTAATGCCTCTAATTTGCTCAGGAAAAGTAATCGTGAGATCATAACGGCTCTTTTTTTTTTTTTTTTATTGGAGATAACGGCTAGGGTAGTAATCAACCCTTGCACTGTCAGCGACCGGCAATAACAAGTGGAAGTCACATCCCATATAAGCAACAGAAATGATTACCGCAAACAGTTAAGAAGCAGATCTTCTGTTAACTCATCAAATAATGAAACAGTTTTTTTTTGTTTTCCCTTTTATTCAAAGGGAAAACAAAAATAGTTAGAAGTAGTATAAGTTCATAACAACTACACATAGGCAGAATCCAGCAACCACCCTGTTGTCTTGCTGATATGTCTGAGAACCAAACTTATGAAAAGATCTGACATGGCACAAGAAAAATCTCTGAAAGCTCACCACCACAGAAAATGATTCAAAAACCCATTCTGGAACCAATATCTAAGCATGTCAGCAGGTATTAACAAGCTTGATATGATGCTGATAACTCAGATTGGTTTCTTCATGAAACTATATTACAGTCCAAGTTTAAAAATCTGCGCTCCTTTCTTTATGCTCTGTTAGTATGCCGATTTAAATGCTTATATAATTTTTTTTTTTTTTTTTTTTTGGTCATAGAAAGAGGTGTATTTTATCATTCAAACTGCAGAAGATCGACCAAGTGAAGGGAAGTATAAGAGGAGAGGAAATGGGGGAAGCGTAATATGTCACCTGCAGACAATGTTGGTGCCATGGCAGACAGATCTGAGAAATATATCAGAGGAGGAGACCAATGTGAAGAAGGAAAAGAAGGAAAAGTATGTTCCTTTGTGCAACCATGCTGGGGAAAGGATCTTAAAACTTCTGATGTTGTCTTGAGAGAGGAAAAAAAAGGGTGAAGAATATGTTGTACCATATGAAACTGAGGCTAGCCAAAGAATGCCTGGTGAATTAACCCCCTGTAATGCACAAGAAAACATTGCCCCGGTGTCGGAAACTGCATGAATGAACAAAGTGATTAAGAACCTTAAGGGAGCATACTTTAGGATGCCAATGGTTACAAAGGAGGGTGACGCTTCAAAAATTGCAGATTATGGTGATGAGAAATGGCCTGACTTATCTATCAGAGCGGATTATAATTCTTCACTGCAAAGATGTTCCAAGACCATTCTTGTGCTGATGGTATACTTTTATTGAATGTCATGGATATGGACTCCGCAATCAGGAAAGCATCTGGTAGTAGCAATCTTAATCCACTAGTAAGTAAGAATGTCGATAGTTTGACGGAGGATTTAAACGTGGTTTCAGTAAAGACCAGCATAGTGTCTGGAATTAATTGAAAATTACACCTGTGCAAAGAGAATAAAAAGGGCCACTTCAAAGTAGAAAAGTATCACTTGCAGCATATCTGAACCTACCCAAAAGGATGTCAGTAGCCCCTCATTTCTGTTGCTGAAAATGATAATTTTGCTGGTACCTCTGCGTCACTAGGAAATGCAGGCAAGCATCCATTGGTGACAGCTTGTTATTACAGACCAGGAAATAAAGTTCATCAGAAAGCAAAGATGATAGTTGTGAAGATGTGTGACATGCGACCATACATCGATCCGAAGTCCAACATGTTTCCTGAGATTAATTCAGTTTCTGAGGTTGCTAATAGTAATGATTCAGTATTACAAGAAAGCTGTAGGGGAGATGCATTTGCTGATGCAAATAAGAGCAACATGTTCGCTGAGGTTAATTCAGTTTCTGAAGTTGTTATAAATGATGATTCAAGTGAGTGTAATAAACTGAAACACAAAATGAAAAAAAAAGATTTTCAACTATTCTCAGTATAACATAGAAGTTGATTGGGATGGATTTGAGAGTTAAATGAAACGTTTGGCTTTGTGTTGTTGTGGGTATGATAGGAAAAGGGAGCTCGATAATCACCGGTGGAGGTCGAGGGGCTCTAAATAGTAGTGGAGGCTAGGCTTATCCTAGCCTCCGGCGGAGTTCGTCAGGGGAGGACTCTTCCTCCTTTGCCGCGATCAACCAGAGCTCTGCCCTGTTTTTGACTAAAACAGGCCTTCGGGCCGTGATTGGGTGCTGGGCCGGTCCAACAGGCCGGCCCAATGAGGCTGGGCCTCACACTTGAAATGCCAAATAACAAGAAATAGCATTCCCAGGATGTATCTCAGAAGAAAATCATAAAATATAACTAAAAGAAGTTTACAATAATCTGCAAATGGAGATTTACAGTTCATAGAACTTATCCTAGCTGCAATGCACTTCTTCTAGCTAAATCTAGGTTCATGACCCATTGGAGTTTATGTTCTCCTGATGCATGAAACTTCTTGGGTCTATGACCACAGGAAGATTATCCAGTCCAATAGAAAAAGTATGCCAGATATGGAGGACCAAAATTTGATTCGATTTAAACTGGTTTCTTTCAGTAGCAAATAGAGAGGAAGAAGATACTCCTCTCAGATCAAGAAAGAATTGATAAAGGACTGCAAAAGAGAAGGGCCTTAAAAAGTTCGAAAGGAGAGTATCTCATGCTCTAGACCTGAGTGATTGAAAGGGTGCTTTTAGTCACAGGTTGCAAGTAGAGGAAAGGTTTATGAGGGGTTGGGTAGAGGATGAAGGGTAGAGTAATTGAATAAAGATCTTCTCGCACAAACCTACTCCCAAGTTCCAGCTCCTTGAGGAATGCTGACCAGATCCTGTGGTTTGTTCGGAACAATTAGATAACTCGATTCTGGTGGAATCAAGAAAGGAATGTTGTGCTATTGTAGTGACAATGATAGAGATCTATCTATATGTATGCATGGATTACTCATGACAGGTGTTCAAAGCTTTCATGAAGGTTTCATGTCCATTCGCCATGTAGTAGTACATGATTCATGATAGAATGCACACATGCATGCACATCATGCTGAATATGTGTTAGTTGTATAATTTTAAAAGCTATTGACTGCCACCCTATCATTCTCGAGCATCAAGGTAGAGAAATAAGGGAGCAATGTGCTTCATTCAAGTCATAGCACAACTTTAGAAAAGCATTGGGTGCATTGCAGTGAAGATAGTACGCGTATAGATAAAGATAACTTCATTCTCAGGCGTTTGCTTAACCAAATGAGAAAACTACATTAGGTTGACTTCTGTGTCCTTAATCATCTTCTCATTGTCTGGGTTTTTTTCTGATAAATTGCTGAAGAAAGAACTTTGGTTCCTATGTATGGTTTAGGATGAGAAATTATGAGGCCTAATAGTCCAACATCGGAAAGACTCGTTCCAGAGTCTAGGCATATGAGGCAGGTGTCTTCTAATCTTGCAGACGCGTTTTGGGTGGAAAACAAAATCGGGGAGGGGTGAAGGATGCTTGCGTGAAACCCTGAAAACGGACAATATCTGGCAGGAGAGCCTTGTGTTCCTCCTCATGTGGCCCCCACGTGGGCATTGGATGCCTCACGTGCTCCGCGCAGGCGGGGGCGTGACATTTGGTTTCAGAGCCGAGGATGACTCGTCCGATGATGGAAAGGGTGTGAGGCCCAATAGTTCCATATCGGAAAAACTCGTTTCAGAACCTGAGCATATGAGGCGGATGTCTCCCAATCTTGCAGACGCATTTTGGATGAAAAACAAAACCGGGGAGGGGTGAAGGACGCTTGCATGAAGCCCCGGAACCGAACAATATCTGGCAGGGGAGCTCCGTGATTTCCCCTCATGTGGCCCCCACGTGAGCACTGGGTGCCTCACGTGCTCTGCGCAGGAGGGGGCGTGACAGAAATAATTACTTTTATCAGCAGTATTTGACTGTTATAGCAGCTCCAAAATCAGGACAATCGACATTGCGTCACAGGCTGTGGTTGGTTTTCTTGCAGCGAGAGAATCACAGCATTGTTATAATGAGTCTGACCACCAATTTCTGGCGAATGATGCAATCTGTTGTAATCTAGTTTCAGTTTTGTAAAACTGCAGCCAGTTTTGCACTAAGGAAACTCATCTCCTGCTCCACTTTTCCACATCACTTGTAATTGTTCGCTCTGCAAGTTTTTTGAAGGCTAGGTTTCTCTTGAACCAGAGGTAGTTTGATGTTAAAATGTGTGATGCTCTTTGTTAACTTTTACCATCATATGTTCTTGTTTGTCGCTGCTGCATGGCATGCCATGTCAAGAACTTCTTCTCACTGGCTTTTTCTGTTTTCAGGAATTGCGAGTCTCGCGTATCCATGAAGCCCTCGACACTCGACATTGATGCTTTTCCATTGCTTGAATGTTCTATGCTGCTTCTTTCATCAATATATCATTCATCAGCAAATTTGATATGAGTTTCAATCCTAGCAAAATACTGTTTGCCGGGTGATTGAAGGTGCCAAGTCCTCTGTTTTGTCACAGTCTGTTGGCAATCTGTCGCTGATAACTAAACGAAGTAAGAAGATTAGCTTTGATAACACCAATTAGCTGTAGAAAATGAGTTGGCTGCCCTTATTTCACTGCATGTTTTGGATGGCTCAAGTGCCTGGACTTGAATTATTTGACGACAAATTCATTTTGAACCTCATGAATCGAGGACTTTGTTTACTGAATAACTCATCTAGCAGCGTTGTTATATCCTTTGGCTTTCCCGGTGGCAGCTTTTCGGTACATTTATTGGCCTCTGATCTTTGCACAGAGATTATTAGGACCAGCACCATGCTATACAACGTCACCTTATGCTGTACAATTATTAGGACCGTGCCGGCGTGTGTTTAGTCCAACATCGATTATTCACTGAATAGATCTTAAGTACTTATATAGGATCAAGGAACTCAAATAATACCTTCTGGCTAGCCATTTTGGATGAGATCCTGAATTGTTACAAATGGTATCAGAGTGGATCCGACCCATAACCTATGTTGACTAGGGGATACTGTAAGACGAATCTAATGGGGCTGACCACGGGCCGATCGTGGTGCTTGTGATTAGATTGAATGAATTTGAATCCTTAGTCTGACAAAAATGTCAAAACTTAAACAGAGAAGTATGTTAGGACCCATGCGGGCGTGTATTTAGTCCCACATCATTTATTCGCTGGATAGATCTTGGGTACTTAAACAGAATCAAGAAACTCAAATAATATCTTCCGGCTAGCCATTTTGGGTGAGGTCCTGGGTTATTACAACAACAAGCACATTCACTTTGATCCATTGCCATGTACATGTTTTGTCAGCAGTGATGGAGTACTGATTGAGATTTTAATCCATTGCCATGTACATATTATCTTAAAAAGTGACACAGTACTAATTGACACGGATCTGTGAAATCCTTGTATATATTATCTTACCTAGTGAACGAAACTCCTGCCATGACTAAAGAACAGACCCCCAGATTGAAGGAAAAGAATGAGCTTATATCTCTCAAGAGCATATTGTACCATCTTCATATCATTCTGAGCAAGATACATGCATCAGAAGCACAGGAAAAACTCCAGGCAGAACATTAGAACTAAACAAAAGAGATTCTGTTCGATAATAGAGTAGACCACTATCTGTAGCTGTTGTGTTGCAGATGCAAAGCAGCAAAGGGGACCAATTCTGCTTGCTTGAGCCAGTTGTTAGTTTAATAGTCACTGACATGATTAGTTAAATTCAATTTGCCATGTGAATACTGAAATGATCCATTTAAACTAAACAGCATATCGAATGCAAAGACCTCGAAACCTGCGGTCAGAATGCATGGGTAGTGATGTTCTGGATGAAGAAAGCTGAAGAATCTCTCTGATAACCTTTCAACCAAGAAGACAGGTTTTAAAACTGCTTTGTGATCTGGATCGGCATTGTTTTCACAACAAATCCAACTCAAGGATTCCCATCAGCATGAAATGGATACCATTAAGATGTCGCAATCCTTGCTACTAGATCACATGGGCCTTCACCTGCCTTTGTCCCGAATCCAGTAGGATCATGAGCCGGACAGCCATCTCTTTCAGTTTCAGATAGACCAGCCACCAGGATATTTGCAGTTAGAGACAGCAAGGACTCTATGATTGGGAGGAGATCACATGTGAATTAAAGAGAGTTCCCTGGTAAATTGGCAGTCTGCTCATCTCTATTGGCCCACCCTCACATGATGTGAGGCCATTTTGGTTGGCAGTAGTGGTACACTTTGATGTTCTTTTGCAGATAAAGTTTAAGTTGGCAGGATAAATTTTCTCCATTGTGAACCAGAGATGGTGCATTATCTTTGAGTTGGATGAGTTCCATAACTTGGGATATCTTCATTCTATGTTAGTGTTGCTTTTCCCTTGTGTCATATCTGTCAGCTCCTAAACGAGAGGAACAATGAAATAGGCTTTGTAACATCAAGGGAAAGCTTAATCTTTTCTGACCACAGAGGGTAAGTTTTAATCTTTTTATTATACTCTTCAGTCTAGGAAAACTTTGTTGCATATTGAGACACCTTAAATTAACAACGCTGATCGCGTATGAGAAGATTGAAAGGTAACGAAATCTTTCATGCTAACAAAATCTTGGGTGCTGTTAACATATATAGGAATTGGAGAACTTTTTTTCTTTTCTGGTTTTCGTATACTTCGCGCGCCCCACCGCCCCCCCAAAAAGTAGAAAAAGGTCCCCATAGATTATGTCCTGAAAGGAAAGGATAACCAATAATGCAGTTGCTTCACTAATAAGTTTTTTAAATTTGTTGCAGCAAAAGGGCTATGGATCACAGGGAATCAAAAAGAGAAATCTAGAACGTAAATAAATATCAGAACCTAAATTCATGCACTTGACTCCAAGTTGTAATTATTAAAAGAGGAGCTTCTTTTCATGTTTGAAGATATCTCCTAACATGTAACATCCTTGTCTTATGGTAAGCCAATATTCAAGCCCTGTCACCTGCATGTTCAGTTGCTTCAACAAGACAACACTATTCACAAAGATAGAAAGATTTTGTATGTTTAAATTCCATTTGCCAAGAAAATGTCCGGCAAATTCAGAATTTTATGTCAACATTCAATACTATTTATCTCACTGCAGGGCAGTATTGTTTTCTTTTTCTTTTATCAAATTAACAAACAAGTAAAACAAGTGCACTTTCTCATGCATGTCAGAAAAGTAATGCCAACTATGTCAATCATTAAACCATAATCCTACAAGAATCTTGAAGTCTCTGTTGTATTGCATTTATCCATATGGGAAAAAAAAACTCCTTCCCAATTGACAATGGACCTAATAACTAGTGCTTATTAACTCATGTGGAAGCAATCTTTTCAATATTATTCAAAGTAGATAACTAGAATTTGTAGCCAAGTATATATATCCAAGATAGTGATTTCCTTGCTGAGAGTGAATCATTATTGAACTATGATGAAAGTGAATCATTATCGAACAACGCAGTCATTTCACCTGTCCACTGATCCACCTTTAGATCTTCATTACAAGCTAAATGGGAGACTCTGTGGCTGATCCCACCAACACCCAACCTTCTGACATCCCTTGGGCACATTGTGATTTGGTGGGGGAAGCTTCTTAGAAAATTAGGGCATCATGTGCAAATCTAGTTGTGCAAATTAATGGTGGTTGTTTCTTGGAACATGGTTGGGATGATTGAGATGAACAAGTTGGCCCTGCCAAGGGCACCAACCCATGTGATCTCTCCCACTTTATGCATGTGGTGGTGCATCCCTCATTCTTTATCCCACATCTCCCCAATCAACATCACCTTTCCCTGTAGGGCATCCCCCCATCCCTTCATAGGGTCATACCCTAGCATCTGCATATACCCACTTATAGATGCACACATGCACATGCTTCTATGCAATAGTCTTTAGGGTATAAGATAACATAATGATTCATGGACTAATCTTTTGAGAGAAATAGTCTGAGGAAGATAAGATAATGCCTCTTGAAGCCATTTCAAATACAATGGCAACTACAGAAAGCCAAGGGCCACCTCATGTTCATAAGGAAGCATGCAAGATCACAATAAAGAATTGACTGGGGAGGACTTATTTCTATTCATATAAACTTGATGACAAGGTCTAGGGATATTTAAACAAAAAGTTAGATATCATTCTCATCTCAAGAGTCACAAAAGCACAGATGTAAGATAAGAGCACATCATTCTCACTCAGAGGAGAATTTTATTACATTTATTTTAGATTGGATGCTGAGGCTACCTTCCATGGTATATTTCCTCTGCAGTGTAACAGTTGTAACTTGAATATAATACTAAGGTTGGAGACTTCACACTCCCTGTGGGTGTGTCTGGAGCTGTCTGATGGGCATGTGAAGAGTGTCAGGACATCATATTGTAGAAGAGGGTTTTTGTGCTCTGGGAAGGCTCTGCAAGTTCAATGCTTTCCCACTGTCATTTTCCAATCTCCTTTACCTGCTGACTACATCTTCAGAAATGTTCCCTTTAAAAAAAAATGACCATTTTCACTGCCTCCACTTCTCATGAAATATTCATAAGCCTTTTTTTACCAAGTAACAGCTGCTGTGACTTGACTTGGGACTTCTCTTTGGTTTTGGTGAACTAATCTGCTTTTTGTTGTTTACCAGTATTCATGTCAGTGTTTGTTGTTATTATTATAGCAATATGATTATTCTACTATACTTTTTTTTATTATTATTCTGAATAGGAAAAAGTCCTTTTATTCTCATTATCCACCCCCTCCATTTTTAAGATGTTAGTTGGAACTAAGACAATGTTTTCACCTAAATTAAGAGGCGGCGACGGCTGGATTCAGGTTGGTTAGTATAATGATCCAAACCCAAATCCAATAATAAATGATTGGATCAAATTTGATTAGTCATAAGATCCAAATCCTTTAAAAGCAGTAAGTCGCAAAACCAAGAGCAAATTTACTTTGAGATTGGATCCGGTAACATCTCGTACAGGGATATCAGATTTGTATCTGAATTTTTTAAACCATAGTAGTCATTTATATCATACTGACTGACAAGCAGTTTGGACTTTGGTGTGCTGAGGATCTTCTTACAATGTGGTCCAATTCACAGCTGCCAACAAACTCCTTGCATGAAATGGAACAACTTGTGTCCTCTGTGAACTTGTTCTCATTGTCCGATTGCAGACTGGACTGTATGCATTCCGCAACAGACTGAACTTGCTATCGAACATGCATGGCCCTTTATGCAGGATGGTAGGGACCATGAGGGATCTCATCCCTAAGATTCATTTACAAACAAAAACATGTTAGCATCTCCAATGCTTTGTGTCTTCCTAAGTTTGCTAATAAATTGAGGACTTGTATCCAGAACTAGCATTTCATGCAGGTTTGCATTCATAGTGGAAAGATGTACTGGAAGTGTCGTTTCCATCAAGGTACCAAAGCACATTAGGCTAGGTTGGATGGTTATGCAATTTAGTTTTTTTTTTTTTTTTTTTTGGAGTCACTTTAGTTCAGAATTCATGCATTTCTTGGTAGGATCAATTTAGAGAGAGAGAGAGAGAGAGAGAGATGACACTTTAGGGGAAAATAGAGCAGAGGATATTAGACAAGAAATGTTGGAAGATGGTACGTTCTTGAATGAATCATAAACTTAAAGACATTAGTGAGAATATGTTTCCTACTATAGGGATAAGTCACTAAAAGTAGAATGCATCTCTAAAACATTTCTCACTTTTCCCATCCTAATAGTTGTTGGTCTCCATGCTCCTTAACTAATCCTCCTCTATTAGTGTTAATTCTTGGTGATGTTGGACAATTAGTTTTACTACATATCCAACTCAATGTTACTGTCTGTCCTAAATTCTACCTGTGTTTAAAATAACTCCACGTTGCACAACATTTAAAGACATGCATGAAGTGGTGTCTACTTCTTCAGTCAAATATGAGTCAGCAACTTTATCTCCTCTCTGTAGATGAACAGGTGCAAAGTTGATAGTCATTGCATTTTTTACTTTTAATAAAATTTGATGGGTTTTACATCCCCTTCAGTCACACACACCCAAAAAAAAAGACAAGATCGTGTATCTGCTTGGAAGAAAATATAGCTGGACCCTTGTCTTTTGTCCTGGAGGCCACTTGAATGTAATTTTTTCTAGAATTAACAACTGATTCAAGGAAAAAACTACCTAAAAGAAAATAACTTCAGCACTAACTATCATCTCCTTACATAAGAGTATGAAGATGACATCATTTGCTTTCTCCAACATATTTGACACCACAACTAAACAACTATCAAGTGCCGGTTATTTTTTTATCTTAGCTTACATATTCTATAGACTGGTTGATCTGATGATCTCCGCTTAAAATTTTAAGATCTGAAGTTCTGAATGATAGAGGTATAACGACTTAAGATCTTATCCAAAAAGACTAGTCGAAAAATGTTATTTGGATTCCTTATCTTTGTATGAGTATCCAAGATTTATCTGGTGTATAGCCAATGTAGAACCAAACGTGTACCTGGATCCTCACATACTTTTCCTAATTAAGCTCTAGTATCTTCACCGGACTAAAGATCTAAATCTATCCAAATTTAATGATAAATACCATATATTCAATCATAAATACCACCATCAGCATGTGTTTAGGCCAAATGGGCCCATGCTGCAGTGTCCCCTACTCCACATAAGTCATGGGCTGGATCTACTCTAATACTATTTGCAACAAACTAAGACCTTACCCAAAAAAATTAGCTGAAAAGTATTACTTAGATTTTTTAATCTTGTATAAGTGTTCAAGACCTACATATTGCATAACTAATGTCTGACTGAATATATGCTTGTACGACTCCTCGTAGATGATTATTAATGGATGCGGCTCATGTTTTACTCATTGATTAGAGTTTCAATTGTTTTTAAATGGAAGGGTCCGGATGCTACTTGCAGGGCTCTAGCACGTCCTTAAACTATTGCTACCCAGGTTGAGAAGAGCAAACTGAACCACTCCAAGAGAAAATCAATTCTACTGTTAAAGACCAAATTATTCCCCTTAATTGAATTCCGCCCTCGAAATTTATATGCTGAAGATCAAATATAATCAGAACATACTATGCCTCCTCTAATCTTGCAACTTTCAAGAATGATGACATCATAATACTTGCAATATGGATTATTAAAATTTACACTATAATCCCTTAAAATACAAGCCAAAATCAAGATCTAAATGAATCATATGAACCTCTAGCACACGTAAAAAAATCATTTCATGTAAACTAAGAGAAGACCCAATACTTCCCCCTCTTTATTCCTAGAGGCTGCAGTCTTTTAACCTCTCCGGGTGGCATTTGGAGGGAGAACGAGAAGAACATGGTAGCATGTGAGATTCCTCTGCCACATCCACCATGCCCCCGCCTTTGTCAAAAACTGCCGTCTTTCGCAGGTCATCATCTATTAATGCACTGTGCTCACACTTCTCTCCATTCATTCTTCAATCATTTTTTAGAACTAATATATTGGACATGAAACAAGCTTTAAGAACCTTTGGATGATAAGTTTTTATCAATGTGGGCGCCATGATAATGATTTAATATTTGAATATAAATTGATCAGAAAAGAAATGCACCATCTCATGGACAACTGCTGTGAACGATTAGAGATCACATAGAGGTGAACCACCTCTATATAATAGTACAATATTTAGCTAAGAACCATGCTATAATAATGTGAAATAACTTGGATATCAGAACTAAATGGATATGTTTTCTACGAGTGGTCTCTTCTAGTTCTAAGTAATCTAGATGTGAAAGATGGACAAAGTAGTTGAAATTTGGAAACGTACTTAACTTATGCATGGTTGGGCACGTGGGTTGATGTGAAGGGACCAAAGCCCTTGCGGCCTCTTCATCATTGGGGACATAAAACACCCACCTTATCAAACCTGTTTCCCCCCACCTCAACTCCTCATTCCCTTGGGGATCATTAGATTCGTTTGATGATCTCACATCTCCTCCTCTGCTTTTCCTAACTGGACCAGACCAAAAAAGAAGAGTGACAGAGAGAAATAAGAAGGCCAACCAAGTATTTACCATCACCATCTTCTCATTTGGTGCTCCCTAGAGCTGCTCTCTTGGGCTTGCTGATATTGGTGCACTGCTGGAGAGGCATTGAAGGTGAACAAGGTGTTAGTTTCCCCTTCCTCTCTATATATTTGTCCTCCTTTTTTGCCCCTCTTCTTCTCATTGGAAGGTTTGAAGCAATTAGGAGGGGCTTGGTGTACTGGGTTTTCCATTTATGTACCTTCTGAGTTACTGATAGAGATTGGTATAGGAATCGTTTTCTCCTGTACTACTGTGAAGGTTTTGAAGGAAGAGGCCTCAGTGTAATGAGATTTGGTTGTGTATGAGTTGGAAGGAGCCCAAGGTTGTTATTCTGTAATGAAATTTTAATGCAGTGAGAGGTTTTGGTCCCATGAAAGCTGGGCTGTGTGTTACTTATAGGTAATGATTGGGTGGATGGTTTTATGAGGAATTGTGGAAGGGTTACCACCTCAGGATTGTAGGAGATTCTTTAACTGCAATTCTGGACCTTCTGCAAGCCTCTCACCGTAGGCTCTAATCCTACAATTTGGCTTTCAGAAAATGCCAGCAAAATTCCTTCATACATTTGCTGACGAAAACACGGAGGCGCAGAAGCAAATTGGGTGCGTCGATGGCGTCTTTCAGATGTTGGACCGATACCATATCTTCAAAGGAAGGCGCCTCAATGGACACAACCATAAGAGGTTTCCTTCAGGTACCTGGCCAACATATTCTACTTCCTTACATGATATCAACCCATGTTCATTCTAATAGTAGTTTTGCTGCATTGCTGTATTTCTTATTTCCAAAACTTTTAGTGGGAACCGTGGTTGGCTAATTTCCAAAAAATTACGAAGCATAGTTTCTTCAGTCACTCTCTTCTTTTTTCTTTTTTTTTTTCGATGAAAGTTTTCATTCTACATAGAGGTGCTGGGATTTGTAAATCAAAATGAAGTTGTTATGATTTGGTGTTCCATAGTTTTCTAGTTGATTCTGTCTCCAAGCTTCTATTCTTTAACTATAGGAAGTTTCTCTCTGCAAATCTGCATCCAATCCTCTGAAAGTATATATCTGTTCTTACTCCGACCGTTGTCTGCTCTTGAGTATGGTACTTTTAAATGTTTATCATCTCTAACACAATACATGTTGCTTTGAGATATTAAAATTATATGTCACATCTTTTTATTACCAACTTGACAATCAATGCTACCATCGGGACGGGAAATGCTCAATTCATCATTTCAATCATAGTAGAAATACTCAACCATCGAGTTCTCATAGTTGTTCCTTTTATGGTTCCAATCTAGTAGAAATTAATGGTGTTAAATAAGCAAGGTGATCGAATTAGCGTCTCTGTTATAATCCAATGGCTACTGCCTACAGAGTTATATTAAGCATGCGTTGTCTCTATGAACCGTCTATGTACAGATAATGATAGTTCACAGAATATATCTATATCTACCTTCTCGAAATGATGCCCAGTAATCCTGGTCCGTATTTTGATGTGTTTTACCTTATCTCTTTTGTTTTAAGTTTGGATAGAGTTACTTGTCATTTCTAATATTTGATTTGGCTCTCTATTGCTTTCCCTGTGTATGCCTGACTATTTCTCCTAATTGATCATATAACATTTGTACAGGCCATGCCCTTTCAAACAGCAGTAGTGTTGGAGCAGATTGCGGTGCATGCACTCCACAGATTGTTCTGGTAAGATTTCCAATTGGATGTCATGACAACTCTTTCTTTTTCTGCTATTTCTGAGGATTTATGATCATATAACCTATGTTTCAGGAGAAAAATCACAGCAAAAGCTCAAATGAGAACCAAGGTGTTTCAATGGAGTCATCAGGAACTTCTTTTTCATCCTCATCCTGCTCATCATTTTCTTCTCTAGAGTGTAATGGATCAACTCGACAAAAGCCTTCCTCTATGGATCGAACTTTCTTAGAGAGATCAATAAGGAATTCAGTCGGGTTGAAGAATTCTAATGTCACTAGCAGAGCTATTTACTATGAGTCTCTCAGTGACCCATCATATGCATCAGTTCAATCTGGTCGCCAGTCCCTTGATTTCCGAGATGTTGTTAAGGACTCTATCCACAGAGAAACTCGCAGTTTATCAATTAAAACATCAACAAAGGAGGAGGTGAAGAACCGGATGCTGAAGCATAGGGACTCCCCAAGGCTCATGCAGCTGTCCAAGTCTGCAGATAGATCTTACGTGATTGGTGTAGATGGAAAATCCAGATTGCCTGATGATCTCAGTGAATCCCTTCGAGTACTAGTGAAGCTCAAAGAAGCACCTTGGTATTGCTCAGAGGCTAGTGAACAACCAAGATCATCATGCGAAGAAAAAGATACTTATTTTTTTCCAGTATCGAGGGAAGCTCCACGGCTCTCTTATGATGGAAGAGAAATTTCATGCCCTTCTCTGGATTCTCCAGATGTCAGCAGACCTGTCTCAAGACTCAAAGAGCTTCCTAGGCTATCCTTAGATAGCAGGGAAGGCTCTCTAAGAAGTTCTAACTTTGACTTGAAACCAAACTCAATTTTGAAGGATTCGGACAGTAGTAGTATCAACCAAGGAGTATCCACACCTTCAAATTTTCAGCAAGAATGGGGAAGTCACAAGTGCCCTACCAGTGTCGTTGCAAAGCTCATGGGCCTGGAACCGATGCCCCACATGGGCTTGGCTAGTCAGAAGCCAGTTAATCTGACAGAAACTTATACAAGCAAAACCAATGATCCTTTCAATGGACAAAGAAATAGGAATCCCATAGCTAAGGCATCGCAAGCAACTCAAGATAGCAGAAAGGATCACCTCTTACACTCTCCAAAGAGCTCCCTTAAGGATTCTGTTCCACGGTTGAAGAAGTCTGATCCTGTCAATAATTCAAGGCTCTCGATTGAAACTGCACCATGGACACAGCAGGAAACAATCCACATTCCCCAGAAAACAAAACTTGGATCCCAAGAAGCACATCTGAAGCAGCAACCTGAGTCAGTTTACAGTGAAATAGAGAAAAGGTTGAAGGAGCTTGAATTCCACAAATCCAATAAGGACCTCAGGGATCTTAAACAGATATTCGATGCAATGCAAGCAAAAGGGTTGTTAGAAACCAAGAAGGGTGAAGATCAGCATTCCAAAGTATCAGTTTCTAAGAACTATAGTGGCCAATTTCCAGCTCGGAATGATCATAATTTCAAATCAACCTGTAACCTACATAGCACCCAGCCATTCCCCACATTAATGGAAGGAAGCAATACTCCAAGAGCTTACAATTCTCCTATTGTAATCATGAAGCCTGCAAAATCTGTCATTGGATCAGGTGTTTCTGCTTCTTCAGCTATTCCTTTGGAAGGCTTGTCAGGTCTTCAGAAACTGCAGACTAGTCATTCCATGTATAGAAAGATGACTTCCACAAACAACAGGAGAGTCAAAGACCAAACTCCTAAGGCCAGCCCCAGGGAGCCTACTTATCAGCCGCTTCTCTCCATGGATAAGAAATCTACTAAGAAGACTGAAGAAATTAGTATGCAGAAAACTCGTGTTCAGATTGAGCAGTTATCATCTAGGCATCAGCATTCACCAAGGGAAAATAATGGCAGCTCAGTTAAGACTTCAGGTTCTCTTAGTCCAAGAATACAGGAGAGAAAGAATGAAACAGAAAAGAGATCATGTCCCCCCTTTCCTTCTTCTGAATCAAATAAGTCCCAAAGGAGTTCTGCCAATAGACAATCTCTGGAATCAGTTTCTCCAAGAGGCAGACTTAGACAGAAACCAGCTCAGGCGCAGCAGAAGGATGACCAGTTGAATGATACAAGCAGCGGAAAGAGAAGTCTGAGTCACCCAGGCGATGAGAGATCTCTATGGTCAGAGAGTAATATAAGCTTGGCATCACAAGTGGATATAGAAGTAACAAGTGCTGATAGGTCTGCAGAGATGAACCTTTCTTGCTTACAGCAGGGCAGCCGGAGTCCATCAAGAAGGAATGCCATTAGTACATCTTCAGTCATAAAGCAGAAGGTATGCGCATCACATGTTAGACCCTAATCTTGTTCGGATTAAATTCTATTATGTTTACAGTTTAAAAAAAAACAATAATGCCAAAAAAATTTCTAAAATTGAATATTTTTAATAAATGCAGGTTAAATGTTTTTTATAAATTCTAAAATTTTATCTATATTGATAATAAGGACAAGAGTCATGGCTATGATTGTCTTTCTTAACTGCTACGTATGCTTTTCCATGATGCAATTTTTCTTAGTTTTGGTTTTTTTTTTTTTTTGAGAGGAGTTGTGCTGCAAAATTTCATTTCTAGATTATATATTTGAATTTCAAATTTGAGGTTTTGTTTATAATAGCTCCTTGTTCTTGATTATTTGCTTATGTGCCACATGGTTGATCAGTCTCATGTTTTTATTTTCTTTGCCTGCTTCAGAAGTCCTCGCATAGTCTGAATGAAGATGTTGCAGCCATGGAGGTTGCAACTGTTGCTCCTGAACATCCAAGCCCAGTCTCTGTCCTAGATGCTTCATTTTACCAGGATGGCATGCCACCTTCTGCTGTCAGCAAAACTCCAAATGCATTCAAAGGTGAGGAGATGGTTTTTCTCTCTCTCTCTCTCTCTCCTCATTTCAGCAAAAAGGGTGATAATTCATGAAGTTCTTTAGACATGGTGACAGTCTCCCCTCAATTCAGCAAAAAAGGTAATAATTCATGAAGTTCTTTAGACATGGTGACGGTACATGTTTTTGCCTTACATGGAGCCATGGCGGCCAATCTTTCATTGAGGTGAAAATAGTGTCACCAGTATCCGAAATAGGCTCACTCACCTATCTTTTGAGGAAGTTCACTCATCTATTTCTCACTCTAGCTTCAGATTAACGATTCTCAAGGTTCACCAATCATAATTCAAACAGCTGCTAGTAAAATTGATGAAAACTCTGACATAGGATCTTCTGAATTCCAGGTGTCACGTAGAGTATATTAAACTAATATAGTTTAAGTTAACAACATTTGACTTTCACTCATTTCATTCTAAAGTAGCACCTGCTCTGCAGCAAGCACTTAGCAGGCTCTTTTAGGTCTCTCCTTAAGTTCTCCATGTATGACTAAAGGAGCAATCCAAGTAAGACTTGATATTAGTGCTACTTCAATGGTTTGAGATCTTAATTTATCAACTTGTGAAGCTCCCTTAGTTAAGCGATATTGAAGGGCTAAATGCTCTTGGTGAATGAGCATCTATAATAAGAATATTGGGGCTTAAAGTACCTACCGATTATAATGAACAGTGCTAGGTTCAGCATATACTTTGGCCGCTAGATGAACAGACAAAGACATCCTTTTGTAGCTCATGCACATAAAGGGTCAGAACGGACTCCAGCAACAAATGAGGTACCGCAGAGTAAGTGGACACTTCCTCCAGCTTCCCTCAGAGGCCTCCACTCTCTAACTGTATTTCAGGGGACAGGCACTATAAACCGTCAGTTGCCTAAATAGAACAAGCAGGTAATTGACAACTAAATGAACTAATGAGACATGCCAAGTAAGTAGCTGACCCTACTGTCATTTAACACACAGGAACTAGTTTATTGCCAAGAGAACACCTCCCACAGTTTCAGAAACACCAGCTTCTGACATCCAGGTGATGTGTTCGTTGAACAGAAGCATGCAATTTATATTATGCATCGCAGTAGTTGCGACTACGGGGTCCCGCCACATCTTGCGATGACCCATGGATCAATTCAAGGGGTCTGTCTATAACTGCTGCTTAAAGAGAAGGCATTCCCAGCTGTCTTCCCCCTGTTGCAGGAAAACACAGCTGGATGTCTCAAGCAATATGTGAATCCAAAGATAGCATGGCCTATTCAATATGCTTGTAATTATGCACGAACTAATCTTTAATACTAGTGGTAATGTTTCATGAACTACTGAACATAGATGTGGAGGCCTAACATACCATTGTTTTGGATTTACCGATGTGATATAATTGTAGCACATGCATGCGTACACACCAAGAGATGTATATATTCATATCTTGATTCGCATATACACATAAAGATGCACTTCAAGTAGCCCATACATACCTGGTAATATTTATTGATCCCATGTATATATCGAATACAAGCTTTTGGGGTTTACTGATGTGATAAATTTGTAGGATATGCATATTTTTGTATACCAAGAATTAAATGCTTTTTCTATGTATGTTAGCAATCATATTAAGTGGCACTTAGAGAAGAGAAATAAGCGTGTCATATCATTTTCATTTATTGATGAATAATGATGAGATTCAACCTTCAGAGCACCGCCAGAATCCGACGGCATTGCCTGACAACTCATCACCCAAGTTAAGCTCTAAAGTCAATCACAAGAAGCTTGAGAACATTAACCTGGTTCAAAAGCTCAGACAGCTTAGTTCGACTGATGATGAAGCTCCAGCCACAGATCATCGTGCATCACTGTGTGAACATCGGAGCCCAGACCAGAGATTTGTGTCTGAGATACTCCTGGCTTCAGGTCTTCTGATGAAAGATATCAGCTGGGGACCTGCAGGCCCCATGCCCAATCAGCTTCACCCTTCAGGCCACCCAATCAACCCTGATTTGTTCCTTGTCCTCGAGCAAACAAAGTCAGGCTCATTCACCAAACTTGAAAGCGTTCATGAAAACAGTCTCAGGCCTAAGCCCGGGCCAGAGAAGCTTCATCGGAAGCTCTTGTTTGATGTGGTAAATGAACTACTAATTCAGAAGCTGGAGCTGACTAGTCCAGGCTCTCACCCTTACCTGATGCTTCAAGCCAGGAAGCTTGCTGCCAGATTTCATGGTGGTCAGGACCTGCTAAGGGAATTGTGCTCCAAGATTGAGCAACTCAAAGCCGAGAGCTCAATAAGTGACCGCTGTAACAATGATAGTAACTTGATATCTGGTGAAGATGTGCTGCGGCAATCAGAAGGATGGAACGAATTCAGTGCAGAAGTGCCAAATGTTGTGTTGGAGATTGAAAGATCGATCTTCAAGGACCTAATTGATGAGGTTGTCAGCGGGGAAGGTGCATCCAGTTTGCAAACAGGCAAGCAGGCAGCAGAGGCAACCATTTGCTAAGTAAAAGTAGTCTAAATCTTCTGTTATGATTTTTTTTTTTTTTTAACCTGACTTCCTATGGTATAATAATTTGCAAAGGAAACAACTTTTCCTATCCATACATTGTACAGCTTATCTGCTGCATAATATTTAAGCATTACACTGAGGGCTGATGGAATCAAACCATAAGAATATAAGATCATAACCCTTACATAAAAATGAGATGAAAATTTATTGTCTGTGCTGTTGTCAGCTTCCCGTTTCACACTTACCTGGGACAGAAAGCACATACATGTACATGAGCTGTAATGAGGGTTCAAGTCATCAGATGAGAATAATTTAATGCAAAAGGAGTACAACATTTCAGTTGCTATGGCTGCCTTAATCATTTGGGATCTACTATCCGATCATATGGCTCAAGGCAGGCGATCAGCTACCTGCCGCCAGCCTTGGACAGGAGGCTACCTGCAGCCTATTTGTAACCTGATCAATCATATATAATGTAACTAGCTCCACAGCTTATAAAAGGGATCATATATGACACCATTATTGATACACAAAATGATCTCAAATGTTCCACAGATATTAAAGGAATTAATAACCATGAGGTGTCATGCAGTCTTCCATTGAACAACTATAAATTGAATAATAAAGGTGAAAGGCATTTTTAATATAATGTTCATCAGCTGTAATGCCACACCTCACCTATCACCGTCATCAAGATCTAAGGTTCTGGCAGGTAGAAGAGCCTACAGGCTGCCAAAACATTTACCAATTCCAGAAAGAAAAGATTCCCAAATTAACTTGATTTCACTGGTATCTTGAATATTGATACCACAGCCAGGAAGAGCTAGAAAAGCTGTGACAGCTGGATGGATGCTCAGATACCACAGCAATAAACTGATCGTAGATGTAATATAGCATACAATTGCAAGGAGAACCTGCAATTGAGCATACACAACCAACTGCAGATATACAACCAGGAATAGAGATAAAACCACTGTCACATCCAGCAGAGCTCTTCCCAATTGTCATGCTTATATAAGCAAAATAGTATACATTCTTATCTTCAACATGAGCAAGCAGATGTAATGAATTTTTATAATCATCCTTAGCACTGGTAATTCAGGTTAGCAATCTGATGTACATGTGACTATAAATAATGGTGCAGATATGTTAACAAATTGTGCCAAAAGCCTAGAACATTGGAACAGGTCATGAGGTGCAATCCCCTCACAACATCCTAATGCCCCATAGCCACCCACTGCACCGCTGAATCAATCAAGTCCATAAAGCAATAATCAAAGAATATTTGAATCAGGTTGCAGCCCAAAACCATAAACTGAATGATTGAAATGTAGTTGCTCTCAGTTCAACACACCAGATGCATAATGAATAGTTATGAGCCATGGGAAGAAATTACTGCCCTGCCAGAGTGCCACACTCCTTCATTTGACCTCGCCAAATAATGTCTGAGGCTATAATCCTTCATCCTTAGAAACAGGTTTCTGTTAGCGTCCACCACAGATCTCCTGGACTATGATCCTTCGTCCTTAGGAACAGGGGTTCTGTCGTCCTCCACCACAGGTCTCCAGGAGTACGAGGAACAGCTCTCTGCAATCCATCATGGAACAAATGGACCCACTTGCTGAGACCATCCTCCCAACATTTACGCTTAAGATATTCCCGCAAACACTACAGATCAAGGCTCGCCATCTCAGTACCGGACCCCATACCGGAGCCACATTAGCACTGTATTGGTACAATACAGTACAGGATCTTTTTGGCATATCGAGTGTCGGTACGCCATCCGTACCAGATACCAGTACTGAACTGGTACAATACGTACGTCCTGTACCACCTGATTTAGGCCGGTACGACGAGCCGTGCTGCAGATGCTGGTCCTGAAACTAG
Source organism: Phoenix dactylifera (assembly GCF_051530095.1). NCBI lineage: Eukaryota > Viridiplantae > Streptophyta > Magnoliopsida > Arecales > Arecaceae > Phoenix > Phoenix dactylifera. Next base: position 2,627,075 of record NC_143198.1, read on the forward strand.
ATGGAAAAGGCCAAGGATTGATATTAAACTATGGCAATGAGTTTGTAAGCCAACCACAAATACATGGTTATGGTGGGGTAAAGTTGGTGGGTTTTTTTCATAATTGAGACACGTCTCCACTTGTTTCGCATAGTTAAAAATATAAATTTCAGCCCCCACATAGCTGCTGTATTATGATGGTTCTTAACAAAGGGTAAAGTTGTTTTGCTAAGGCATTCAAGCCAAAGGATCGGGTTATGAGGTCATTAACTTAAGTGCAAGCATGGGCAGGTAATTACTGATCTGACTTTGCAAGAGAAGCTTCACTCGTAATCTGAGTTTTTCACAAGTTGAGCAATGTTTGTATCAGATAGATGTGACCTGCAAAAGATGACAGAGACATTCTCATTTCCAAATATGACTGGTGACTGGTTGAACCAAGTACTAGAAAAGTCACATATAATGGTATACTTTAGACATTAAATATATTCACTTTGTTGTGGCCCTAAGTTCTATAGATTTATGATTTTTATTTATACTATATTAGGAAAGAGGCTGCCAGAACATAGAAGATGCCACCAAATGTGACTATTTCGTGGTTTGTTGCCCCCTTATCTTAGAGATTAAACTAAACAAACTTAAATAAACACTGTCATGGCAGCAGCAACAGCACCATCAACTCAGCACATTACAAGTACCATTCTGTATCATGTGATCTACTTGACACATGAAGCAGGAAGAAATGCAGACTTATCAACATTTAAGTCACAATACTTCCATTCTTATCTAAGCTAGACTTCATTATATTAACAGAACATTTTGATGGATCACTGATTTCCACCAGATCATTTCATTTCGCAGTATGGAATAATAAGTTAAAGTGAGATGACATGTTCAACCAAGTTTCAAATGCATGAAACGATATTATATTCAATATTAATTCCATGATATCCAATAAACGACCTCTAAAGTTTAACTTAGGTCCCATTAATAAGCGCCCCAAGGGCATTCATCGAGAGCAATGTCCCAATTACCCTAAGGACTCGTTTGGTTCACGGGAAGAATTTTTTCTCGTTGAAATATTTTTTCTAGGAAGCTGAATCCTGGAAACAAGATGCCTGAAAAAATGATTTTGACATGTTTGGTTGACCATGGGAAAATAGTTATTCCAAAGTGGCTTATGTTTGATTGAGCATCTACTTTCTTGAGAAAGTTGTGTGAAATATCTATTATACCCTTAATAAAGGGAAAGACCTTATTTATGGATTTTGATGATTTAAAGGTAGTTTTCAACAAAAAAAAAAAAAGATCTCAATTTCCAACTGGTAGAAAAGTAGTTTTTCCATATTCCTCATGAGTTTTTCTTTCCCATGAAACATGAGAATAAGAAAATGAAAATCTTATTCCCATGAGAATACTACTTTTCTATCTCTCTTTTTTGAAAACTTCAATCAAATAAGAGGCTTTTTTTTATTTTTTCATTGACCATAGCTTCCTCCCTTCTTTTTCCGCAAACCAAACGAATCATAAATAACATGTCAACATCCGATTGGAGGCGAACCTAAGTTTCTACAATAATCTCCATGTCATGGTATGTCGTACCATACCGTACCGGGCATACCATATCGTAATAGTTCAGTACCAGTACCGGTACCGGTCGCATTCCGACCCTCAGTACGCCAAAAAACTCCATACCATACCGTACCAAAACTATGCTAATGTGGCACCGGTACAGAGTCCGGTACCGGTACAGCGAACCTTACTCCGCGTCCTAACATTTTCTAATATTAATAACTTCTCATCCATCATTATGCTTCACTAAAATGAGTCTTGACCACATACAAAGACGAAAATGGAATGAGGGCGAATTTTTAGAGAGGTTAATGATCAAGATGGAAAAATTGTAGGATATTTCAGAGAGCAAATTTAGAAAGATAATTGATGACTAATATAGTACATTTACATTTAGTTAATTGATGTATAAGAACAAGACATGTCATTAGCGATAAATGGGGGCGACCCCCTTGATGAATGGCCCCAAGGCATCCGTTGACCCTTCTCATTAACTACAAATCAGTCTGAAAATGCATTTGAGAGGCTCACCACATGTCACATGATGGTCCTAGAAAAAAGCCTTCTTCAGGCTCTATGGCAACACTGTAAAATGACACATGTACCTGAAACTTACAAACTCATTTAGAGACCTCAAGCGTTACTGTCTTTTCACATTACAGATTTACATTATACTATAATTTTTTGAATACTATATCTGCATCAAGTTGTGCAAACCAAATGCCAGTCTTGTGTATGGTGGGATCTGCAGCTGTACGTTTCTAGATTTACGTAGACAGCAAAGCATCATGATATCAAACCAATGCATGAAAACCTCATATATTTACATCAAGAATTGAGCATAATTGGACTATGCAATATCACACTCTTCTATAGCAAATTCTAATTTAATATCAGGCAAAAAGTTGTATTTTTCACATGCTATTTTGGCACATTTTTCTCTTCCCATCTAAATATTTTCCTTTTTGTTAGCGGAAAACGCATAACATTGAGGCTGGAGTTTCACCTCATTAAGAGTCTGAATGCCTTGCCTCAAACCTGTCTATGCCAGAATTGCTTAAAACAATCCCCAGTGATACAGATGCACAATAATCATTTAAAAGAGATACTATGTAGCTGCAATTTGGAAACTAGAAGACAAGAAATGGAAAGAAAATTGTTTTATAATAGAGGAAAAAGAATAAGAATATAGACTCTTTGCTTATCTCAATAACCTCACATTTTGCCTACAGAAACTTGACCCAGATGGATGATGGTTTCAGATTTTTCACTGGAGGATCCTAATTTACAACAGCACCAAAAGATATAGCCAACATGAATGTCAGCACTTAAATCAGGGTGTAAGTGAAAATACGTATCGCGTGACATGATTCAATAAGTACCATATTTCAGGTTTGCAACTAAACAATATAATCAGGTTCAATAATGGAACAGTTTAACACTAAGAAATGCAGTGACATAAGCTTGGGCATAACAATACCACTTCTGATTTTTATTCACAATCCATGCATTATTGATTTTACATCAAAAATGATGTGAAGAAATCGTAACCTTTTTTGTCTAAAATGTTTACAGTCAGATATATTGATGTGGGATTCATTTGATGAAGATTTGAGCGATTTTACATGAAAATAGACTTCATCGCATTACTTTTTAATAGGCATGCTGAGTACATGCCAACCAGATTTCCTTTAAACCATCCAAAATATAGTAACTATATTTTATGAATTATGTAGCTGACATGTTAGCTATTTACTTTATTATCTTTTACTACTGTTATTATTTATTGTTTTTAAGAAGAAAGCGACTTGATGGGTACTGAAGTTGAAAGGTGTGCACACAAGGTACACTGAAATTGCTGAGATTCTAAATGATGATGGGAAAATAATAGTGTTGTATGAAATGATGATTTCAATCATGACATGCTCACACGAAGGGTCAAAACTACATTCAACCGCTTTACAGTAGTCATAGATGAATTCATTACTTTTTCATGTGGTTGACTTGTCACATATGTTAAGATGATAATTGTTGATGGGTAAGAAGGGAAGAAAAGTCCTCACAGATGAGGGCTTCAAAACTATTCTATATATAATGGGAAAGCCTTGAGTCCAGCATGTGGGTTGAATACAAGCCTTCCCATCTTGGGGGCACAGGTTCCGCTGGCCCAAAGAAAGAAAAAGATTTGACCCAAAAAAAAAAAGAAAAAGCAAAACCTCATCTAGTCTCTCTCTCCCTCTCTCTCTCTCTCTCTAACAGATGGGGCTTGTCGACTAATTCAAAACCTTGATCAAGGCACGTGGCCTCTAGTTAATAGAGTAAAAGCAGAATCTTTAGATTACAATTTTACTGAATATCGAAATAAGGCCCCAATCGATATTGATAACATGAAGATGCCACAGTGTCATCTGTCTTGTTACATGTTGGATTTACTATGCAGAAGATGGGATACACAAAATAGAACGAGCTGAATGAAGAACTTCTTGTGTTGTTTTATGACTGGAGAACACCCTAAATACTTGGGAGAAAAGTATAAAATAGCAATAAGCCTTGCAAGATTGTATGGTCTGGAAATTGAGCAATAATGAGGACCCAACCAAACAAATTGCATATACAAAAATAAGAATTTGATAGGGACATGTGATAAAAGTGGGAAAGATAGTTAAGGAATAAGTATATCAAAGGAGGTATTGCATCTGTATTGATAGAAATCAAACTGATGGCAAACTGACTACACTTCGGATTCTTTCCTAATTGCATAACATCTTTCCAGTTTTATGGGAACTTGTGAGGATTGGCCCCTAATTGCCTGAGCTTAGGCCGAGTTACCAGCAATGTAGGTTACCCTACCCTCAAACAAGTCTTTCAGGTGTTGCAGAAAGCTCTTCTCTCATCCAGAAAATGCCTTGGCAAAGGAATTGCCACTGATTTGGAGGACTAGCATCAAGTTGAGAGTCAATCAAATATACTCATACTTGATGAAAATCCCACTTGATCTCTTATGCTGACCCTGTTTATATGGAACATGAGATTCAAGTTAAGGCACGTGAATGTGAAGCTACTGTTCATCTATGTCCATTATTTCCCATCGCCTAAATTAAATGTGCTGTAGAGCTTACAAGCAAGGCTTACATAGATAATGGTGTCAAGCTACTGTTCAATCATGCATAAATATGCTCATGGCCCAGTGACTACATAGCTAGGCCAAGTTCCCAGTGACTACATAGCTAGGCCAAACTTGGTTCATTCGATCAAGTCCAACCCAAGCTACTATATATCTGGAGAAATCCCAATCTCAAGTGGTCTTAGCCTATCAAGCTATCAGCCTAGCACAACTCAAGTCACCCCTAGCAACAAGCAAGTGCAATTGAATGTCAGTTACAAAAATATCAAAACATGGCTGCCCATGTCATATCAAGGATTAAAGTGTCATCCATGTTAACAGGCGCAAATCAGATCATATCATGTCAGTGCCTAACTAGGCATGTGGCACAGCTCCATGCCAATGCATGTCAAGCACCGGCATAGCCAGCTTGACAAGTTCCATGCTAGTTCTATGCAAGGATGATCCCAACATGTAATACCTAAAGCATTGTATCAATTTACCATGCTAGTCCAAAAATGCATTTGTGATGTGCTAGCCTACACCATATGCCTCATCATGATGCAATAGAATCTAACCATTGATGGCAAAAGATTCACTCTACCACAAAAAATTAAGATGGTCAATAACTCTAAGAGTCCCTTTTTATAACGTAACAATAAATCTAATTTGATTCTATCTTAAAATTCCAAAATGGCCCTAATAAGGCACGATTACCATTCACTATTACTATAGCGTGAACAGTGCTTGAACAGTTCCACTACAGTAAATGGGTCTCACCAAGCTAACAATTAAAATCTGATATCTTTGACTATCAGCCTTTGATTGTAAAAGATCCACTAAAACTGAAAATACCTATAAAGAAACAAAAAAAAATTGATAACTATAGTTAAATCTAAGAAAGATCCCCTGTTGCAGCCCTTCAATGCACCATAACACATTCTCAATCTCCATCACAAACGTATGTCAAGTCTTTTTTATATTCTAGAGAAGGAGGTTATGCTAAATGACGAGCATCCTGATTTTGTTGGAAGAACATGCATCACATTAGACTTACAATAACAACAGATAATACACTGATCAGTGGAGAATTCACCAGTCCATAATGAAGCTAGAGCTGCTGCAATATATAGCACACCAACTTCTAAAAGCTTTAAGAATAAAGGGGGTTAAATTGACTTCCTATCCAACATGGATATTGGAGTAGCTTAATGCTTGTGACATGAAAGGAAGAGGTATGAGTCAGTGGAGCATTGCATGTTTCTGTCATATATTAGAATAGGTGCACCTAGTGGCCATTACTACAGCATAATGGGCCCCAAGAACTGCTGGATCTCTGTAATGGTAATGGCTTCTATTTGTGCGTTTCAATCTTTGAATGGATTTTATTCAACATTGTTTATAGTATATAATTTTCTCACATTAACAGTCAGGTGTACTAACAAAAATATTACAAATGAATCACAATATTTTATCTTGCAAACAAAGATTCAATAACATCCATCATATAGTCATTATGTCTGTCATAACATACGCAATGGTAGTTGTGTTGTTTGGTTGTTCTGCAAATTATAATGTGACAAAATTGACCCAAAACCCTTTTGACAATCATTGTAATAGCTATCTTTTGGAATAATGGTAAGAACTTCAACAGCTAAAATAGTTCAACCAGAGAGTATAACTTCACACGGAAAAGATAGGAAACAGAGATATATTGAGGGAGAATATTTGCAAGCAAAAAGTAGCTGGCTCAGCTTTGGATACAGTTAAAAAAATACAAGCAAGGATTTTCCATAACATTAAGCAGATAAATAAATTATGTCTTCCATTTAAACAGGCAAAAGCATGAGGAACCATGTATGTCACAAGTAAGAGAATCTGCAAAGTCATAAACTTTTTGATCTATAAAAAAAATGGTCCCCCAGGCTCAGATTAGTAGTTTTGTTTCCGGATAATACCATAGTGCATGATTAGTGTTCACTTCTTAACTCACACTTTAATTAATGGTACATAGATGATACATCCTTGGCCTCTACACTTTGGTATTAAACTTGAAATTATGAAAAAAAAATGTGGGTGGAAAGATTATGCCTATCACTCATCGTGGCATGTCAAGAAAGGGATACTCTACACTTTTTCAGAAAGAGAAAATTCAAGAGAGAGAGAGAGAGAGATTGTAGGCAAAGGTTACTGCCTGATTGAGACATTCCACATACCTCAATTTCTCATATGGATCAAACCATCAGAAATCTGAGATAGAAGTTCCACCAATCTTGATACACCATGCCAACAGTAACACAACTCCACATCAGCAAAACCCATCTAAAATGAACTCTACAACTGAGCAAGTTCCTGTGGGTTCTCCATAGATTCTTTAAGTATCATCTCTGCTCTCCGCTTCTTGTCATCCTTCCCATCATCCCTCAGGAACCAGGAATCTGTTTTAACATTCAGAGTTTTCGAGAACAATGGCACCGCTATGGATTTCTTGTGAATTCCAAACTTAAAATGCACCGGAGGCCTTTCACTAGGAAGAACCCTTTCCTTGCTAATCAAGGACATAAAAGACCCACTTTTTGCTGCCTCGATGGCAGGTGCAAAAGTCTCAAGCACTGACAACTTCTTGTTAGCATCGTCGTTTGGGATAATGATTTCTGACACTTCCTTCTCCCCAAATGGCAAAGGTGGGGCCACGAAAGGGTTGCTACAAACAACCTGCTTTCCCTTCCCAGCATCAGCGTCAATGGCTGGGGCAAACCCAGCTGTACCATTGCAAGCAAGCCGCTGCTGTAAGCTTAGCAAAGTCTTCTCAGCCTTCCGCCGCCGCCTTGCTTGTTCAATTTTATCTGCCCGGAGGTCTGTAGCCCTCTCGTTCCAAACTGGCGTGTGGATATAAGTATGTGGATCAGGGAATGCCGGCAGCCAATCAGGAATGTGCTTCCCTGCAGGAGCCTCCCCAATCTGAGCAAAGCTAGGTGTATGCTTGGGGGTCCGAGCAATTGGGAATCGGGGAACAGGTTGGTCAAATGGAACCTCCTCTGTCGTGCTCACAAACTGGCTGATCTCTCGAACAACACCTGAACTGACCAGGCAACGGTGTACGTCTGATGCACTGGAGAACCCCTGCGACGAACCCAGATCCTCCAGTCCCTGAATGACGTCAAACACATTGCTACTTGTCCTCCCGGATAAATTAGCATAAAAGTTTGCAGCTTTGCCTAGATCACATATGTACCGGATCGCAACATCTGCTAGCGCATCAAGAGCAGAGCGATGGGAGCTGTGGAACCCAGTCGACTCGCAGATCTGAGTCACGGCGATCTTGGCAATGGCACGGCCGAACTCGTCACTACCGGATACCTTACTCTTCTTCGAGGTGGTCTGGTTGTCCCTTCCACTCTCCCTGCCTCCATCGCTCATATTCAACTATTCTGTCATCGGTCCTGAATCCAGCGCTTCACCAGCTTCGACACGGAACTGAACACCGCGCCCGATCTGGAACAATGGTTCGGAAGAGATACGCTTGGAAAACCCTAAATTTCAACAGCATTTGAAACGGAGCGGGACAGGAAGACCGGGAGAGCTCGGAACTGTTCGGAGACTCACCGTGGGTTTCTGCGGCGACAAATCGGTTCCCCCCATGGATCTCGGCAGCTGGAAATCGAAGAGCACGGCCGCCTTGGAGTTCGATTGAGCCCTAGAACAGGGAGAAAAAATCTCGGGTTTGTGGCACAGAGTTCAAGATATAGGCGAAAAAAAACTAGGGTTTGGTCGTCCGTTAGGGTTTTTGGAGGGGAAAATTTAAAAACCTTCGAAAAACCCTAGCGAGAGAGCGAGAGCGAGAGCGAGAGATCGAAGAAAATTAGATAAGGGGGGAATCATTTATAGAGGGGGAGGGGTTCGGGCAAAGTAGGGGAGGTTTTTGCCTTGCAAAAGAGGTCCGAGATCTAGCGGCGAGGCGTAGCTCTGGGGAGTTTGTTACGGAAACGTGGCTTTCTGTGATTGGATTTGAGAAATGGGACGAATATAAAAAAACGAGGATTGGGAGATTTAACGTGTTCCGGCGGGACAGGGGCATGGGATGTCTTGGGGTTTGTGTGGGGCTTCGCGGCCCAACGGTGGTCACACGAATGATGCCACGTGGATCCCACGTCATTTGGGAGTTGATAGCGTCAATGAGTTGGAGCCACGTGGCAGTGCGCGTTGTGGCACGGGAAGTTGCATGTGGATGTTTGCTGTTTGGCTGATGCAGCAAAAATGTTAGGTTCCTCCTTTTATGCATGTTCTTGATGATGGGGCTTTATGACCTCGCATGATGCAGCATGTTTAACCTATGAAGTGCAATTCCCAGTATCCCGGGCATGTGGAGCATCCAAAGTTCATGACCTTCGCAAGGAACAACAAGTTAATTTATAACATTTTATAGGCTCATGTTGTATCTTTCGTGCAAAAGAATGATTGATCTTCTTCCACGAGCTTGATTGTCCGATAGTGCTGAGTGCTTTGAGATGGATACAGAGGGCATATTAGAGAGTAGACGGAAAGTGGACTTGATGCATATGGTTCCATCCATATGGATTTCTTTTTCATGTCTAATCTAATTGCTCACTCTATAAAGAGGAGAGGAGAGAAGAGGCACGACCCCTTCCATCGGCCCTCTTGAGATGCAGGGTGGCGAGCTGATGGGGATGGTGAGGCTCGCTGGTGCAAGGATGGAGGAGGGCCGGTAGACAGGTTTCTCCTATTCTCTTTCTAAAGATATAGATTACACATTTATCGAAAGATCAAAGTATGATGTAGAGGGCAATGGGCCTCGAGTATGGAGGGCCGGAGGAGGACCGCTTGCATGAGGATGGAAGGCTGATGGAAAGGGTTGCGCATGAAGATAGGGGAGGGTCGATAGAAGAGGTTGCACCTCTCCTCTCCACAAAGCAAGTACATTCGGATTGGATGCAGAAAAAAAAACACAAACAAAATAGATGGAATTGTATGCATTGGTTTCACTCCTACGCCTGCTCTTCGTTAAAGTCTTTGCACTACTCTCAAAGCACTAAGCGCAATCAGATAGTCGGGCTCGTGAAAATAGGTCAATCATTCTTTTGTATGAAAGATACAACCCAAACCCAATTTTATATTACAATTGCAAGGTGACAAGTGAGCCACCTTTAATAATTGTGTTTTGATCATTTGCAATACATTTGGATGGTGATAAAATGATGAAATATCATAACTCTAATATTCAACCTGACCCCAATTTTGAGATATTGTGAGATGTTACGTAGTAGGACTAAAAATTCTTTCGATATTGCCTTGATTGTTTGGTAGAAAGCATGACTAGTGGAGCGAGGCTAATAAACAACAAAGGGATGACAATGATAAATGTCATGGTTTGATATAGTTCTAGATTTGATTCCAATGAATAGATGTAGCATGACATTTATCCCTTGTCCCTTTTTCCCTCCACAAAGTTGAAACGAATTGCTTGATGATAAGCTGGAAAGGATGGTGGCCAGATATTGTCACAGAGCTCCTAGATGATGCTCATAGGAGGTAGCAATAGAAAATTGGGTTAATAGACAAGAACTTGTTCCGAATCTTATATATTAATTAATTTTGAAAAAATCCTCCCTAAGTTGATGTATGTTATATATCTCCGTATTTATAATTATCTGGCAAGATAATGCAAGCAATTATTGGGAGGGGAAAAAAAAGAATAAAAGGGTAGCATTTTCTCACGCACATGCGCCCATAATTACTTCTGCAGACAAATATCTTATGCTGCTGCTTGAATCCGAGGTGAATATCGAGGTCGGTAGGCGACCAAGATAAAGAAGTGAAGTTTGTTATGCTCCGAGTTGTAGAGTTGGGATTGACAAGCGGAGCACTGGTGACGACTATGGTCAAACTTATATGATCCTAGATTGACCTAAAAATAAAGTCCTCTTGCGAGAATTTATCTACCAGGTCCCTTAGATGCTCAAGGAAATAATGGAAGAGAGAGCAACAGAGCTTTTAGAGTGAGAGGTTAGAGTGGAAAATGATCTTTACGGGCATACAATAACTACATAGATTAACAGGATCAGCGGTGAGAGGATAGAGTGGAAAATGATCTTTAGCTGAGGGTCCCCCAATTGCTCCTTTATATGGGATGGGATCAGCGTCTATTACCGAGATTAATAGGACATACAATAACTGCAGAGTAACAATTCCCACATTACACACATGGTGACGACTGTTTTAATCATGCAATAATGCCTGAGATTGTGACCATGATCTTTACCGGCATTAACTGCTCTCAAAAGTCTTCAATGAGATATATAGCTTTTTCTCATTGCCCGATCAGACTAGAATGATATTCCAGCCTGGACGCTTCGATTTATACCGAGGTCAGGGGACAAATATTCACCATATCACTTTATAAATCAACTAATACCACATATACTAACATTAGGATTGGTTACAAATTCTGGTGGCCTTAAACATGAATTCATAACCTTCCACAGGCATTGAATCCTTCATTCCTTGCTTAGGTTGCCCAGCTAGGTTGTTTCAAAGGAAAACTTGAAGCCCAAGCAAGGTCCGAATCCATCCGACTCTCCAAGATTCGGGCTAGGCCAGCTTGATCCGACAGGGATTTTGAGGCGGTTCGGGTCCAGGGACAGCCCTACAGCAAGCTGCAAGCCAGAAACACCGACCTACTCCCAGTTCGATGGGCAGCCAATCGCGACCGTCCAAAAGTAATCCCTTCACATAGAAGATTTGATGTTGGAGATTTTTTTTTTGTTCCTCCCTCTCTCTCGAAACTTCTTCGAGCAGAGGAGGGAGTCCGCAAGACGAAAAAGAAGCCCAAAAGAATACTAGAACAGAGAAGGAAGAGCAGAGGAGATATAAAGAATCCCCGACAGCCCCTTCGATCTCGATCGATCTCGATCGAGAGAGAGAGATGGAGGATTTCTGGTGGAAGATATATCGGGGGGACCCGGGGGTGCCGCACACCAACCCGGATCGGATCGTCAGCACATGCGTGCGCACCTTCGCCTTCTCCGCCGTCGCCTGCTTCAACTCCTTCACGAGGCAGCAGCTCTCCCACCACTTCAAGTCAGCTCCTTAACCCCCCCTTCTCTCTATCCCGTTTTCTTAATCATTCTTGTTTCGTTCATGCTCGTCCTCTTGTTTCTTTCTACCCCCTACTTGTAAGGGCTAAACAATGGATCCTCTGAGGCTAGTATAGTGATTGCAAACAATGATCCTGTAGAGTAGAAAATGCATTGCTTTTGATTGAAAATGCCGGTTTTTCATCGCTTATACCTCGGGAATTCAGCTTTTTAAATGATAAGAAGTTATCACCAGGGAACGCTTTAGATCATATTACTATGGGTCTGGAGCTTTGATCCTTGTGTTTGATGTAGTGTTCAAGTGATACTTTTAATGAGGAAATCTGTAAATGGTCACCAGATTTATCCCAGCGATAGCTTCTGATTCCATAATTCATAATCTTCGAATATTTGGATATGAAATGTTGATTCTTTAGATGGACTCTCTTTTAAGCTTTTCCGAACATACAAGGCAATGGGCATCATTTTCCATAACCATAATCATCAAGTCTTTTCTCAATTGTATAGGGTCGGTTTGGTGAAGCTTTATTCATTGATCACAGCTATTAAGGTCTCTCACGAAATGAAGTTATTTCAAAATCCTTGTCCTTCTCTTTCTTGACTCTTTGACTCAAATAGATAAATTATACACACTATGATTTGGGAACCGATATTCTTTTATCTGTTGGTTTAAGAATATGGCGACTGTTGTACTCATTATCTCTTCCAGTTTGCTTGCTGCTTTTTTATATGGTGTTGTGGTGGGGGGGGAACTGTCACAATGTTATATATGAAATCAGGGAAAAATTGCTAATACGAGTATAAATGCCATAGCAGGACAGCATTCTTCGTTGTCTCAAAAGAAGCTGGAAGTTATTTGCTGCTTTACTTAACATGCTCAATTTTTGGGTTAATAATATATTCTTGGATCATGTTCAAGTTTCAAATTCATAGTATATTAAAAATGCAGCCTGATTGACAGATTTTTTCTTTTCCTTTTCAAAATCTCTATGAAGTCTCTTCTTTCTCTCCCTGTCTTTATCAGCAAGTGTATAATAAGGTAAAAAGCATGCTGAAATCAATGTCATTGGTACTAGTCGATATATTTGCTTTTGCACTCAAATTTTCTTGGATCAATTGGACAGAAAAATTATTAGGAGTCTTGACATTTCAGTTTCCTATTGCGGAAGACTGTGGAAGAAGCAAACTTCTCACCACAAGAGAGATGTATAGTGTGCAGTATGGTGGGAGTTGTGAAAGGGAAGAGAAAGTGTATTTTGAACTTTCTGCTTGCTTCATGATGAGTTCTGCAAACATTACAATCAATTTTTGTTAATGGTTAGAGAAGTTTTTTTTACTTCCTTGGTGTACTCTCTTAATGCCTTATGTTACTTCTGTACCTTTACATAGATCTTTTTGGAGTAGCGAGTTTCACCAGGAAGTCTAGTGGCTGCTACCTTCTGCTATTTGTTGTAAAGAATATTTGTACTTATGATGCATTCCATTCTTCTTGTATATGAGAGTTTACAATCACTGCCTCTAACCTTACTCCTGTGGGGATCAAACTAGATCATTTAGCAGGATCCATGGAGCAATTTGAGCTGATCACATTTCCATTAAACTTACTATCTTTGATATCTTTTGCAGACTAAGATCTATAGTTTGTTCATTTTCTTTGATTTTAGATATTACTTGTAGAGTAGGAAATACTTGGGTTTTCTATCCCTTGCTTTTAATTTGATCAGTGTACTGCATATTTGTCATTGCACATGACTGTAAATGTTTAATGAGAAATAAATTAGCATGTTTTTGGTGTAAGTTATAGCTCTTCCACATTTTCTGGTTGTTTTCATTGCACCAATCATGCAGCAAACAATCATCTCATCACTTGGATCTCAAATTTACTCTTTCAGAAAGTCTACAATCTCAATTTGCCTCACATATTCTTTTTTCTTCTTCTTTTTCCCTGCAGTTGGGATGATAAGGCCCTGATGTTCGATCACCACCATCGGAAGAAAGCTATGGAGAAGCAGCAGCAAATCAGTTTGTCAGTTCTTGTGATCCTTGTTACTGGCTATTAGTGTGATTTGCAACAGATTCTATTGTTGCTTGTTTCTGCTCTGCTTTTGTACAATTTTTCTGATGGATTTAATTGGGTATATAGCTGGCCCCTCCTTGATTGCTAGATTTGTGGATTGACCTTTTCATCCTGCCATCGTTGCCATGTCGTTTCGGACAAGTTTTAGACCATATGGCTGAGTCAGTTATAGTCGGTTCCAAGCTGATATATATGTAGCTGTCTGTATATATAATTGTTGAGGAAATTACACCTTATATCTATCTACTTACATGTCTTGCCTTTTGCCATGTATTAACACATTTCTTTTTTTCTTATTTGTTTATTTTATTGTTTACCAGTGGAAAGAGTAAAGGAGCAAGCGATCATGGGAATTATGCTGCTTCAGTTGGCCAGTCTACATCCACTAGCTGAAGTGCTGCTAATATGTTTCTTCTGAGTTTCATTTGGATATAGAATAGGTAACAATGGAATAAGTAGCTCTGAGTGTTCATGGTTTGGGTCATCTGGATAGGCTTTCAGGCATGGAACTTTTGTGGATGAACAAGCTGCATACTATATCATTTTCTAAATGTATTTGGAGTCGTTTCTTTTTGTCATCGTTTAATTGTGCCATTAAATCAACCTGCATTGCATTGGTTGTTCAGAGATAATATTTGCATAGTATATGTTCACTGTTGTGGACTTTTTGGTCCCTTACTTTTAAATGTTTCACAGAGACCTCAAATGGCAGATTCACATATTCCTTGTCTATACAGATGGCCTTGAAAGCAGCATTTTTTGATGCTTTTATCAAAATTGGTCTTTGCCTCACAGGTATCAGCTCTTAATCTAAGGTGTTTGAGGGTCAAAGATACTAGGAGTCCTTCACTGGTAAAGAGGGGTCAATTGGAAAGTTAGTATGCACTTTCTTCAGATTTTTTTTTGCCTGAATAAATGTGGTATATGTAATGATCAGCAGTCGCTAGCCTATTACATTTTCTATACGACGGTTTCTCTCAAACAATGGTAATGCTTAGAACCATGGTTGTTAATCTTTGTCCCAATTATTTTAGCCGGTTTTGGGGGTTTTTCTTTTATAGAATATGCTAGGATTTTTTTTTTTTAGTCAGAGGGTGAGACCTTGATAATAATTTGTCGAATAGATAATGGAGTTTTCTAGGTTTCTGAAGAAATAATTTGTAGCAAAGTGGAGCATCTAATTTTTGAACTGAGAGAAAAGAGCTGGAAGGATAAAAGAATGGCAGTGCTTCTTAGCGAAGATGATTTGATATCCATACATTTATGCATATGAAATTTGCTTGTATTTACAGACAGATTGTATTTGTAATGGTCCCATGTCATGGCTTTGGTGTGTATATATATATATATTTATGTGAGTGTGTGTATGTATGTATGTGTGTGTGTGTGTGTGTGTGTGTATAATCTAGTATTTGAATGGAAGTCTTCTATAATTGGAATACTCTTTGTAGAATGAATTTTTTGAAGCTGGATTTCCCCCCTCTCTATTACAATTTCAATACAACTAGTTGATAGGAGGGGAATGTCTATTAAACAACAACCTTTTTAATGACTGGACTTATTTTTTTGAATTGTTTTCAGAAAAAGGAGATTCATGCCTATATTATTGCTGCTAATTGCTAAAACATGCTTAAAAGAAAAGAGAAAAGTTAAGAGACCATTCAAAGCAATAACGATGTGGTGTAGGCTAGAGTATTTGAGTTAGAATTTAATGGATTCAATTATTTTTGTATTACTTGATAAAAAAAAGCTCGTCTGATTTCTTTCCATATGCACTATCAATTATAAACATCTACGGCTAAAGGAATCATGATGAAGTTGTAATTTGTAAAATTTAATTAGCTTAATGGCTTGTTCTTACCTCACAGCTGGTTTCCTAATTGGTAATCGCAAATATTTTGTCCATTTAAATCAAAATCTCTAAATAACCTGCATCTCCTGATGATGTGATTATATTAACATTCTAAAGTGGAGGTAAAATATCATGTCTTTTTTCTCTCGATGAAATCCAATTAATACTTGGACTAGAAGAAGACAATTTCGAACTTGATTTTTTTGCAAAAAAAAATCATGGGCAAAATCCAAAGCACCCTTTTATCTATTTTGTCATTCATATAGTTTTTCACTTGCGTTTCATATGATCACTTTATGAAATGATGAAAAAAATAATACCTTACAATAATTCATAGAAATGCAAAATTTGGAGTGCCTCTTGTGAGCTTCCCCATCTCTAAGTATCTCTCTTTTCTAATAACTACATAGTTTTCTAACCACTCAAACAAAATATACCACTTAATCCAATACTTATATAATAATAGCAGCATGATATCGTACCTTCAGAATATAAAAAAATATTATAAAATTATATAAATAATTTTTTTTTGCTGATACAATGGTGGCTCACATATGACGCACA
Organism: Phoenix dactylifera; assembly: GCF_051530095.1. Taxonomy (NCBI): domain Eukaryota; kingdom Viridiplantae; phylum Streptophyta; class Magnoliopsida; order Arecales; family Arecaceae; genus Phoenix; species Phoenix dactylifera. Next base: position 2,643,337 of record NC_143198.1, read on the forward strand.
TGAATGGGGCCAACAAAATCAGAAAATAAAATACTATATAGAGAATTTGGCATTTGCCTATGGCCTGCCCAAGTGAAGCCTCTCGAGTGGTGAGCTATATAGGAGGCTATCCAGTCAGCCGTATCATTCGTCTTTCGGTAGACATGTGAAGTCTGATGGAAGGCACACTCCCTCAATAATCTATGAATATCGCGGAGCAACGACCGATCCTCGACTAAGCTGCCTCGGCTTCATATCTACTCGATCGGCCGAGTCTTCCTCGAGGAGCAAACGATCCGCGCCCAGTATCCGTCTTGCAAAGAAGACACCCTTCCAGGCTACTCGAAGCTTGGCAAAGACCACTGATGAGTGGAAGATCAGCCGACCCCAATTAAGCTACCACTCTACTTAATATATATATATATATATATATATATATATATATATATATATATATATAATCAACTAAATCCTAGCCGTCCATTGAGCGGTAACCGGCGCGACTGCATTTCTTGGCCATGATCACGAGTGATTCCTTGATCAGAAGGCTGGATTTTACGCCCATTTCCTTGGTGCCGGACGATGGGACCCATCAGACGGTCCAAAACGGTGGAGCCAGCCCATACGAGTATTCCTTGAGGCCTCCTTGCACGGGATAAAAGCCCCAAAACCCGAGCCGGTGACCTCTCTCTCCTTCTGAAACCCAACACCAAGCGCCAACCTAACTCTAGCAGCCGCGGCGGCGGCGCGCGGCGGCGGCGGAGATGGTGTCCGGATCGGGGATCTGCGCGAGGAGGGTGGTGGTGGACGCGCGCCACCACATGCTCGGCCGGCTGGCGTCGATCTTGGCGAAGGAGCTCCTCAATGGCCAGAGAGTTGTGGTGGTGCGGTGCGAGGAGATCTGCCTCTCCGGTGGCCTCGTCCGACAGAAGATGAAGTACCTCCGCTTCCTCCGCAAGCGCATGAACACCAAGCCCTCCCACGGCCCCATCCATTTCCGCTCCCCCGCGAAGATCCTCTGGCGCACTATCCGTGGGTAACTTTTTATATATCCATTCTTCTTTCTCGGTTCAATTCTCCATTGCAGTAGCCTTTGGATGGATTTGTAGATCGATTGCGTTTTGGATGCTTGATCGATGTTTGCTTCTACGACGCAATCTGATGCTTCTGTTGTTGATTGGTTGGTAGGATGATTCCTCACAAGACCAAGCGTGGAGCTGCGGCGCTGGCGAGGCTCAAGGCCTACGAGGGCGTGCCGCCCCCCTACGATAAGACGAAGCGGATGGTTATCCCCGATGCTCTCAAGTAAGTTTTTCTCCCATTTTGAGCTTCCGATCTAATTTAGTGTTTCCTTTTAGTTTTATATAGATGCTCTGAGAAATGTTACGGCCTTTGACTTTGTTGTTTATAAAATGACTAATTTGATCGTTTTATGAATTTTAGGGTGTTGAGGCTTCAGGCAGGGCACAAGTATTGCTTGCTGGGTCGGCTCTCCAAGGAGGTGGGATGGAGCTATTATGATACCATCAGGGTGAGTGAAACTCCCTTTTTCTCTCCTTTGATCTTAAAATCTTAATCGAATGGCAACTTATAGGTCCATTATTCAAAGAAATCCAACGTTATGTGTTTAGGATGTGGTTGATTATTCTTGGCTATTTCGTTCTGTATTCTCTGCTATTGTTCTCTTTCTTTGAATCATAGTGTTGACGCGCCATTATATCTGTTTCTATTTCTTTATTGCCTTTTACATTCCAAGGCAGAATATGATTGCAATTACTGTATAAACCATGTAATTACAGAAATATGTGAAACAATTGAAGATTGTCTTAGAATATGCGAAATAGCTGTTGTTGCCACCAGGCTGTTGCTCAACTTCAAATATTACAACATTCCCTTATTGCAGGGAAATTTAACATAAATATTATGCTAGAAGTACCAATGATGGTTTTTAAGTATAATGACTCATGAAATACAACTATGTATCAAAGGTTAGTTATTTTAATGGTTAAACGAATGTTCTCTTGCAGGAGGTTTAGGAAAATGAATTTGCTATTATGTTGAGACTTTGATTTTTTGCTGTTAGTCTTCCTCTCCAACTCCGTAGACCTCTTTGTACTACCCATAGTAGTAGAGATGCAACATGAGTTGGGCTCAGCCTGAACCCACCTGCCCAATCTAGTTACTAGATATGGTTGGATCAAGGTTTTTTAAAATTGGATTGGGCTTGGGCTAAGGCGTCCCAACCCGGCCTCAAGTTGGATTGGTTAGGGTCAAACTTAAATCCGACCAAAACTCAACTGTAGCTTGACTCAAACCTGATCCAACTTGCCCTAATCCAATATATAAATATTCATATTCATGTTTCATATAAGTTAGTTATATATTTTATAATTGTATCTTTAGTCTTGTTAAATTATGATGCAAGCGTGCTGTCAAATTGATGATTGAAACCTGAATCCAGCAAATAGTACTTCAATAACCCAACAGAACTTGATGAGCCAAACCCCACTCAAATTGATGGGCTTAAGATGGGGTTGGGTTGGGATTGGAAGATTAGAAGTTGGGTTAGGTTTGACGTTAATGTGATCTAACTTGTTTGAGTTAGAAACCTACCCCACACAAAAATACTTGGGTGGGGAGGTGTTGGTGGTGGGTGCTGTAGGTGGTGGCACATTGAGGCCCTATTTGGAATTGCTGTTGGCAGTAGAGCTTTTAGAAATCGAACTTTCGGAAAGTAGAGTTTTAAGAATTAGAGTTTTTATTAAAAGCTATTTGTTGTTTCGTAATTACATTTCTAAATTACTGTGAAACTTTAACATATGTTTAGTAACCAAAATAAGAAAGTATTTTAGGTATGATAAAATGACAATAAAGGAGGGCGGGGACATCCCGACTCTACTATCATTATGCCTTTGAATATAATATCAGTATAATTATAACATAATTTATAATATAATATAATAATATTGTAATATAATACAATAATATAATATAATATAACTGATTAGATTCTAATCTAATAATAGATTATATTATATTATTATTAAATATTATTATATATACTTAATAGTCATATACTATTATTATAGTATAATCATATAATAGAATCTAATAAAATGTAATATAATCTAATATATTATCATTTATATTATTAATTGTATATAATAATAATAATAATAATAATGTCTATTTTCATAATATAACTATAATAATAATAATAATATAAAATTATGATTGTAATATTATATATGTACATATGTAGATATGTTGATATGTACATATGTAGATACATAATATGTAGATATGTACATATCTATATGTCATGTACACACACACACATATGTATAATATATGCACGCACACACACATATATAAATATTATTGCTAGTATTACTATTTTTAGTACTATTACTATTATAAATACTACTACTATTAGTAGTATTATTACTATTATTAGTACTACTACTATTATTACTTTTTGTACTATGATTACTATTAGTAGTATTATTATTATTTTTAGTACTACTACTATTATTAATATTATTACTATTGTTACTATTATTTGTATTTTTGGTATTATTACTATTATTAGTACTATTACTATTATTACTTTTTGTACTATGATTACTATTTTTAGTATTATTACTATTATTAATACCAGTACAATTATTAATAGCATTACTATTTTAGTATTATTTTTATTTTTAGTATTATTTCTATATTTAGTATTGTAGCTATTTTAGTATTATTGCGATTTTTAGTACTTTACTATTATTAGTATTGTTACTATGTTTAGTATTCTTACGATTTTAGGATTGTTACTATTTTTAGTATTGTTACTATTTTTAGTATTGTTACTAGTTTTAGTATTGTTACTAGTTTTAGTATGATTACTATTTTTGGTACTATTACTATTTTTAGGGTGGCTCATGTGGAGCCGTGACCATCATCATTAGAAAAAGAGGGTTCCGGGGGTGGGGAGTTGACAGGTTGGGGTGCCAATGAATCTCATAAAAAATGTTTTGTTTATTGCTATGACGGGGTGCTGTTCATAAATGAAATCTTCATTTATTCAGTTTTTTAATAATAATTCAGTTTCTTGTTCTGACTTTATCTATTTATGTGGTAGGAATTGGAGGAGAAGAGGAAGCAGAGGTCTCAGGTTGCCTATGAGAGGAGGAAGCAGCTGGCTAGGCTGCGCGTGAAGGCAGAGAAGGCAGCTGAAGAGAAGCTTGGCTCTCAACTCAGCATTCTGGCCCCATTGAAGTACTGATAGGCTTGTTTTATAGAGTAAACAGTTTTGCAGCAGATCTCCACTCTCATCTCAGACTTTCTTATGAAATCTTTTTATATTTGAAATATGTAGCTTTGTGGCATCAGTAACTTTTGAGTCTGTCAATCTGGTTACGTCTGTTTGGATTAAAATGGTTTTGCGCTGAACTAAGTTCCAATGATCTAATGGATGCAATTTTTGTTTTCAAGCCACAGCATTACTTAGATGCTTCAGTGATGAAAAGATTAGTTTCACAGCTTCAGTTGTTAGTTCAGTAATGTGACAGCATTTTGATAGTTCTGCAGCCTGGTTGTCTTCCCGTGAATTTCTGAGAGCAGGTTATAAGAGGCAGCAGAAGTGTTGTCAACAAAAGAGAACATTTGTTTGCACTAAGGTCTCAGTTTTAAGTGTGACTTCATTTTCATTACAGTGTCAATTGCATATTTTGCTCTTACTGTCGGCAGTTAAAATAGCTCAAACATGTTTGATAGATCATACTTTAACTTCATGGTCTCGTAAGTTGTATTGATGCTTTTAGTTTTATGGCTTTATAGCTTCATCGCTTGGTAGGTTGCGTCTATGTTTTAATTTAATGGCGTTTTGTATGCTGTAGCTTCATTGCTTGGTTGGTTTTTGTCTATTGCTACTGTTTGATGGTAAAGCTTTAGACTACTTCAAAATAAAAACGCTAGGCGCTAATTGGCTTAGTGAAACGTTTTAAAGCCGTATTTTACTATGTATAAATGGGTTCAACAAGAAGAGGATCTTATTTTGGGTATAGAGATATTCCAGTCCCCCTTAAATAAGCAGGTTTGATGTGGATAGTTATTCCCCTTATTCCCTTCTATCTATTCGGCATGGGTAAGGAACATTCCAGCCTTATTCCTGCTTTATTCTCAAAACCAAACGAAGCCAGGTTTCACAATCTCAGGGTCAGCGGTTCGCAAGAATATATATTATGAACATTTTACTTCTAAGCAAGGCAAAGCCACATTGAACCGTTCTTGGCCAGGGTAAACCTTACCCTTGATCACCATGGGTTTGCACAAAAAGCTCACAGAACTAAATCAAAAATTATATGCCCCGAACTCTCCACCTTCTGTCTTTGTGGGTGATGTTTCCACCATTTAGAGGTGTCATTCTAATTAAAATGTAAAGTTGTTGGTAAATTTTGTTGATGCCTTTGTTTCATGGCTTGATAGGTTGTCTATTCTTTAGTTTCTTGGTGTTATCTGTTGTGCCTATACCTTTGATTCATGGCTTGGTTTGGTCCATTGCTACCATGCGATGGTAGAGCTTTAGAATACTTTGAAGAGAAAAGGTAAGGTACCAACTGGCTGAATAAATGGGGCTTTGCCGCACCACCAAACACAGGGTGCTAAGGGTGCTAAGACATCCTTTAAAATGCAGGTAGAGGTGCATCCTTTTCCACAGAACCACAGGCAAAGTAGAAGATTCATTGCCTGTTTGATATCAAACAAAGGGAGTATGATTTTTGATTATAGGGACTGCTTTGGTATCTTATTTAATGTTCATCAGCTTTGGTATCTGACATAACCAAACAGCATTGTCAGTGCATGCCTGAAACCATCTTGATATGCACCCAACATTGTAAGGTGCTTGTAGGTTCTAAGATCTTTTACTAGAACTATTGCTTGCTTTTGGAGTAGTTATTCCCGCAATTTTTCTTCAGCTAAAATTTCTCATTCTTGGCTGGTATCACTCCAGGCTTAGGTTCTATCTGTGAATATTGGTGCAAGAAGAGAAGAGTGCCTAGATCTGGAAATAAAAATTCTTCAGTCCCCCATCAATATAAAGCAGGTTTGAGGATAATTATTCCCCTTATTCCCTTATATCTATTTGCCAGGTATAAGAATACTCCTGACCTTATTCATGCTAAAAAAAGCCAGGTCTCACAATCTCAGGATCAGCAGTTCAGTAGGATATGTATATTATAAACAATTTAATAACAAGCGAGGCATGGCCACATCGGACCAAGTCTCGGTCAGTGTAAACCTCACCCTTGATCACTGTAGGTTTGCACAATAAAGCTCATAGAACTAGGCATAGGCATACTAAGAAATACAACTCTGAATCAACAAGAAGAATTATATAAGCCCAAATTCTTCATCTTCACATGCCTCTTGGATGCCACTATCATTAGGTTGTTCACTTTACAAACAATCACATTTCCAAAATACTAGGTTTAGATCAGGTTTCGGGTTTGACTTTAGGGATCCTCTTTCAGAGTTAAGACAAGGTTTTATCTCCACCTGCCTCCTTTTTGGACCGCATAGAATATGCCGACCTCTTGTGCAAGAATGGACAAGCCGTTCGATCATCTTGCAAGCATGTCGGGACAAAACCCACAATTCACATGGTTCAAAGACATCAGCTGGTGCTAGCATGTGACCAGTCTGCAGACGCCGTTGACATTGGCAGACTTGCAGTGAGATGAAGCATGCCATACAGTATGAGTTCTCCACACTAAGGGTTGCCTATTGGAATATCCTGGTATGGACCAGAATAGGCCTTAGTGGTGCTATTTTTCAGGCTGACGAATCTCAACACTCCCTGCAGATGCTTGATTCGCTGCACGGTTGCATCCGAAGTTCTTTCGGTTTGATTCTCTTGCTATCCGTGAGCCGAACTGCAAGAGTGATAACACATGAGCTAGTTCACACAAATAAATGTAAAAGTAGAACCTGGTACTGCTACTTTAGCCCCAATGCAAATGGCAATCACTTAAATTTCTTTTCTTTCCGAATGAACATTAAGTTTCCTGTTGAGGATGAAAATTCCTGTTAGGGGCTGATGTTGCATGGCGTTAGGTAACACAAAATGACTGCCAAATTAAAAAGAAAAGATGAAAAAAAAAACAAAACATTAATGTACAAAATGGATGTAAAACATCTGCTACATGCATCAAGGCTTGTCAAAACTCAGAATTTGAAAGGTTTGATAACAATTTGATTGCCAGTGGCATATAAAAATTATGTTGAAAAGGCTCAGTGATTCTGAAGTATGATTCAGTGGAATTGGCACCTGAATAGCCCTCTTTGGAAGAACAGCAGCTCCTTCCAAGCCAAGCAACCGTGCAACCTTAAACATATAAAAAAGAAACTAAGATCAACATATCAGAAATTTTGCCTTTCTCAAACAACGCAGAAAATGGAGAAGACAAACTCGGTTATACATGTACACAAGATCCAGGCCAGACATAAATTGTGTTTAAACTTTGAACCAAGGTTTTACTTTGCAGACTTACTGGACCGTACAGTAGATAATTGGTATCATACAGGGGCTCAATATGGTACCATACTAACACATGATCTAGGTGCTGTGCCGATTTAGCACCTTTACCATGTGTTGGTGCAGTGGTGTACCATACTGTGACATACAATACCAGTAAGGTCCTGGTATGGGACCCTGTACAGGGACATAAAAACATTGCTTCAAACAACAAAACAGTACTCCACTTCATATATCATGGAAAAAAAGGTTATAACTAGTACTCAAATAGTTAGGATACAAATCAATTATCGAGACAAATTATTGTCTGCATGACTTGACACCTATAAGCATCTAAGGAGCAAAGGCTCAAGAAATATCTTTTAGAAGCTCTATAAGAGTAACACTAATCAAGCACACCTCTCTTAGAATCTTCTTGTCACCTCTTCCACTAGGTTTATCAAGTTCAGCAATCTCCCATAGAGGAATTTCCAACAAAGTTTTAATGACATCCTCATCGAGAAAAGGAAATCTTGCCTGCAACATAAATAAGTATGTCAAAAATTCAAAATGCAAATTGCAAGATTTCTGAAGTCATTGATGAAATGAGCAGTACCTCCTTTCCATGATCAGAAATGCATCTGTCATCTCTACCCATATTTCTTTTCCAAATTCTCTGCATATCCAGTCTCATTTCTTCATGGAGTGCAACCCAACTGAAAGAAAACCAAAAAAAAAGAATCAATTTAAGAGCCAAGGGTATCTAAATTAGCAACATTTGAAAAGCTAGACATCTGTTACCCTATTAACTAGCAGACATGTAGGAGCTCGCGAGAGGTGACATTGAAGACTAATATACCAAGAATATGTAGGTATTCTTCAGTTTAATCACACATGTTGCGTCATCATGAGGAAAACCTAAGAGCTATTAAGTTACACTACCAAAATAATTGGTAGCAGAGAATAACTGGAATGCTGCTAGAAAATCCTGTTTTGAATGCTATTAAGATAACAGAAGTAGGCGTTTAATCAGCAAAAGTTGTTCACACAGCAGTATATGTGCTGTATCCTTAAAAATGTTTTACCAGAAACAAAATCAGGATGCAACAAGCAGCACAGGATAACCACCTTTCACATAAAAGGAATGGGGAAAACATATGCACACGATTGAACTATTAAAAAAAGAAGAAGAAGAAGAAAGAGCACAGCTTTAATTATCCTCAGTGAAAGCATACCCTCCCAGCCTGTATCTTGTCCTGTGCCTACCATATCCAGCACACTGCTCATCAGCACCGGAACCTAGCAAGAGAATTTGTGCCATTGACTTGTATCTATGGCGACATCGATCTTCTCCTAGATTACAGATATTTCCATCCACCCAACCATCTCCACCAGCAGCCAACCACAATGCTATTCCAATATTCAGATCCTGAAACAAAATACCTAGATAAGGGTTCTCAATGAAGCTAATAGTAGCAATCAACATTAAGACTATTAATCAGAAAAAAAAACTTTGGGCAATCATCACTAGAATACATAAGAAAACCACAGACAGTAGCGAAGTACTCAGAATGTTATCAATACTCTCTCTGCAGAAGTCGCATAATCCAATTTGAGATGCATTGGACAACCAATGTTTTGATTACTATAAAGCAATTTCCACTGATGCAAAAGATTTCCTATGCTATAAAAATTAGTAATAAGAAAATGCTTAAGAGAGGATGTTTTAGTTTGAAGGACAAAAAAGGCCACAGGAAACCGCATGATTTAAAGTTCTCTAGCTGAAATATGATAAAGGATCACATGACAGTGAGAATTAAAAATTATTGCTCTTGAATCCAGGAACTACAAAGGTAAGAATAAGATAAATCTCTTTGCTGATCCATTTTCTTTCAAAAAATTTTGCTTCCACATTTTGGTTTTGCAAACAGAATTATAACCTCAGAAATTCCAAGAAAGCCAAAAAAAATGTCAAAGTAATCATAAAAGCATTCTCTATGTCAAAGAGAGAACAACTAGATGGACTATGATGGAAACATGTTCTTACAATAATAATAGGACAATACATACCATGTAGGTCTTTGCAGGATGTATCAGTGACATTACATGCTTTGCTTCCCAAGTCAAATCAGACAAAGTAGCATCAATCTCCACAAGTTGCCACCTGTTATCTAAAGAAGCTACTGATAAATATTAAGAAAAGCAAGATTTATATTGTCACTGGAAATTATTATTCATAGTACAAAAAGCCATTTTACACAATGATTCGCATACAATGAGCATGAAAATGCACTAGGGGCATAAGAATCTGTAGACTTATTATAAAGAATCCATACAAAGACACTGAATCAAAATGTACATATGAAGAGAACATGCCAAGCATGTATGTGCTATAATGTGCATGAAATATACTATGCCAGTATCCTGTTTTTCTCGAACTCGTATCTTCCAAATCAAAGCTGGATCACATGCCAACATTTTACCATGAAGGAGATGGACCAGGCATAGACTATACAATAGAGCTGTTATACGGGAGCAAGAGAACAGTAGTAAAAGAACAGTGCCCCAGGTAGAACAGGAAGGTCATTGTGCTAAATTCATAGAATGTGCACCATGCTACTGATTTACAATGTACAGACACAGATCAGAAATCATCACTAGACCAAAGCATCAATGGAGATGATAAACTGAAGTGAAGCAGCAAAGCTGTGACAAGGCAAGTCCACATGTGAGTTGTGGTTGTAATATCAAGGTCATATGGAGCTGAATAAATAAGAAGTAAAGAAATGCCAAAGTCAGCAGGATGAACATTTCAACCAGTGAGTTCCAATAAGAACAAGAGTCTTCAAGATGTAGTGCTGGATCTAAAGAGTTTATGTAATGGCAATCCAGGCAATGTAGAACTACATGTTGATAAGGCTGGCAGACAAGCACAGTAAGATAAGATAAGCAGACTAACTGGTGAAGTCAACCAATTTATGTATAATAAACGACATGGATCAACAAAGAATCATTGCTGATATATGATGCTAGAAATATAAGGATAAGCAAAGATGACTGGAGATGCATTGCCCATATATGACAAACATGATAATGCAGTCAAGTTTGGGGGCAACTATCTGGATGTGAAAGGAATATTTACATAAGCGAATGATGCAAAAGGCTCATGCACAGCACAAAAGAACAACCGTTCTCAAAATACAAGGATCGCAAGGGCAGAGATAAGGGCTTCTAATGCAGACAATCTAATGTACAATAACAAGGTAAAGTGAATCTAATGCATGAAATAAAAATCAGACCAACAATAAAGGACTTCAAGAAGATGATCAAGATGAAGCCAAGAAGGGAGTAATGCTAGAAATGTCAGTATCAACACAGCACATAACTAGAGAATTAAGAAACAAAGGTGTTTAGAGTACTTACCCATAATTAAGCACATGATACAATAAGGGTAGAAATGTCCACCTAAAAAATGACAAAAGAACAATTCAACTTCAAATAAACCCTCATTGACAAGAAAGCACTGGATGGAAAAATGTGGATCTCATTGCAGGGGGCAGCTCTACGGAGATTATAAGGCTAGATTTGGAACAGGAAAAGATAAGAGACCTGAAGAAGGCCAAACTCTGATGGAGAAGGTAAATGATCCAACTATGGCTGAACTATATTATCATCAAGGAATCCAAATTAAATAGCAAGGTAGTTGGCGAAGCTTCAATCTATCTGGTCACAGGCCTGTGTGTTAAACTGCAGGAACAATTAATCAGCCTCTCCTGTCTTTTTCTTTTTCTTAAGATACTTCATTAGTTCATTTCCCATCTCATCATATCGGCATCAAATTATAGGAAATATCAACTTCAGCCTAAAATTATCAAAATTATACATATAATTATAAAGAATCTATATAACACAAAATATTCTAAAATTGTGTAATAACTTTTCTTGGAATTTTTTTATTTTTAGTTTTTGGATTTTCTTGATATTATCAACTGAAATTGCAAAACTTGGAGTGAAACCGCCAAAACCTCCGAAACTGAAACTCCACAGTCTTAGCCAAAACAGAAACAAAAGCGAAACCAAGTTTTCAAACATTGGCATTAATGTAGAGCAGTTGGTTGTCACATGACTATGCCGTATTACTTAGTAATATCTCATTATATTGCATACTCCATACCACTCACACATCATGCCATTTATAGCTGCATTAACATTAGCATGCATTAGCATTCTTATTGCCGATTCTTTGCGATGTTACTTCAAAAGCAAAAGTACCTTTTTGTGTGGATTTCTTTGGGAAGGAGGGTTTCTCCTTCCTCATTAATTGTATACAATACCTATTTTGTTCTCTTTATTTCTTTTTTATTTATTATACTCATAATTAATCATGCAATCCACAATCTGCTTGAGAAATTAAGATGGAAACAAACTATATCAGAATTAGGACCAACGGGCCTTGCAGGTCATGATATAAAGCAACATAGGTTCAGTTGGATGCACAATGGAGATCCAGGAACGTACCATGATATATCACAGGGCTGTAACTTAGGGGTCTTTATTACGTTTAATTTTAGTTATCAATTTTCTGTATTGTGCTTATTTTTTTGGTTTTAGAGGTTTATTTTAGAGTCAAGAGATTAAAAATTCTCAATCTTTATTTAAAAACTTGATAAGGCTGACTACTACAGTACACCATTCATGACACTGTTTATGCTACAGTAATTGCAAACAGTAAGCACATTTTAGTGAGGTATTTATAGGATTTTGTCATCGAATTAGGATTTTCTCCGTTATCTATTAAGTCTCCAGTAGTTGTATAAGCAAGATGTTTTCAAGACTGAATAAAGATGAAGTTTTCTTGGGGACAAAAAAATCATTCTTTGCAATTCAGTGACTTTGTAAGGCATGGCCCTGGTGAGACCACTCCCTAGGTATGATTCCTACATTCTAGAGAGAATTCGGTTCATCTTTTATCCTTCCTTTCATTCTTTTCCTAATAATCAGTGTTTTGTTTTACTTTTTCTTTATTTCTTTCGCATCTAGTTCTGTTTTCCCCATTTTCCTCCTAGTAGTGATCCCTAATTTGCATTCTCTTGATATATTATATTTATCAATTTCTTTTCCTATAGAAAACTCACCTTTCTAGCTCATTCAATATTTAAAAACAGATCTCTTTTTTTTTTTTTGAATAAACAGCAAACCATTAGATCTATCTCAAAGCACATCCAATCCATCTTCATTCCCTAATTGAGCCCTAATTTCATATTATTTAGATTCATCTCAAGCATCCACTATCAAATTTTCATTGCAATTCCAAATTTCATAGTTCAGATTTATGGAAAACTCAGGCCTAAACTTGAAATTCTGGCAACTCATAGATTTCGGTCCTCCTCCTAAACCCTAACAAGGTTTCTTCCCTCAACTGTCCTACATCATAAATTTATCACATCAGGACCACAGTAGGATGGCAGAAACAATATATAAAATATCTGCCTAACCTTTTGGTCAAGATCACCAAAGAATGCATTCTGTTCAGCAATGCCTTCTAAAATAATTATCACTAAAATTGTAAAATAGTAAAACTTATGAACTTCCAGTGATATGAAAGTTTGAAGGTTTAGCTAGAAAACAAGATGCATCAGTACCTCCTACATGGAGCAATCTTTTGAAGTTCTCTTAGGCCCATCCTTGCAGAAACTCTATCTGGAGCAAGCTGGCCATCAAAGCTTACATTTAGCAAATCTACCGTGTCTGCCAAAACATATTACATCAGCCAACATCAAACTTCCTGAATTGACAAAAAGACAGCACGTACAAAAATTTGCATAGTTTTCCTGTTCTTTCAAATTGATGGATCTAAGATGTTTGGAGAAGAAATTGGAAAAGAGAGAATAAGTAGAAAAAAAACCCATGCCTTGCCATGATGTTATCATAACTGCACCCCCGGAAAAGTCATTTGAATGAAAATCCAAAACTGAAGCAAACTTTAGTTATATCTAGAATTTTGAATAATCCTCCACACTCAGAGAAACATGTGCAAGTACATGAAATGAATTGGAGGTAATAAAGTTGATCCCACAGTCGGCATCTGAAGCGCATCAAACACACATGGGGAACTTGTAACATACTGCTTGAAAACTATTTCCAATAGTTTCGCGTTCCTTCTTATAACAATGTAATGTTTTCCATTACTATGCCAACAGGCTGTCAGGTGTTTCCTTATGTGTTGCCCATGTGCTTCTTATATCAGACAAGCCAAAACAAATATGTTTCCTAGAAATTTTCCCTGTAAAATGATTGATTGTTGAGAAACACATTATCCAGCAATTACACATTTATTTTAGTTAACAGCTGTGTTTGGTTGCATAGGAAAGGAGGAAAAGAGAAAATATTAAAGAAAATCCGAAAATAATAAAACAAAAAGAAATATAGACTTAGCATTAAAAGAGAGAAAAGGAAAGATAATTATGTCGACTGTGGTTTGATGGTGGTGGTGGTTCTGGCAGAAACAATGGTGATGATGCTAGCAGGAATTGTGCTGGTGGGTGGGGGGGAGGGAGGTGTGGAGGGGCAATAATGGTGCATGGCAAAGTTGGAAGAAATAGTGGTGGTGAATGGCAATGGCGGTAATTATGCGTATTCAAGAAGTTGGATGCCTTTCGAGAATAAAAAAAAAAAAGAGCATGCAGGAGATAATACTGGTCACAATTTTCTTCTTCACTCTTTTCTGTTCTATTATCCACACCACAGAAACTACAGAAAATAGGTGATTTAGTTTCTTTTCTTCTATCAGATCTAAGCAACCAAAAACAACTTTAGTAGAAGGGATTACACAGTGTTTTTCCGGATGAAGCAGTAGCACATTAACAAATTGTATATGCTCTAGTGACCTCCCTAGCATGTGTTCTGGAGATTCAGAACACCACTTCTAGGTGTCGTCTCCGACTTTCAAGTAAGGTAATCATATCAATAAAGGTTGGTGTGCTGATTGCAATGTTGTGAACTACAAGTGTACAAAAGAAAATTGATTAATTAAAAAACATTCTTTAGTATAAGAAGATTTCAGAAAGAACTTTGTAACACAGTCTATGCTTGTTTTGTTATAAAAGAGATACAAAAGAGAAAATGCCCTGCCTCTCACTAAAAATGATCTATGCACCAATCATCTTGTTGATTCCCTTTGTGATATTACTCCAATCTCATGTGAAATGAGTAGCCTTACATATTTGTCAAGGTGAACTTTGCCTTTGCTTAATTGAGCTAGCAAAAGTCTTAAGCTTGATTCTAACTGGGCATGTGCAATAAATCCTTTCATTTGTCTGCTGTATAAGCTATGGTAAAAGCTACCATTGTTTACCAAACCTATACTCCTATACTTTTAATTTCTTCTAGTGCAAAATTGGAAAAAAATAACAGCCATAGTTTTACAGAAATAAAAAAAACAGACCACATATGCAATCATGGTTCTAGAAGATAGAGGAGAAATATGGTTTGCATGGATTGCAGATGACAGATGGTCAGATTTCAAACTTACATTTCTGATGAAGACATTGATCTAATAATACTGCAAGTATCATAGAATCTAAGCCACCAGAAAACAGAAGTGCTATAGGGGCCAATTCCTCTTCTTTCCCTTCATGTAAAGCTGTCTGCAAGTTTATTCCATGTAATAAGCTCAGTCAGCATCACTAAATTAACTGCAAAAATGTCGATTTCAGTTAGCAAGCCAACAGATGCATAATATGTTCTGTTTTATCAACAATGGAAATTGCATAATAAATTCTAAACAAAGTTATCCAAGTAAATGAATTGGGTTTATGAATTATGTGGCATCACAATAATGCTAGTAGAATTTTCCTGAATTAGCCAGGGAATCAAATAAGCAAGTAGCACCCATAAAACGGGACAACTGTTGGATATTCAAGAGCACCAACATCTGCTTCCACTTGAGCACATTTCTGACTTCAACAGCTCACCCTATCAGTCTGTGTTAAGTCATAAATGAATATCTATCATTCACAATCTCAGTCCTGCAGTCACATTGCTGCTTTATCCAGTGCATGTGTTAAATTAACAGCACTCAACAAAAATGGTACTTGACCACATTTTAAGTCATTTTGATACTCTCTCTATTCATCCTCTTCTTTTTGCCTTTTCTCTTCAGCACTAGGAAGCAAGGATTAAAGCTATAGGTTGTTGGAAATTCCATCTTAGCAGTAACTATAGGGTTTTAAATATAGCAAAGCAATAAGCTATATTTTTGGCTAGAAAGAGGGGTTTGTTGGTGGAGTATAAGGATAGATTCAAGGAGAAGTAACAAAGATTATAACAGTACATTTGATTCTGCAGCACTACAGATCTGAGAAAATGGGTGGTGTTAGGGGCAGCAACATTAGAGCTTGCAGGGATCAAACATGGGCTGCGATGGAAGGCTGTTAGGCTCAATGCAATACTAGGACATGGTCTACTGTGACAACAGACCTGATATGACCTGAAAATAGACCCTGACAGGTAGATGATTCCCTTCCACTGATGGCTAATGATAGCACAATAACAAAGGAATAGCTTTCCATGTTGTTAGGTCCGCAGGCTATGAGGGTCTTGCATAGTTCTGCTGCAGGTTAGTTCATATAAGTGATAGAATAACCAGGCCACAGAAAATAAACAGAAGCAAAATTGGAGGCAAAATTGGATGGTTACTACCATGTCGCTCTAGGACCTAGAAATCACACCTGGGATTTGAAGGTCTTACACCTTCATTGCAGAATCATACAATAAGAGTAAAGAAACCAAAGATTCCATTCTTTCAGTCACAATCTGCATAAAATCCGATAACATAAAACCCTAAGAATCCCTTTTTATAACAAAACAGAAACCCTAATTTGATTGTTAAAATTTCAAAACTGCCCCTAATAAATAGGCCTCATCAAGATAACAATTAAAATATGAGTACTTGTAATCTCAGCTTTTGATTTCAAAAGACCTACTAATAACAAAAAATAACTGGAAATAAACAGAAAAAAAAGAGAAAATCGATAACCACAATTACATATAAGAAAAATCCCATGTTACAGCCCTTCAATGCACCATGACAAATTCTCGATCTCCATCACTTCTTCCCTTTCCTTTGCTTTAAAGGGCATCTCTATATTACATGTTTCAGATCAAAATAGTTGACCTTTATGCATTTGCTTCTTCAGGTATAAGATCAGGA
Source organism: Phoenix dactylifera (assembly GCF_051530095.1). Taxonomy (NCBI): domain Eukaryota; kingdom Viridiplantae; phylum Streptophyta; class Magnoliopsida; order Arecales; family Arecaceae; genus Phoenix; species Phoenix dactylifera. Next base: position 2,660,031 of record NC_143198.1, read on the forward strand.
CAGCACTTTTGACTGAATTTAGGAGCAGTTGTGGTAGTTTGAATATACATCTGAATATCATATATGGCTATCCTGATCAGCAAAACTTTGATTTGAAAATAATATCACTATAGAACACATAAAAAAATCTAACATATTTTTGGCAGAGGTAACAGCTGATGTCATTATTTATTTCTCCTATTAGCTAATGTTTGTTGTTTACATTGTTACAAAAGATTAAGAAGAAAAATAAGAATGATGCACAAGCAACCTATGCAAATTGCTTCATAAACAAGCAGAAATATTATACCTGATAGATTGTGTCTAGAGTAGTTCGCCGCATCACAGATTCTCTTAGTGAAATGAGCACCTTCTCTGCAGGCTGAGTATACCCTGCATTAACATTAACTATGTTCTGAAACTTTTCAGCAGAACACCTAGAAAATCCTATAGTAAATATAACACATTATTTCTCATTGCTTGACCTGGTCTGAGATTATTCATCAAGGAATGAGCAATATCTGATTGGAAATTTGCCTGTTTCACCGTAAGTCCCTTGAGATCAGCTATATCATGATGCATTCCATCTGAAGCTTTTGAAAGCAAGGCAAGTTGCTCCATTTGAAGTGGGAGACCGATTGTGGAGAACTCTTCCACACTGGGATCCAGAAAGGTCCTCTCCCATTTAATCAGTTCATTTAACAAGAGATTGCTCCATTCATGTTTTCTGACTTCACCAACCAATTTTTCCCTTACACACTGCTCGATGGCTTTTTGGGCTTTTAAGTGGACACTGTATATCCCACAAGGAAGCTCCTCCCAGTTACAAAGTCTGCATGCTGTAGATGCAACATTGGAATCTATCCCAGGTTCAAAGCCATCAGTTGCTGAGGTGGAACCTGCATAAATTGAACACAGGCAGTTTAGTGAAAAGTTTCAAACAACGAAAGTGATGCAGGTAATCACATATCAAATATATGTAAGAGTAAATTTCAATACTGAATCAACAGAGTGAGTCTCACCCCCGGAAAAGAAAGCAAAAACATTGAAATGAAGAAAAAAAAATCTGGTGGAACGGAATTTGATAGATTCAGTTGATTTCATAAGAAAGGAAATATAAAAGTAGAGAAATTGAAGACAAATGACCAACTTACATATGAATTACCAAAATTTATATAGGTAACATTATATGAACTCAAATATCAGCTAGCTGAGGCTATCTAATGTCAGACGTGATATAGCCAAAACAAAGTAATTTGCATCCATTCACAATACAAGTAAATCATCAATGAACAAAATTAAGCAGTATATTCAGAGATGCATGAAAACCTCGACTAAAAATTTATCTACCTGAATCCTTTCTGAAAGGTGAAGCTGGTGATACAGAAGATAGAACAAATTGTGGCTCATCAGATGTTGGCCAGTGAACAAGAAGGCTTCTCCTCCCAAAAGCATCTCGACCGAACCATAAAGTTTTTGACTTTTTCTGAGAAATAGAAATTTGAAAGATGCAAAAATAGCACTTTCAATTATATCCCAACTAAATTACATAAATAATATCCAAGAAAGAGATCTACCAACATTTACAAATGAATTATACTAATAATCAACATAGACTAAAACTACCTGCCAATATATCAAAGCCCATGGCCCTCTGATTGTTGAAAGAATGTCAGGAACAGTTTTCTCTCCATTCTGAATGCAAGAACAAGCTTTTCCAAGTTCACTGTCACAGGAACAACAACGTTCCAGTGCATGCAAAAGAGTTTCAGAATCACTGCTATCAACATCAACTTGAAGTCCCCCAAATATTTCACCTTTCGAACACAATTCCACAATCAAAACATCCTGAGTGCTTGTTTGGAAAAAATTAACATATGAAGCATGAAACAAAGAGGGAACTGATCTAATGATTATCAGCAATAACTAAGATAAATGTAACTGGAGTAGTTGCATGAGATTCGTCACAAGAAATTTGTCTTCTCAAGAACAGACAGCAGTACAAAAGAACCCCTAATAAAGAAAGATGATGGACCAAAATACCCTAACAGTGATTGTCATACTGCATTTATCTCTCTCTCTCTCTCTCTCTCTCTCTCTCTCTCTCTCTCTCTCTCTCTCTCTCTGTGTGCGATACATCGATTTAACCTATTGGTTAAGTTTCAAATAGGTAATACAACTCAAGTTACTCAACAATGATAAAAATCTTCACAAGATATTGTTTTCCTGTTTCAGTGAAAGTACCAACTGATCCAATAAGAAAACATATCAGCATAGATCTCAACAAGAAACTAGGAAAGCAGAAATTTGCATCAAATTGTGATGGATCCAAACAAGAATTTACACCATCTTACATTCTATATATGTTCTCTAAAGGTGGTGGATTAAAAAAGTTTCCAATTTTTCCTAAATATGCCACTAGAAACGTGATCCATGGCCTAATATAGAGTAAGTACTTAGCACCAACAAGACATTGGAAAAGGAGTCGGGGAGGGAAGGTGGACACATATAAGTGTACTGAGAACAAGACATTGGAAAAGGAATCAGGGAGGGAAGGGGGACAAAGATAATTGTACTGAGAACACAAAACTAAACCATACAAATGGCAACTAAATGTCATTTGATTTACAATCATGTAAAACTAAATTGACAAAGGACTAAAGAAATACCATTAAAAACAAGAATATTTCCAGAAACATCCACCAGTGGCTGAAAAGCAGGACTTATTCCTCTAAGTTGTAATGTCGCACCAAGGAAATCTAGTTCGGCAATAGATTCTGTTGTTACGCCATCTTTTGTATCAACAGCTCCTGACATTGAACTGATGCAATACTTCACGGTTTCTTCTAACCACAAACATGAATTTTCTTGCTTATCCTTTTCATCATCTGTAATGTGAAGGTTAATTCAGATATAGACCTCAAAACCAAATATGTTTAACAAAACAATAGCAGGTGGCAAACAGCTTGACTCTAAAACATTCTGTTTTCATGTTGAAGGGAGATACCTACCATCCTTTTCAACAGAAACTGTTGTTCTTAACTGAAGGAAGACCTTTCTGATACTCAGTTCATTGGGTCCTCTTCTTCTCAAAGCAACTTTAAGATCACCTACTGAAAGATCTGGCTGATACACCTGCATAATCTAAGTCGCTTAGAGTAAGCTAAGTTGACTACAAATCATAGCAATCAATACATTTAACTATACACTTGAAATTACTAAATCTGGCACTCTCATCAATTTCTGCACTATAAGCCCCCTCATCAATTTCAGTTTCTAGCATCAAATGTAACTTAACTACGCCTACCTTGTTTTCCATGACAAAAGAAATGCACGTGTCATCATCAACAAAAGTTTACAAGATCAAAAAGTAGATATTTAGCGCCTCCATGCAGTCTAACTCAGCTCCAGAGTTGGACAATAAGCCCAAGGCATCTCCGATTTAGATTCTAAACACACGGATTCTGAGGAAGTAAACTTATATCAAAAATTATATCAATTTATGGCCAAGCCCCTTCCCTGATTAACTAAAGCTACTCCCTTGAGAGAGAATAAAAAAGCAGCTTTAGTTCGCTAAGTAATCAATCCATTGTTTCCAAGCTTGAGGCTTCTACAGCTCCAACCAAGACTCCTGTTAACTCTCAGTCCAAACACTCAACTACCTAATTGACGGATTTTTATGTCATAGGGACCACTCTAGCACATTAAAGTCGTTCTCGCAAAGCTTTTTACTTTGCAAATTTAGCCTAATCTTTTCGCAGGCATTCAACACCTTAAACTAAGACCTTTGAAGTCACCAGAAGGAAATTTAGAATCTACAAACAACCATTTGGATCAAAAAAACTCGAAGCCAACAACAAGCAAACTGAATCATAAATGGAGAAACAAAACTCGACGCAAGAGAGATCCGCACCGCTTCGGTACCGGGAGGTGGTGATCCGTGGGTTTCTCTATAAAGATCGAATCCAACAATACGAGCTCCCGAGAGAATCAGAGCGATGCCGCACATCCTCTCTGATCTCGACCTCCAGCGCCAGAGGGCAAGAGGGAGGCGGCGCGAGGAGCTCGAAACCTAAAAAAGGATTTGGCTTCCTTTCTACCCGCGCTTTCTTTGAGTTCTCTCATGTTTTATTTTATATATATATATATATATATATATATATATATATATATATATATATATATATATATATATATATATATATATATATATATATATATATAGTGTATCTATACCCACACTAATCATCTTATTTTTACAATAATATTTATTTTATTAGATTTTCATTGGCAGTTTTAATAAATAAATATTTTAAGTATAAAATTAAAATAGTCATTTTATGAACATGTCAAAAATCTAATTGGAGAGGCATTATTAAAAATAAAATAATTTAATATATATATATATGTGTGTGCTAATAATAATTTTTAAGAATAAATATGTAATAACTAATATTTTTAAATAATGATTTCCATCCCAACAATAATAACCACAAAGACGGGTCTACTCCGTATATAACTTTGAGATTTGTGTATGCCCAATTATTATATTTTATAACTCTGGTATACCATCCAAAATATGATCTTATAGCATAATATGTATAGCATCCATTCCCTTATAAATAAAAAAAAATAAAATTATAGCATTCAGGATATAATCTTTCAAATGAACTAAAGTTTATGATGCATAAATGGGCTAGAAGTATGTATTTTATATGCTCATTGACAATGAACATTTTGCAATAACTATATAATTGGTTGATTGTGTGTCACGTTATTTACCTGGTGCACATGATGATGGTTGATTGGAGCCTTCATTTTTTCAGATTTTCATTTATCTATAGTAGAAATTGTGCATAAGAGGCCAAATTATTTTTGAGTGTTTTATCCTTTGCTATTATATTGGCGCAAAGGTCTTGGGCGATTAAGGTTGAAAACGGATTGAATATTGATATATCCATATCTATATCTATATATTTTTAAAGGATATGAATCTGGATATGGATATTAAAAGGATATCAAGATTAGCATCCATATTTATTTTAAATGGATACTAATCTAAAATACTTTATTCAAATTGCTGAAACTCTTCTCCTGTTCCAATAGATGCTGAAATTTTTCTCTGGAATGTCTCCTCAACATATGCCAAATCGATACCTTGTAAATTTTTGAGAAAGAGCAGATGCTACGACCAAGTCACCGTTTCTCGATATACATCTTAAAGTCTTTTGTTGTACGTTCCTTCTCTCTACCTTTGCTCTTGTGTATACTTCTTCCCTTCATTACTTTATAAATAACATTAGGTGGCTTTCAACCTCCTTTTTCTCATTAAAAAAAATAATCATATTCAACATGAAATCAAAAATAAATACACCTCTCTCAAGCATGCATAGTTGAATAGTCCAAATGTTGATTAGAAAGAAAGTTAGAAATGTGTCAAACGTTGCACTGCAGTTTAAGACCTCTCAACTCTCAAGAGCAAGATGTGTCAAAGTTGATGGTTCAGAGCCGATGAACAAATAATGTTGTCTAGCCCGTCTCAAGATGTGTGACCATCTCAAGCAAGATGCCGTGTATCTCTAAAAAAAATATTTATCTTAGAGTTGCATAATCAAAGCCTCCAATTACGCTAGGTGATACCCGTGGCTAGTGAAAGCCTTGTATTCTCACTACCATCTAACTTCGCAAAAACATGAGATCCCCTTGATCTTTCATTCATGTTGAAAATGTTATTCCTACACTTTGTAACTAGTGCATATACATGAGAGAGGGAGAGATACTTAAATCTTACAGTATGAATAGATGGACTTAAAAACAATCCAATCTTATAGAATCTCTAAGGGTAAAATAGTTGGTTCTATTTTCTCTCCTTTTCTACTGACTCCTTGGTTTTTACTTAAGTAAATTGAACAAAAATTATAGGAGAAATAGAAGATAAAACTTTGAGTCAATGATGATGTTAGAATAGTTGACGTTTCCTTTGACAAATCATCATTTCCAGTGGATGTTTAAATTTAAATATTTGGTTTTTATATAGGAGATCTCTAGTGAGTGTTTCTTAAGGAAAAAAATAATTATTAAGAGGAGTTTTAGTCATAAATAGATTGTACGGATTTTTAAAGTAAGAAAGGCCAACAAAGATTTAAGAAAGGAGTTTGATCTAAGAGCATATCCATGGTTTTCAATCAGGAGAGCCCAACTGGGATTTAAGAAAGATTTTGACCAAAATATCTCTAGAGAAAGTCAGATAAAATTAAAGTTTTTAGATGATTAAAGATTAAATAAGATGGAAATAAGAAGTTTGTGATCGAAAGTATTGATCTATACTATACATAAAAATGATTTCAAAATGATAAAATATTTTCTCTTGATTAATTCCGAGTACCATTTTTCATATCAAAAATGCCCTCTTGCTTTTCAATAATATGTAACTTGTTCCCTCTTATTAATTTTGGAGGTTTCAAAAGAAAATATGGAAAGATTTTAAATTCCTTTTAAAATCTAACCTAACAAAAAGATGAATTTCTCCATATCAAATTCTACTAAAAAATAACTACTTGTTAAAACCGATTTGGACAAAAATGATTTGATGAAAATATGGAAAGGTTGTGAATTGCTTCTAAAACTAAAACATACAAAATATTTTTTAAAATCAAATCCTATCTATTAGTACATCGCACATTCTTGCTTGGTAGTAGCTTTAAATTTTGAGTTAGCAATATTTTTTATTTAAAAATGAATATACATCCATTATTTTGGGAACATAATTGAATTAAATCTCTGATTGGCACAGCAATCCCTATTACTTTAGAACAAAAATCATATAAATTTATGCACGGGCACACTAGGTTGCTAATCTAGTCCTCGATAATTCTAATAACTGCCGGAATGACTTTGACAATAATCAGGGTCAGAGTTAGTAAATATGTTCATTTTTCCTTTGTTTTGAAGCTTTATTTGCATAGTGTAACCTATAGCTATATTCTTTCAAGACAATGACATGACATGCTATTTTGGCTTTACTTATTTGTCTCGTAAATATTCTTTCCTTTAAGCAAACTTAGTTAGCTGACTATCTGATATGTGGAACTTAATTACCTGTTTGTTGGACAAAATTATGGATTTTAGGCTAGATTGATGCTATAATTTTTTTAAAGAATGCGATACGCTTTTATTTCCTCTGATTACAATCTAGACTAGTAAATTCTCTTTTACTTCCTTCATCTCAAGAATTTCTGATTGAAATATGATGATCTTGTAGTTATTCAGTTTAGCAGAATGTCTATCTTATCATACTTCTCAATTCTTTAGCAAGGTAAATACATCCATCTTCATAATTTCTTTCATTCTATAGATATGCTGTGGCTTCTCGTGGCTATTTCATCTAAATTTCATCTCTCTTTTAAAATAATCCATATTAAGAAATATAAGAATAATCTCGCTCCTTCTACATTACTTTTAGTTCCAGTGTTATGATTGAACTAAATAAAAGCAAAAAAAAAAATCCCAATCGAAATATTAATTTGTTTGCACGTTTTTGATCCTTCTATATCTGTTTGTTCTTATACACTCTATTTTAAAATATCATAAGCCTTGCTTCTAGGAATAGCTTATGTAAAATATCATTAAAAGCGATTCATATCATAAATTTTTACTTGTACTAAGAGCTTCCTGTGTTCCTTTTTATATTGCTATTGTTGGTGCACAAAGTTAATTAGGTCCTTCTAGATCAATATAATTTATATACGATTAACTGGCTTCTGTTCTTCCAAAGTTTTTTTTCCCTTATGTATTTTAACACATCAATAACCACTCATGAAGTGTGTGTTCGAGCATAGATCATTTCCATTGCACACAAATATTTGAAGGAATCCTATATTCTGATAGAACAAGTCCAGACATTGGTCCCTGAAATCTTGCAACATGTGATATATATTAACAGGTTCAGTAAGTGCAAGCAAGCAGCAGCTTAAGGTTCAGGGAGATAGAAATGGTATAACCCTCATAAACACTAGTTTGAGCCTGATGGAACATAAAGACCACCAACCTGAACGTTTGCCGAGGGAAATGGAGGAAGAAGAGAAGGGATGGCTAAAAGACACTCCATTTGTGGTGTTCAAGTTATCAACCAGCAAAACTCATTCTTAGGTCCAGCCAAGGCTAAATATATGTCATGGTCTTATGGCTTTTCCATGAGGTGTTGTCCAACATTTCAGGTTCGACCAGTCCTGATCATGACACCACGCACAGTTTATTGGATCCTTTAGACTAAACTGCTCATAGTTTATTCTAGAGTATACTGCTGATCATAGCCCACAATATAGACTTCAAGGAGAATGCAAGGAGATAAAGAAGAAAACTATCATGGGGACCACGTGAGAACGACTAGTCCCTGTGAAAGAAGAGGACCACCGGCCATGCAAACCTCAGCAGGCCTATGCATGTAGCTTTTATGGATGGGACCGCACCTGTTTGCAGTCTAAAAATCTGTCCACTTTCCATGCCACAACAGAGATCTTTTATTTTCTTGGATCTCACGCAGGCATGACGATTACTACAATTTCCTCTCTCTGTCCTATTAAAACAAGGGCAAAATATCAGCAGAAACAAAACAAATTTAGCCATTGCTCCATGCTGATCTCCTTTCAGTCTCAGATCGATCTCCCACTATTTGCGCCATCTCTTCCCATGTTCCAAAACCTTGCGGATGATGATGCTTTTAACGATGTTACTAACTATAATGACTGTCAAGAGAGAGAGAGAGAGAGAGAGAGAGAGGAGGTTTGCAGAAAGAAAGGAGAACTTCCCTCTGTCCTTTATTAGCTTTTATTTATTCTCATAAAAGCTGATAAAGTTCAAGAAAAGTTTTCTTAGACAAGGATATAATCTGTGGATGATAATGGATGTATGCAAATTAATGCACCGCAGCTAAAGCTAGTTTACATGGTAATGTATATGCACCTGTAGTTAGTTATAAAGAGTTCCTGCAGTACCTATGAATACAGCACTTTCCTTGATACAATGGTAGAGATTCATGCCACCTTGCCCTGGGCGACGGAACTTCGGAGTTAGAATTAAATCACAGGGGAATTCTGTCAAAGAAAGAACACTCCAACAATATTGAAAAATTAATTATGCATATGGAGGGGAATAAACATGTGCTTTCACTGAAGAGTGTCCACATACACACCTGACACCTCCGAGTAAAAGAAATGATACTACTGTAATAGAGAACAGATTTTCTATGCAAGCAAATTCATCACCCCGTTATATCATGAGAAACCATGAAATGGAGTATACGGAACACATTACAACACTTACAAACTTTGGCAATTGAGAGGACTCGTACTCACTGCGTCTTTCCAATCAAATTCTTCACACGGAAAAGGCGCAATTATATTTGATCCATTAGCAGCTCTCTGCCTGCTCTCTTTCTAACTATAAGCTGGCTCCCATTTTGGCTTTCAGAGGGGTTACGCTTGAAAGCTATCTTTGACTGGAAAGGTCTCGCAGCTGGGAAGTCCTCGTTGGATTCAATGGAGTATTCTGTGAAGCTGAGCTGACCGCTTGAAGATAACTGAACTGTTTTGTATCAAAGTCAAACACTGATGGCATCGCTCCATGTGGACAAAATACAAGCTGAGAAGGAGGTGTCAAAGACAACAATGATGGATTCGAGGTTGGGGGGCCTTCCGCCGGAGTTGAATGAATTCCTAGATTGGATACATAAGAATTTGTAGGCTCCCGCTGATAGTAGGAAGTGTATGGCATGGCACTACTTAGCAAGCCCAGTGAAGAATGATGAGGTCTAGAGAGAGGGTCATTAGCTGAAACTTGTGCAAAATGTATGCCAATAGCATCTTCAGTTCCCTTACCTCTAATGTTGTTGCCTTTCTTGATGCTGGATTCGATCGGTGCTTCCCTTTGTTTGGCTTTTTGTGGAACTTCTGAAAGCCAATAATTAGATTCAGACAATGCTGCAAGGTTTTCAATGACAACTTCATTACCAAAAACCTCCTGATTTTCCCTACTAGAGAATAAAGTTAAAGGCCGAGCTCCATTTACAGTTGTGAACTCGAGATTTTCTACACATGAAGAGGAGGCCTGCTGCGGAGTTGCTTCATGAGAGATCTGCAATGATTGAGGGAATTGAATGAAATTTCCTGGTGGCATTTGGAGTGGAGGAAGCTTATCGATTTCATGATGAGCAGCACTGAGCAGCCAATCGATGACTTTGCTAGGTTGGTTAAGCCCCAACCTATCTTGAAGGTCATACAATTGAATTGCTGTTGGGACTGATAGCCTCACTCTTCTATCCCTCAATCCTCTAACAGTGCTTACTTTGCTATGGCGATCTTTTCCCCCAAATGCCCGGGAAACTCGTACTATTCTTGAATCCTTTAGTCCTGACCATGGTCTTGTACTGGTTGGGGCTTTGTCATCACTAGCACTACCTTGTTTAGCTGGAAGCTCTTTTTCTTGTGAATACCTTATCATCATAAGACTTGCATCATCGCTCCTAAGCAATTAAATAAATTACATATGAGATAGCTGATCTAGAGTAGGTCTCTCTCATCTTCTTAGATTAAGAGGCAAAGATAAATTCACATCATGCCATGTTCCTTATTGAATCAAATCATTCTGGTACTTGTAAGTTTCATAATTTATAAACAAAAGCTAGTTAAAATATTTATTGAAAAAATTATTGTTTTTCTTACAACAGAAATATATGTGTTTAGACAGACCCTGGAAAGAAAAGTTAACATGGAGAAACTAAAAGAATATGCAACATGAACTAAATATATATGTGCAGCAGGAAAGAAAAACATGCAACAGGAATGAGAATATCGCTTCTATGGCATATTACATCGTACAATCTTTAGTTAAAGTGATTTCATCACTTCGTAGGGAAAAATTAAATTAAGTATCACCGGAGATGCGCATAAGATGTAAGAGACTTTCAGAGAAATTCTTTTTCCTGATAAATGAATATTTTCTTGATACAAACTTTAGATCAGAAGATTGATACAGAAACTTCAAATTTTTCCTTTTTAATGCAGCAGGTATGCTACATGAGAAAGAGTTCATGACATGCAGTTCCAGAGGAAATTAAGAAGAAAGAAAGAAAGAAAACAAAGACCGGAGAATTGTATTTCTATTGGACTCAGATCCAAGTATTGTTGATATATTAAAGCAATTTGCATCTCATCTGGGAACGCATGAAATTAAAAGAAAACTCCAGTAAAGCACTTCCAATTAATTAATTCATCATTCACAAAATAGTATATTAAAGGAATCTGAAATCTAGACTAGCATAAATCTATCTATTTCTTTGCTACCATATGGATTTTATAAATACTGGTCTTACTTGTGAACGCAGAGAGATTGATTAGTCATCTAGAAATCAAGATCTGCTACTTCGCTCTTTTGAATGAAATATGAGATCAAGACAGTTTTCTCTCAGAGATCTCTCAAGATTGCACAAGAACTAGTACCTCTAAATTCAGTTGCACAGATCTTCTTCTCCTTCTTCTTGCTAGTATCTCTTCAGAGCTTGAGAGCTACCACCAGCGCTAAACTCTTGAAACGGCTTATGAACTTCAAGAAAGGAAAGAAGCATGATTTGCAGAAACCTAATAAAGAAAAAAAGGCATCGCGCATTTGCAAATATGTGGTGCATATTTATTCCTATCAGATGGACAGAATAGCCACCATTTTTCGCCCCTTTACTATAGGACACCTTATGGTACTCATGCCCTTTTGACAAGGGTAAGTTGGTCTTGACTTAGATAAACCTATGTACATACTTGCTATAGAAAACCAACATATTATCAAATGAATTGGCAATTAAAGAATCTTCGTACTGTAAGAAAAGAAGATTGTAGAAGGGCATATGTCATGCTTGATGGTTGATGGTTGACAAGCACTAGTAGAAAAAGCAATGAAGATATGCTCAATTTCCAACCTCAGCTGATGCCTTTTCGCTTCTCAAAAGCCAGGTATTACCATCTGTCTGAATGCCATGCGTTTACTTAACTTTAAGCAGCCACATATATATCTTAAAAATGAGAACACACAATATTTTTCTGTGTTTTTGTTGCCAAGTGATGGTAAATATAGCTATTTGCTCACCAGCAATCTATGGCAACAAAAAGCTTCATTAAACAAGGATTTGCCCATGTCTAAAAGCTATGGTTGGGATTTCTTCTCAAAACTTTTACTGCCATCGACCATAAATTTAATCCCCATCAAAACAAGAATTATGATGCACAATTTGAGATTTCAAGTAAACTAGCTCGCTGCTAATTTTGAGTATTGGAAGATGAAATCGACAAAGTATTCAGTTAGACTCACCACATTAATGTGGTTTTCAGAATAAGAAGTTAAACACCAGCAGCCTTATTGGATCCATGTACTAAAAACCCTAGGAAGCTATGGCATAGCCCAGGGACCAGCATAACCTTCTTTTAAGGCATCCACCAGCTGTTGGAGGACCACAAACCTTTCCATCCTTCTCTGATGAGTGCACATTTTTACATGGATAAAGTAGAATCCATGGATATTTGGAAGATCTCCGACAAATCAATTTATTGTGTACCATGTGCCTAGATTTTATCCAAGCTGCTGGATGCAATGCACCATGATAATGGATTGCATCTAACATCACACCCATGTGTGAAGCATCTTCATCATTGAGATGCTCTATGAGATTTTCTAATTTTCTTCCCTTTAATCTACATTCTTGGTGAAACAAATGGATTCAAAGCGAGCCTGCCCATTTTTCTCCATGGTACATACAATTACTAAGAGGAGTAGGACAGCTACGCCCAAACTCCTTGCATTTTCCAAGAGATAGATCCTCTCAAAACGCAGACAAGAATAATTCTCTGACAACAGGCTAAACGACATATCTCAAGCTGCCCAAAAGCTTTAGTTCAAAAGCGCGTCTCCATGTAAGCTGCAACCAAGGAGGGACTTTGCAAGCCTCTTTCACCTCCGACCTACATGGGAAACCAAGAGCTTTCACGAGGTAACAACTAGAGATTCTTGTTTCTTGTTCTTCTGTGAGCCGTTTCTTAGTATTGCCTGCCAAAATAAAGCAAAGATGTGAACCCATGTGTATCTACAAAGCTTCTTCTTCTTCTTTTGTGGGTGGAGAAGCTAAAACCCTCGGACCTCCAACTCTTTTCCTATGTATATGGAAATAAAAGAATAGGCTACCAACTGGAATACAATTCTTTTACTTAACTAGCAAATAGGCGAAGAAGAATATTCTAATCCTTCTTGCTTGGGTCCTACAGCAACATTAACACCCAAAACCAATAACCTCTGACAGACAAAGCTTTGTATCTTCTTGCATTTGCTGCAAGAAAAGCCACCACACCGTTTTTTTTTTTTTTTGATGAAAACCCCCCACACCTTAAACCGGATGCATACTATATATATCTTCTTGGGTTAAGAGAGACACCAAAAACTGAGCTTCAGAAAGATAAGAAGACCAAAAGATGGTCTTAGCAAGATCCTACTAGCAACTTACCCACCAAAAACAAAGCACGAAACCCACCTTTCCTGTTCCAAATGGAAAAGGATTAGCCACGGAAAGGCTTTTTCACTACAACCAACCTTTTTAATCTAAAAACACAAAAAAAAAAGAGAAAAAATCTCGACATATTTGCTGTTTTGTTCCCCAACAAGCGTTTGGCATTAAATGAAACAAAAACCCAATCTATCCTATACCTTCGGTAGTCATCTTGGATCCTGGAAACTCCAAAAACATGGGAGCCTGATGTTTTGGTCCAACCAAGGCTTCCGTACGTATTTCCATGGAATCATCAGGAATATAACTCATATGTTTTGTGTCATACGTGACTAACAAATCTCTTTCCTAGGGTTTTGATTTGTTGCTGTTTAGAAATCTTTAGGGCTACACTCTTGGTAATCTTCTTTACACGCACAGAGAGAGAGAGAGAGAAGCGAGGAAATACCAAGGTGAGCAGGCTTGGCTCCGAGTCCAAAAAGAAGATGGTCGCACCTGCAGACTACGGTGGAGTGCTAAAGCACCGCTAGTGTCTACAGTGTCTGAGAGTTAAATTTCCGGAGATACCCCTCAAGCATGATGCCATCCTCACAAGATTCTCGGGTGATGTAGCTAGTACACTGGCCAATTGCTCCAAAAGCTACCATTCTGCTGTACCAAGAAAGAAAAAAAGCAACCATTCTGCAAGTAGTAATTAGACTATTAGAGTACTATTCAGCATTAAGATATAGTTCATTGCAGTAGGCTTTTGTGAGTTAAATTCCTTATTAAACTCTGTGTAGAATGATCACTAGTATGTTGGATATGAGTGTTGTTGGTAGGATTGCCTTAGGACACAACATTGTTGGCTGGTCATGACTCTAATATATACCAAGTTTCTTTGCAATGGATGAAATGATCTTAATTGATTGCAAGTAGAAACATCTATTTCCCGTAATTATCCTTCAAATCTGGCATTGCTTTCTAATTTGACTAAATATTGAATGAATAAGATTTTTGACTAAAATTAAGCATTGTCATTTAGTCTGGTACACTCGTAAGTTTAAGATGTCTTAATTGAAGTGCACTTGGTTCGCTTACATGCCTACATTTTGAGCTACAAGACCCTGCATCCGATTATTCCTTGTGTCTTCTTACATGGAAAAAGGTAATTGTCCAGGCTCTCAAAGCATGAGTATGAAGGCAGCAGAACATTTGAGACTTCTTTAGTTGTAGTTAGAGTTATGTGTCACAAAGATTTCCCATTTTGAAGATGCATTGAATCTTGGCACAAACATTTGGGCTCTTTTACTCTGTAGCACACATCATTAATCCAATTAATATGGAAACTAATGATCTCATCTAATCTGGGCTCACCAACATGGACAACCGACATCCGAACAAAGACATCCTGCAATAACCAGCATCCATAGAATGACATGCTGCTCCAGTTGGATCTGCTTTTTTGTTTGTTTGTTTGTTTTTTTTGGCTTTTTGGGGTGTAGAAGAGTTGGATCTGCACTTAAATCTGATGTATTGGTCACAATTGATAATTTCTAAGTCATCCAACATTCAAAGCAACACCAAAAATGACATATAACATTGCCAAACAGAAAGGCCAACCTCCATTTAATTTCAGAGAAAAAGGTGAAGAGATTACGGTAAAACAAGCCCTAGCAATAACATTGCATGAGCATAAATTTTCATCTTTCAGTATCCAACCAATTCCATCAGCTAATTCAAAGCAGAAAAAGTTTTCCCATCTTGAAATGTAAAGGCGTTTCTTTTAGATTCAGCAAAACCTGCCAGTAATCTAAAACGAAACTGCTGCTTAGACAGAAGTTTGAGGGGGGCGAAACCTTAACTTGTCTTCCACATCAAAAATTATTCTGTTCAATGTTACCATTATAGAGGTCTGCAACTCATTCCCAAGCAAATAAATAAATAAATAAATCTGTATCTCATTACTGCTTTGGTAATTCATTCCAAACCACATATTGTACACAATAATTGTTAATGCCAATTTTGATACCACCAAAACGTAATTAAAACCCCCTCAAACAGGTCTAGAAGGCAAGGAGGTCTTGTGAAGCCCTACAAACTTTGCCTTGAGTGTCTTTTTTCCCCTCCCAGTAGGCTTTTATTTTATAACCACTGGTTATAACCAACCATTCTGCCACCTTAAATTTGATGCTACAAAGTTGACTGATTGCACTTCCAAGAAAACATCTGAATGAAATGCTCCCAGTGCATCATAATGCTACAAGTTCCTTGGTATAAAATAAGTATGATAGGTAGAACTGTACAGAAGTGGCATCATACACAAACTCTTTTTCCAATCTCCTTTTAGAAATGCGGAATATTACAAATTAAATACGGTTTAGGACTTAGTTTTAGGTGAGACGAGTGATGTTTCCTTCTAGGGGGCATAAATTGAGAGACAGCAGGAATGTTATAGAATGATGAAATTTTAACGAGTTTTACAGCATGTTATAGAAATCATGGAATCTTTACAACAATTGGAGATGTTTGCATGAGTAATTGAAATGGAATGAGTTACATTATTTATTTTCCCACCATCCACCAGCTGGTTTGAAAAGCAAATAAAATAAAAGGGTCTTTAGGCACATTAATAAAGGCAGCCAGAAAATATCAAGAAGAGAAAGCACTTCTTCTGTAAACCCATGAGCACAAAACACCTGTTTGCTTGCATACAATCTGACAGATGTGACCTGTTCAAAAATACAGAAAAAACAATTAAGTATTCCCTTTCTTCTCTAATATATAAAAAAGATGAATGGAGGTTTATCAGTAATTTGACTGATGAACCATGAAGAACCATATGAAACAGTTGTTAAGCGAGTGACAGCAGGAAATTTTATTATTAAGCACATATGACCCTCCCCAAACCCTGCAATGGCAGGAGCATTGCACACTGGGCCACACTTTTCTACAATATTATGTTTATTGCATCTTATAAACAACAAATATATGTAAATAATAAAATAAACAGGTGGTAGTCAATGTTTCATGACCTACTGCAACTGATCAAGTGATTTCAGTTGGACAAGGACTTATTGGCAACTACAGGGACACAATAGTCCATCCAAAGCAGCACTTACATCATCATCCAAAGAAATCAGTGCAGCATTTAATGCTACATACAAGAACCTAACAAGTTATTCTCTGACATTAAAGTCAACCACAGAAGGAACTACGCTAGATGAGAAAGTGAGAAATGTTTCATTGGTAAACTTCTAAATGAAACCTTGTTAAAGGTGAAAAGAAACTTCTTGTCTAAAATGTCAAGCAAGTTCCAAACAGCTATGAAGCAGATAGCATAAATGTGCACAGGTACACCAGAAAGAATTTTACACATCCCAAATACCTGAGGCCAATGTTATGAGCCAACAGAAACATATCTTTCTAAGGTCATGCCCTCAGCAGGCATAGTAAAAGGGCATCAATAAATCCTTTTTGTTACTTCCATAAAGAGTTAGGTGTTCCCCTCCTCGGATTCGTGAAGCGAAATTCATACATGTTCCTTCCTAAGTATCTATCATTTCATTGCTAAAGAACATCCACAAACATTTAGTTCACCAACTTATTTGCCTATAACGCACGTCCCACATTTGCTTTTCCAAAGAAAGATGTAGCAGATCCCCATGTAAACTTGCACAAACCAAAATCACCCTCCTTTTCTTCTGTGGTGCAAGCAGGGATTTTGTGAAGCTCAAGCAGCAAAATCAGCATATGTCAAATTCAAAGAGTTAAACTAACTCTTCACAATGGACTAATACAGAAGGTCAAGCATCAAGATTGACATAACACTTTGTCCACAACTAACACCCGCATAATGCCATCTTGTTATCTCTAGTTCATTTACTCTAACTTGTTCAAGAAGGTTAGTTTGTCAAGCACTTTCAAATCTCAATGCATATGTTTAATATTTTTTTTAATCTATTATTTGTTGCATGGTTGAAGGGATGTAAAAGGAAAAATAGATAGATTTGTGTATGTTTGTGGAAAGTTGTTTAGCGTGTGAAAAATTACATGGTAGTACATGAAAATGTTATGCGTGAGAAGCTGCATGGAGTATTGCACATAATATTTAGTGGATGAATTGTTTGTTTTAAAAAACAATTCACTTTAAAAAACAAGAAAGATCATCTTAAACATTTTCTTGATGGATGCAATCCATGACATTCATCAAATACCTTAACTTGAATAAGCCATATGTACCACATTTAACTAAACCACATCCATCTATCATATACTCCTTTTACATTAGCAACATGCATCATAAGTGGCAAAAACATGTAAAAGGTGACAAAGAACCAAAGTGAAAAAATTTCATTTGATGGGATGCCAACTAGTTTTGTGTGGAGATGACACATTAATTGGATTTGAACATATGCCCAAGTGTCTAACTCACCACGAGAGGAAAAAGTTACATAGTACATAAAAAATAAATAAATAAAACGTTATATCTAAATATTGTCTACAAGAAAATATTAAAAGATTTTATTTTTTTATGGTCATATGATAAACATATTTCTCATTCAAACTTACCAATAAGCTTACATCCTAGACCAAGCTCTGGAAAGAATAAAATTTCATTTTTAACATTATTAGAATGAGTCAAACCGATTGTTGGAAGAGTCCAACTCTACTAATTTCAAAAATTTGGAACCAAACAAATTTGACAAGTGTTCAAGTGTATATCGTATGTCTAATTTGGATATGTATTTGACATGGATTTTAGGAGCCGAACATGAATGTCCATGTAACACAATGACATCCATAAGATACTAAATACTCCTGAAATAGTCAAGTGTTACCATGGTAATGCAATCACGATCATCCACTAAGTACTCCTAAATCAATCATGTCATTGCACATGTTGAATGTTTCACCTAAACTTTAATTAAAAAAAATGACAAGGTAAAAAGGTGATCTCAAACATTAGAATATTAAGGACACCTTTTCATTCCCATATAAATTTATCTGGAATATCTAAAAAATAAATGACTTAAAATACTTACTCATCTTTAAACCCCAAAAAAATGATTCCACGAAATGGCAATTGGTGTACTATGCCATTCTACTAAACATGCCATGTCCTAACAAAACAAAAAAAATCTATACATTAAAAATAACTTAAATTTTTCTATTAAAATTTAAAAGGGGATATAGTGGGTGTTGTGGCAACTCAGTAGCAATGGCATCGGCCAAACATTTTAAAACATTGATTCATGCTTTATTAGGGGACCAAAAAACTGTTTCAATTGGATGAAGCTAGATAATTGAACTTTGTACAGTTCTTCCAAGTTGTTTGCAAACAACCGGGGCACTATTTGACAGATCAGATCATTGCCATCCATTTAATACTGCTTCAACCTGAATCAACTATGCTCACTAGATGTGTTGAATAACATCCTCAAGAAAATCAGTCACATGGACAAGATATGACGTATTACAAGCAGACATCAACTACTTCTGCTTTTATCAACCATGTCCATTGCTTGCGATGGAATCACAGGCATCTCCCAAATACTTCTTCAATTTAATATGTGCACCCAAAAACTAATGATAAAAAGACTTGCTTCCAAACATTTCATTTGTTGATGAGATCACAACTATCAGCAAATACTCCTTCCCCTTGAACTTGCATTACAGGTTACATGCATGGGATCATCACCATCAAGCATATACTCATTCCACATAAATCACTCACATGTATTGCATATGATACAATCAAAACTGATTTCTTGCCACCATCTCTGACCCACACTGACTACTGGCTCATGATTTACTGTTATGCTTCTGGCCTCCTGCTGTGCCTGGCATTGCCAATGACACCATAGATCAAAACCTACCCACCAAATCCCTTAACAAGATGGGAAAATAAGCCAAGGGAAAATTGTAGCCAGGTTGGATAATTAAGCAGTGTGTCCAAATGCAAGTTGGTTCGCATTTGAGGCATGGTTTGGCCAACCGGTTGGGTTCCTGGCTTGGGTTAGTTTAGCATTCAAATTTTGTGTCCAGCTCAGGCCCACCCAGACATGACCTGAAACCAACCTGTTTAGAGGCCTAAGTGTGACTCTTGAACCTAGTGGAGTTGGAGAATTACGGAGGATCTAACTGTCTAATAGGCCTTTATGACCACATGATTTAGCATCATTTTTTTAATTTATCTGATTAACTTGGCGCATAATTCTATGGATCTTTGTGACCCCATCATGCATGATACGTGTGGTGCTTTCAACCAAACCATTTAATGCAGTAAGATTGTGATTTTTCAATAAGAGGGTTAAGTGGCTTACGCTCCTTATGCATAGCCTTCTCTTCCTTAGGAACAAGAACAACAAGTGATGTCCTTTGATGCTATGTAGTCTTTTGTTTAGGAAATCATTTGACTGATCACGATATATTTCCTAAGTACAACAATGTTAAAGACATAAAGCAAAGGAAGCTCATGTAAACTTTGGAGCTTGGACCTTTTCCCATGCCACTTTAACCAAGACTTCCATATCATTAAAAAGAATGTTCTTAATCTCTTATCTCTCTTCCCTATCGGATGCTAAAAAATCCAAAACCCTAGGCCTTGGCCTCCAAAATCTCTCTAGGAAAAAAATTCTAGTAAGGGCATGTTTGGATTTTCCTACATGTCTAGGCTGAAAATCATGTAGAATTCGTGGATTGGGCCGGTACAACTAGTAAGATCACAAACTACAAATTAGGATAGGCCTATATTTATAAAATACCTAGGAATGGCTTTGGAGTGAGCTAGCCTGAATCCCATGGAAAGAAAAAAAATCCTATAAGTTTCTTTTTTTCTCCCTATGGGACTTGGGCCGGCACTTTCCAAAGCTATTTTTGGGTATTTTATGAATATAGGCCTAGCCCAGCTTGTAGCTTGTGATCTTAGTAGCTCAATCCACGAATCTATAAGATTTTCGGCCCAATCATGTAGGAAAATCCAAATAGGCCCTAAGATTGTATATATCCTATTCAGAACAAAGAAGGTTGGACAAACAAGACAATGTGATTAACACAAGCAATCATAAAATCCTGGATGTGTCGATATTCCTATTGCCTTCTCCAACAAAATTATACAATATAAATAAAATACTTGAGATGTTCCAAGGGTCTAGTCCTGCCCTAAAACTATCCAGTACAACTAACAACCATTTAGAGGCCCCACAACCAGAACAAGAAAACACATTGTCATCTAAGGAGAAGTTCTTTAGTTATATATTTCTTTAGTTATACATTTCCTCTATGATCGAAGAAAAACCTGTTCCAATAGACTGAACTTTTAAACCTGAAAATAGCCTGATGGAAGATCAACTCTGCAAGTGATGTGTAAACCTGCAAAACCGAAAAGCACCAGTCTAACATTTCACCATCAACATTGCATAACATCCAACCTAATTGCTTAAGAATCCAAACATGCATCTGTATCATTTCTTTTCACTTCAAACAAAATAAAGCAAGGCAAATGTTTGTCTGTTTTTGTTCAGTCTGTCACCTTCAAAAGCCAGATCATGCCTCAACTTCCCAGCCCTAGCATCATTACATTCATGATTCCATAATTTATGAAAGAGGTTTACAAATCCTATGTCAACGATCAGTAGATAACACAAGAAAATTCAATCAAACCCTATTTGCAACCAAATTCTACAAAAGAAAACATCTTATTTAGCAGATCATTTCAACAGGGCACGCATTCTACGAATCCCAATAACCCATTCATGAAACAGTGTAATTTTTCTTTTCCCAATAAGAAAAAAAATCTTCAGAGAACCTTCTAATAAAACCTCTGAAACAGAAAATTGATCCCACGAAAGCAGATGAAGCACCTAATTCATAAGCAATCATCACCGACCCAAACAACATAGCATCATCAAAATTTTCTTTTCATTCTAACGAAAGCAAATGAAAAGGATTTTTTGTGGATTCTACAACTTCTGAAACCCTAATCCAATCAAAAGCAATCGATGAGAAGGTTTGCTCGACTATTTCCGACACCCAAAAACACCAAATCAAAGAACATCATCGAGTTTTTCTTCCTCCAGAGAACGTAACAGAAAAATAAGAATGAAATGTTTATCGAACCTACCATCAGAACCCTCTGAGAGAAATCTCCACCAAGTCTCGAAAACCTAATATCGATTAAAATCTACAGACACAAGAAGGGTTCACTAACCTATTTCTGGTACCCGCCTCCCCTGGCGTTTTCGTCCTCCTGGACCCGCTCAGTGAGGTACACCGGCGGGAAGTCCGCAGCGCCGAAGGTCTTCTCGGCCATCATCTTCTCTACGTCGGCCTTCTTCAGCACGGTCCGGCGGACGGGAGGCCGGTCGCGGCGGCGATCGCGGATGTGGTACTTGATGTCGAAAACGGTCCCGGGGTCGGCGGTGGGGACGCAGGCCTTGGCCGGCACAGTGGCCGGGCAGAACCGGCGGTATTCGGTGGCTTTGGGGACGGCAGTGCGGTACTCGGGGTCGGCACAGGGGCCGGTGATCTCCCAGGGAGCCTTGAAGAATCTCTTGAGGGAATGGAAGAAGGATTTGGCGGCGGAGGAGGAAGAGGAGGCGGCCATCGGCGGCGGGAGGAGGGGAGAGACGGATGTGGAATTCGAGAGAGAATGGGAGTTATTTCGGATATTCCCTTAGGCTTGTCGGGTCCTCTCTTTCGGTCGAGTTATTATGCGGTGCTTGTACCGATGGTACCCGAATCCAAGATATACGCAGAGGAAGCCGGATTTCGCCGGACTGAATTTCATACCGGTACCATACTAGTATAAAATTATATGATACTTTTTTTAATATATTAAAAGCTTGGCTCTTCCTATCCACAGGCGGATTTTCCGGCAGAACGATGAGGGCTTTGCTTGCCTTTCTTTTCTAGGATGAGTGGTTGATTCTCGAATCCTTCTCTTTGGGCTCTACCCTGGCTTTTCATTGGTTCCTCCTTTTTCGTATCGCGCGCGCATCTTCAAGCAATCGGGGGAGGGGTTGCTAGGATTGCCTGGAAACTGTGCGAGTTCCCCAGGTGGTGCAAAATCACCAGATACCAGTTAATTTTATATTTTTTTTAATATATTAAATATCGGTATACTATACATATCGAATATTGGCACTGAACAAATAAGATACAATATGTTATATACTATTTGATTTAGACCGGTACTGCATACCATAGAAAGAAGGCTTATTGGCTCCTCTTATTCGATCGAGTTGTTGCACAGTGAATGTACTTGTTGTGGTTCAAATTTGACACGAGGGTGACCATGCCGGAGGAGTCGAGGGAGCTGCCAGCTGGAGCGGAAGAAGAAGAGCCACCTTCCGTGCGGCGGTGTACCTGCACAAAGCCTCACTGGTGGTTCCGGTGAGGGCCCTCCATTTGGTCCAAAAAGGTTCCCTTAGTATTACCTGATGAGGCTGTATATAGCCCTCGGAGAGGTGTCCAGGTGGCGGAGGTATGGTCTGTCCTCAGCATGGGAGGAGATAGGTTTCAAACAGATGATGCACAGCTAGAGCTTGCTTGAGGCGCACGGCGTAGGCCATTCCTGTGAACGGTAAGGTGTCGATAGGTGCGACGGGGTATAGTTGGAGTAGCATGGCGTTGTTCTTAACTATCGTTGGCCAGCAAGTAAAGCATGACGCGGTGACATTGTAATGTATGGCCACGTAGGCGGGTGTGGGCATGTACGTGGATGCGGTCATGGGCGAAGCCAAGCTCGATGAGGGGTCGCATCATGTGTTCGACGAGGTTGTTTTAGCGAGTGCTGAGGTCGGCCTAGCTTTTCCGATTTTGAGGTTTGCTCAGTAGGGCGCTCCGAGCTCAAAGGTCGAGGCGCGTTGTTAGATGGGGCGCCCTGAACTTGGCTGGAGCATATCGTCAAATATTAAGGGCACTCCAAGCTCGGATTGGGGCGCGTCAGCGAATATAAAAGGCGCCCCAAGCTTGGTCGGGGTGTGTCGGCGAATATCAAGGGTGCTCTGAGCTCGGTCAGGGCGCGTTGTTAAATAGTTCCACGGTCGAAGGAGCTCTTTGGTTCGCAACTGACTCAGCAGGGCGTTCCGAGCTCGGGCTCGGGACGTCATTATAGGCAGAAGAAGTTACGGCAGGTTGTAGTAGTGGAGAGATCCAGCCGAGGTTAACTGAGCCTTCGGCGGAGTCTGAGATTGGGCCAATTCTGAGCAAGGCTATGGTCCTGCCCAGTCGGTGTTGTGGGATGATTCCTTGCTCTAGGCGGGACGATCCATTTTGCCTCCCATCAATACTAGTAGTGCCTGAATCGATAGCATATGGGGAAGAGGATGATGGAATCAGGATCCTTGTTATTGTTGTTTTTTGGGTTGAAGAGATGGGCCTCGTTATGCATCACACAGTTTTCAGACACCTACATATATACGTCTGTATATATATATATATATATATTTATATATTTATTTATTTATTTATATTTATATTTATATATACATTTGTATATATAAATATATATGATTTGTTAGCTAGACTTGATATTCAAATCTTGACGCCATGCCACGAGGGATGGCAAATAAATGTTGACCAGTCTCACACGCTTACATCACCCCTAGAAATATGCCAAAACTGTGATCATATTTGGGACCCATCTGTGTTCAGGGCAGGTGCATGTCCAGCTATTGGTTTCTTCTAATTTCCAATTTATTCTTACAATTCGTAGCCAAAGTCTCATACTCTCACGAGAATAACCATGTCTAAGTGTGGTGCAGGGGCACCCGAAAACCAAATGGGCTTGTACTGTGTTTGATAGTCTCATGTTATTGCTATCGCATTTCGGATATAAATATGATTTTCTCCTTTCCTTTTATCTTTTTAGCAATGATGGCACTTAAATTTTACTTCCATCAGTTTATGTCGCTATGATAAGCCCGTTCCAGTTTTCATAAAGTTACAGTTCTCCTTGAGAATTGAATTTGAAGGTTAAGATCACTTGAATGATGTTTCTAGTCACAAATTGAAGTGATGGCTATTAAGGTTTTCGTTCCTCATTGGCACTACACATATCTCATCTTCTTTTGAATGGTAGATTTTTGAATTTTTAGTTATTCTCGTGGCATGGAGTTTCCTTTAGATTTTTCAGGCATCACCTACAAACATCTTATAGGAAAGGCACTTTTGATTGGACCAATGCGTTTGCTTGGTCTTTTTTTTTTTTTTTTTTGGACCGTAGCTTTTTGTGTTGCGTTCTTCTCAAAATGTTGGTTGCAAGTGCTATTAATTACATTAAGTTTGTTTATATTGGTGATGCGGGTGGCTTCACTATAGCTGAAAATAGATTAGTTATGCATCGAATATTACTATATTTATTTATATTTATTTTTTTAAGAAATATGAATGTGTATATTAGACGAATATCAAACTTGGTATCTATTATAAATAGATAAAGATACAAATTGGATATTAAGTATATCCATATTTATTATGGACGGATAGTCGATATGAATTATATATTATATTTATTTTTTTATTCAAATACGAATATAAATTTTTTTAGATATTAATTAAATTTTGAGCAAAATTTAATAATAAAAATAGGCAATAAAAATATGATTATAACAAATGATTTAAAAATATATAATTTTAACTAAATTTTGTTAATAATAAAAATTAAAAATTTTATAAAAAATATATCGTTTAAGATTGCTTGTCAATAAAGTGATGAAAATTATGGCACCTCCGAGATATCTTACGGCATTTTTCGATTGTAATTATCGGTTGAAAACTAGGAAGAAGACGGGATCAGAGATTCTGGATTTTATGGTCTTTATTTTAATTTTATGTAATATCCGGAACCCTTTTCCCGACTCATTTTCGGCTTCACGAGTTCTTAGCGAAAGTGGAGAGAAAGGAGCGCGAAACCAAAACCCTAAACCCTAGCGAGCGATTGCCAATGGCGCCTGCATCCTCCATGGAGAAGATAAAGGAGTTCTTGAACTCTCAGATCTACGACGATGACAAGTGGGCTGTCAACTCGGTATTCTTCTCTTCCTTCCATCTCCTCCGATCTTTCTTCTCTTTCTCCTTTAGATTTCTTTAATCTGTTAGGTGTCTGCTCTAGTAATGAAGGATTCATGGAGTTCTTTGGCTTGGTTCTGATTTTTTTTTCAGTTTTTCGTGTTTTCATATGATATTTTGGAGGGATTATGATTTTTTGGGCCCGAAAACAAGATTTCAGGACATGGAAGTCTATGTGTCTAGATGTTCTTTTGTTTGATGAACAGTTCACTTGTTTGTTGTACTTTATATTCCGGTGATGGTTGTTTTGAAAATCAATTTTTTGTTCTTTTTGCTTGAAAGATTTGTATAATTATGACTAGAAGTACCTAATTGGATTGAAGGGCTTCTGACATGCTTATATATAACAAATAAGCCAAATCCATCTATTTAGGGCGAGAGTTCATCCGCTTGATGTTTGATTGGATTGTGCGATACCACTTATCTGGTCCTTATCATGCGGCACTTGCAGGATAAATTATGTACAATGAAATTCATCACTTCTACAACAGGGAAACAAAGTATAATGGGTTGGGAACCTTCTTTGGAAAATGAAAATATAGTACCAGTGCATGCTTGATTAATGAGTTTGCAATTTATATAAGCTTTTGAAATTATAAGAAATTGGTAATCTAATTTTAACAATTATCCGCTGTTAAATTTTAAGTTGGTACAATTAAGAGTGCATGAAGAGTTGAGGATCACTTCAGAGGAAAGAAAAGCCAATAGTTTTGCTATGCCTTGGAATAAGGAAGCCCTAGATAGTTAGATATTGGGTTGAAAAGTCTTCAA
The DNA here is from genome assembly GCF_051530095.1 of Phoenix dactylifera. Taxonomy (NCBI): domain Eukaryota; kingdom Viridiplantae; phylum Streptophyta; class Magnoliopsida; order Arecales; family Arecaceae; genus Phoenix; species Phoenix dactylifera. The sequence goes on from NC_143198.1 coordinate 2,686,372, forward strand.
ATGTCACTTGAAGGGTCTTTGAATCTTGTAAATTCGATGCAGGATGTTAAACCTGTTGTGAGGGAATTAACTCAAAATTCTATATGGTGGGACTCTGGTGAATTCCAAAATAGAGAAACACTGGGTCCTAGTTCAAGAAAAAAAGGTGGGATACCTTAAGTTATCCCAAATCCCATAGTTTGGTTTTTTCCCTCTTTCTTCTTTCGTTTGAAAGTTGATAGTAGGCTATTGTGTTTGATTAAGACTATGGATGAAGATTGTAAGCTGAAAAGAAAAGAGCCCTTTCTTGAGTTGCTTATCCATGATTGCACAATGCTAGATAATATATGTGTAATTTTCAGACAGTTTGTTTTGTAAGGACCTGGCCAACTTGACTCGACTCTAGCAAGTATTTTGAGAAAGAGATAATTTAGATGCTTATAGATTTGCAGGGTTTTACATTAGATTGATAATGCAAGAGCATCTCTAGAAAATTTCATTTTGAAATAGATTCACAGATGGCTGCTAATTTTTTTTTCTAGATGCTGCATCTCTTTAGGCTTCAAGTGAACCCATTCTATGCTAATCATATAACTTTTTTTAAAGTTTTGCTGCATGTTCTAATTGCAACTTTGTTTGGCTAGTGTACATCTTAAATAACTGTGTAAAGATATATCAGCTAGTAAGTAGAGCCTAATGCTATGCTAATCATATAACTGATTTTAAGTTTTGCTGTGTATTGTTCTAATGGCAACTTTGTTGGGCTAGTATACATCTTAAATAACCACGTAAAGATATATCAGCCAGTAAGTAGGGCCTACATGCTATGGTAATCATATAACTGATTTTAAGTTTTGCTGTGTATTGTTCTAGCTGCAACTTTGTTTGGCTAGTATACGTCCTAAATAACCGTGTAAAGGTATATCAGCCAGTAAGTAGGGCCTACATGGTATAGTACATCTCTGTGATATGTTTGATGCTTGTCATATCATGCTGTATTATACAAGCATCAGATTATCAGTCCCAGGCCAAGTATGTCTTTATTGATCACTGCTGTTTGTTTTAAATGAAGCCTTTTCTTTATCAAATCAAGACCATCATTTTTTCGCATAAACACAAGTTGAGGATTTCTTATTAAGGGCGAAACCACAATTAAGTGAGCATAAATTAGTAACCTAAGCTGGGAAGGCATGTTTGTGTCCCCCCCCCCCCCCCCCCCCCAAAAAAAAAAAAAAAAAAAAAAACCCTCCCCTTCTCTCATTTAGGTAACCAATGCCTTTCTAGAGTAGCAAAGTCTTCTCAGAAGAATGAGAAGAGAGTGCATGATACCATGCTTCCTGTGTAATATTTCATCGTATTAGAGCTAAAATTTGTTATTGTTTGCTAGTAGCAAATTGTTTTTTGAACAATGCTATAGCCTAAGAGGTCTATAGTGAGTACCAGAGCATTTAGCATGGATATTTGACATTGTGTGCCGTGTCTATATGGATACGTATCAAATATTGATACTTGTCAGATACTTGTAGGATAAGTACTTATTTTAATTATGATTTTTTAAAATATATATATATATATATATAAAGGCTTTGGATACTTCTTAGATACACACAAGATACTTTCCCGCACCTCCAAGAATGAGGGAGGGCTTTTTCCCCTTTATTTTCTTTTATTTTTGATGAACATTGACCTTTTAATGATGAATGGTTAATTTTGAAATTCATCACATGAATATTATTATATAAAGTGTGGAGTGTGTTCTATGAATTTAAATGACAATTAAATGATAGACTTTGTGGATGTAGATGCTATTGTATAGAGTATAAAATAAAAATTATGTTATTTTGATAACCCACTTGCATTTTGATTGTCATACTTAGTCATATCTGATCCTACCTTTTTAATATTTGTCATATCGTATCTGTATCATGAATTTGTGTCTATGCTTCATAGCAGAGCATTCTAAAGATATATGAAACTGTTACAATCTCGAGTATAAATTTCCTGGAGTCATATTTGAGCTAAAATTGGTTTGCTGTCTGCTAGTTTTTTTTTTTTTTTAAAGAAATTGTGTGATAGCTGTAGTTATCATATAGGGAGTTAGAAACTTGTACTACTAGGGAGGACTTGATTACTCTGATGCTTGTTGGGCAACAACCTTATTCCGAAATAATGTGTTGCTATTCCAAAATAACGTGTTGCTTAAGGCCTGTTTGGTATTGCTTGTGTTTTTCTTTTCTTTTCTTTTTCAAGCACAAGAAGAAATGAACTAGACTAAAACCATATGTGATGAATCCCTTTTATTTCTTCAAATTGTTTGAAAAATCTTTAGAGCTTTTGACAGCAAAGGTTTATTGCTTTTAAAAAGAGTGTAAATAAAAAAAGCAAGGAATAACCTAAGTTTTGCACAAATGCTAAGATCTGCCTCAATCGTCATGTGATATTTTGCTAACTTTTAGAGAAACAAGAACACAGAAACGACAATAATGCTGAATAGGCCCTTACCAAATAATGTTTCAATCTGTATCAGTCTCCTAATTTTGATGGATACCTCTTCCTTGTACCCCTTAAAAACGAGCATGAGTCCCCACCAATGCTATGTTGTACAATCTAATTTGAAGATTGTTTCATATACCTATTGGCAACCCCATATTGTTCATGGTCGCTGCGTTTAGCGATTATCAAGTTTGTGGATAACACATTCTTTCAATTACCTTTTGTTCCATGTATTTCTCGTTGTCTTTACCTTGTCTATTAACATGTACAATTGCTCAATCAAAATGCATTTTTTCCCATCTAGGTCTCTTAAACTTATGTGGAATTTGATTTTTTTAAAAAAATATACATGTATATGTATTAGGGTTTGAACATTCTGAAGTACCATTGCTGCAAAATTAGAAACACCAACATACCTGACAGTAATCAGTTATATTAACCAATCGTAGTTCATCTTTTAAGCATTATGTGCACATGTAACTATAAAACTTCCATATTCCCACTTTAGGATATCAAGTTAACCCTTTGTAATGGGCAAAAAACCTCAGCTATCCCAATGCTTTCTCCAACTATGTAAACTCATGTAGCATAACCACCAAAAAGCTACATATTAGTGATACAACTTCCTTTCAGTATTCAATTATTAATGCGGGATTCCTCTGAAACTGAAACTGTTTTGTTTTATCAGCCTTCCTATCCAGTAAAAGAGGTACAGGAAGCTCAGATGCTGCATTGAATCAGTTTCATGTGCCTCTTTGTTTTACTATCTAGAATAAACTTGATGTGGTATAGCCTTCTGTCTCAATATTAATTGAATTTGTGACTATGTTGGTGTTTACAGAAGCTACTGGGTGCTGCTGGGCTATTTGCTGGCTCAATACTTTTTATGCGCAACTTTGGCGATCTTATGGCCATTTAAGAGCATAGGTGGCAGCATTGACTCCTTAGTGTTCCCTTTTTCTTTAGCATGCTGCAAATGGTGACATTACATTTCTTCACTTTAGCCTTCCACCTCTTCCTTGGATGTTCCTCTTGGTTTGTTATTGAATAATTTTTGTATGAGTTGTACTCTCCGGTATAACTTGTGTTATACAAGGTACAAGAGTTTGATGGTGATATGTTTGTTTAGATCATTGGTTAATATTTCCTGATTATTTATAATTCCTGTGGTGGTTTATTTGAGATCGTTTGAATATTCATGGCATGGCCTTGTTAATACGACTTTGCCATATTAGTTTATCACTGCCTTTTTGTCATGAATCCCTCTGATATGGATTATGGTAATATCCAGAGTTCAGTTTATTATGGAGATCTTGATTGTGATTGACAGCAATTGGGGATTGTTCCTTGAAACATCCTTTTTTTTATTCATATTTTTTAAAGCAGGGAGTGGGTATTTGCAACTTGTTTCAAAACAATGCATCAGGTGATTCATTCCCTTATAATGAATGGCCTGGCCATCTTAAGAAGAGTGCATAAAAATATCATTTATAAATTCTCCTAGTTCGTGATCATCAAGAGTGCAGTCTTATTATGAAATGCGTCATCACTGATGAATGGTAGCAAGCCAGAAATTTGGTGCTACTACAATCTAAGCTTGCATCCCTATTATTCTCATCAAATACTCTTATTCCGCGTTGCCCAAACCAAAGCCAAGCAGGTTTCACCTTCCCTCCTTTCATGGAAATAGGCTTATTCTTCATGACAAGCCTTTTTGTACTTGATGCATGGTACGTAGTCAACATTCTTCATGTTCAAAATAGAAGCCAATTGAAAACTGTTGCAAGCCATCCTCAGTGTTCTTGGTGAACTTCTTCTTCTGACCAAGTAAGGGGAAGTCAACAGTCTTTGCAGGCTATGAGCAGTATCTAATCAGGACAGAATCAATATAAGCAAAAAACTCATGTTCAAACTTGCTTATTTTAGTAAATTTTCTATATTGGATCGTGTTGGTTCCTTTCCTGGGGTTTGTAGTTAACTCGGGCCTTCGCCCTTTTTTGGGTAAAAAAAATAGATGTATTTGATGGCTTTTAGCTTCTCTAACTGGAGCAAACTTTTTATTGATTAAGGGCATCATGATTTTCCTTTTCTAAGATATAAGCTTTTTGTATAACAGAGGCCACTGGAAATCAGGTTCCGTTCTGAGTTGATATATAAGCCTTCAAACGGGATGGGAGATAGCCCTTCTTAATCTTAAAGGAAAAAAAAATCGGAATGCTTTGATATTCGTAAAAAGAGCTATCCAACGGTTGTAGTTGCGAAAGAAGATCAATCAACCCGGACCCGTCTCGCTGATCTGCTCTCTTACGTTCGATACGGAGCCCACAGAACGTACGCGGGCACCGATATATGAACCTACAGGATCGTGCCACGTCATCCAAAAAGCGTTGCAGGATGTCGGAGGACAGGACAGCGAGGCGTCGCGCGCGGTTCCTGCCGTCGGCCCCCCGCCCCCGGTTTTCGATTTCCTCGGGGCGCGCAATTCGTGGGGTCGGGTGCGAAGATTCCGACACGTGTCTAGCTCTGGAAACCGACAGACACGTGCCGTGGCCAGGGGCGGGATCTTGGGTTCGAGGATCTAGGGCAGCCGAGTGTGGAGGAGACTCCTGTTTGGCGTCGCCATTGGCTACCAAATCTAGCCACGTGTCCAACTGGCTCCTAATACGTCGACACGTGGCTACGCAATCTAGATTTACAAAGATCTCCTCCCTCTCTCTCTCTCTTTCTTCTCCGCGTCCCCCTCCGCGTATATCTCTCTCGCTCTTTTATCTCTTCCACCACCTCTGTTCTAATCTCTGTGCTCCTATGCTCGATCTCCTTGGGACCTCGTGTTGTTGGCCTTCTTTAACAGATCCTTATATCCTTTTCTCGATTTGAGAAGGCCAACAGATCTCTTACTCTTCCTGATTTTCTCAATTCGTTATCCTCTCTCTCCTCGGTTTTACGAGTTTTTCTTCCGAGTTGCTACACTTTCTTATAACATAACAAAATCCAGCATCGAAGCTTATTTAGACTGCGAGTAGAAGAGAGAATTAGCGAAACATTACGAAAAAGGATCGATTTTTTCTCTCTCTGTCGCAATGGCGGCGGAGGCGACAGAAGGGGAGATAGAGGCGCTTGCCGGCAGGATAGAGGGCCGTCCAAGAGATTTTCTGAGGCGATTTGGAGGTAATAGTTGTCATGATGAGCGACCGGCGGCGGCGGCGGCGGCGGGAGAGGAGGTGGAAGAGATTGAGCTTAGTCTTGGGTTGTCTCTGGGCGGTCGTTTTGGAGTGGAGCCCGAGGAAAAAAAGAGGCTTGTTCGGTCATCGTCGATCGCCACCCTGTCGATGTTCCCATCGGAGAACGACTTTCCGGTGGCTGCTCCCCTCCCAAGGACGTGCTCGCTGCCGACGGAGGCAGAGGAGGAGCACAGAAAGAGGAAGGAGCTGCAGAGCTTGAAGAGATTGGAGGTCAAGAGGAAGAGATCGGAGAGGAGAAATTTGTCTAAGCTGGTGGCGAGAGATCAGAGGGAGGAGAATTCTAATGAGGGAATGAATGCTGGGCATGGTAGGGTTCTCCCTGGACCGGCTTCGACGGCGGCCGGTGCTCGGCAAGTAGATGCATCCGGATGCTTCAGACCAGCATCTCGGTGGTCCATCGGATCGCAGGGGAGTAGCTCCTCTGGTGTGTCCAATTTCGAGAGCCATATGGTGCAAGGTACAATTTTAGTTCAGTGCACTTCCAGTATTTGCTGGAGTATGACAATATATATATATATATATATCCAATCCTTTTTTTCTCCCTTAACCATTTAGAGGTTTAGAGATCATGCTCAAGCTACTGGTCTTGCTTGTTTGCTGAGTTAATTGACAAGATTTTCCATCCTTTTTTCTCCCTTCAACTTAGATGTTCAGAGATCATGCTCAAGCTAGTGGTCTTGCTTGTTTACTTAGTTGATGATGGGAATCTGATGTATATTGGCTTAGGGTTTGATGGTAATTTGAGTTGGAAAGAGACTTGTTACTTGGCTGCTTGTTTTTCCCACTCTTTAGGAAATTTTGAAGTGGATGGTTGGGGTGTTGATTGATTTCTTATGGTCTTTTTTTTTTTTCCTTCTATTTTTTTGGTTTTTGGCTCCCCACCGTGTCTTTAATTGATTAATCTTGGTTGGTGTTCTTTAGTTTGGTTTGCTTTCGTTTTTAGTTTTCCTTGATGGAGAATTGTTTCTTTTCTACACCTACTTTTAGGCAAACATCTGCTATTTGTTAATCGAGGAAGTCGGTATGTGGCCCTTTCCATTTCCTTTTTGCTTAAAACATCTTTAGTTTGCTGTAACTTACTGTTTCTAATTCTTTCTATTGATTATTAGAAAATTACAAGAGGGGAAAAAATAACTATTTCACTACTTATTTGCCTTTTGCCCTTTATTCCGACTTCTTTAATTTATTATTTTGATATTTTCTTTGTTTTATAAAAAAATTGCAAAAAACTCTATTGGTCTGTCAAGATACAAAAGCTTATTAGGAACAAAAGATACAAAGCTCAAGATTCACAATATTTTTATGTGTTCTCCAACTTAAAGATAAGCATTAATTTGAATTATGTGGCTCTTGCAAAGTACAACCCATATAACAGAAGGTAGAGAAGTGTTGGAACGAACACGCTAAAAGAGTTCGAGTCTTCTGTGCAGGTGAAGAAGAAGCTCAATCTCAAAAATTTGTAACAACAAATTTGAATTTTAAATTTACAGCTGTTATAACAGCTACGAATTTTTGGGATTGGGCTTCTCCTTCACCTGCGCAGAAGATTCGGACTCTTCTGGTGAATCCGTTCCAACAAAAAGCTAGCTGTTTTATGACTAATTCGCAAGAATCCTGTTGGAACTTCAGATATTGCCCTTCTTTATGCATTTGTGACTCTCTTGTCATATTTAAGTCTGGGTTGAATGCCTTTGGATGAAATGGCTGTGCAGAAGTCAGGAGTCGTCCCTCAACGACCCCTTCATTGCCCGAGCATAGCAATCATGAAGCAGTTGGCTCTGCGAGAGAGGTAGAAGAATCCTCGAAGAAGATTGCAGGGAGACCAACTTGGATTAGGAGAGAGATGGGAGTGGAACGAGGTGCAAGAGATGCCACGTGTGTCCGCGACGGGGGATGGTCCAAATGGGAGGAGGATTGAAGGGTTCCTCTACGGATACGGGGAAGGGAAGGAGGTGAGGATTGTGTGCGCGTGCCATGGCAGCTTCCTCACGCCCGCGGAGTTTGTAAGGCATGCGGGAGCTGGGAATGTGGCTCACCCCCTCAGGCACATTCTTGTCAACCCAACCCGGTCGGGCTTCTTGTGATGATGGTGGTCACCCCTTCATTACCCAGGACAATAGCCGAAGTAGCCTTCTTCCAAGCATGTGGTGGGTTTGTCAATGTTATCATTCAAAAGAACCAAATACAGACACCGGAAACAACGAAAATGGCTTATGATGACTGAACTTATACACTGATCAACCATCTTCCTTCCGCTTAGCCTTAATTCTTTTCAAGAAAGGAAACACGGCAAACAGATAGCATACTTTTTGGTGGCAAATGAGACACACAGGCACAAGCTCCTTGTGAGGAAACAGCAACAGATAAGTTGTTTTGACCATTACAGAAGTTGGGGCAATCTCTTGGTCTCTCCTAATCTGATCATAAAAGAAAAGAAAAGAAAAGCAAACATACAGTCAGCAGATGCTAAACTGATCGCTCTCCAAATAGGCATATACCCATAACACTTACCAGCTAGGAGTTTCTTCAGATAAATTTTCTTTCCATTAAGCTACGTGTTCTCTGACTAGCTGCAGCTGCTAAACTGATTTTAGGGAATCTTCAGCTCACCCCAGGTAATGCAGGCCAGGAAGACTGTACAAACATATTCCCTTGCAGGAATAGATCGGCATGGATTGGTGATAGATCGTGATTTCCTACAGCATTCGATGGGAATACCATCCTGGCTGCATGGTGTATAAAAATGGGTGACAATTGTTTTCTGTCTTTCCAAGTTCACAGAAACTGAGATTGAATGCTGTTTTGAGGAACCCACAAACCTCTTGAGTTCAATAAGTTTTCCTTTTCCCAGCCAAGAAAGTCGTCCATGTCACCAAAAACCAGAACCTCATATCAGCAGCAATGCCCCTGAAGAGTAACATCTGTGGCTCATCCTCCTGCCAACTATCGAAATAATGGGCTGTGGTGTACATGCCATGTACGTAAGTTGTTGTCTCATGCAGTATCTTCTGCAAGCACTTTTCTCCTAAAGAACCTCCTGCAGCTTACCTACGTGAAAAGCCAAGGAGCTTTCAAGTTGTATGCTATTCGATAAACATGATCCAGTATCAGAAAACAAGCTCACCTAAACAAACAAACATTTATATGAATAGTGTCTGTAATTCACTGAGAGACAATGTCAATGAAGTAAATACTGCTGGTACAAACTATTTATAACTGAGTATCAAAGATACTGCGACCACTCGAAAAAGAGTATCAAACATACTATGGAAGTTCGGTAGCAGGAAACTTCCATATTAGCAGACAGATCCACCATCGAGACTCACTCTCACCCACACCTCCCCAAGCACTTTGATCTTTCTTCAGCTTCAGCATTAGCTACAGCTGTCATGACTCCATAATTACTTTCTAAATGCAATGTATCATACTATTCAAGTATTCCCCATGTGAAACTATGAATCTTCAAGTTTTAAGGGCCCAACTTTTACGGTTCGTGTTTGGATATAGTTCTTTGGAGTTTTAATATAACCATGGATAGTTTTAACAGTCAAAGTTTATTTACTGCTAGATGGACTTGCGCTCGGACCATTGAATTAGAAAGAAGTATCATTTAACGGCTGTGCTGTGTGGACTCGGTCCCAACTGTCAAGTACATGTCTAAGTGTCTGATACTTTCAATTTTTTAACAATTTTTCCCAATGGACCCAAGTCCGAGTGTCATATCAATGCCCATATTTAAGTGCAGGTATAGGTACTTTAGACTAAAACAAAGGGTCCAGGTCACATTGTCTAATGGTAGTTTCATATGAGTAGTTTTATTTATATGATATTTTTTACCGACAATTTGTCTTTCCAATTAAATGAACTTCACATCTTTTCAAACTATGAGGAAATTCACATAGGCGATAAGAATTTAGTCTCTTTAATGATTGATGCTGGAAGTGGGTTGGGTCCAACTTAACCTGGATCAAAACAAAACTGCCTTTTGGTCAAAAGTTTAGGCCCATTTTCGACCCATTCACTTGGTGGCACAGGTTAATTTCAAAGTGAATGCAGCTTTCATAGGACACGCAATGATCTAAGCTTTATCAACTTTAATCAGATCAGTTCAGTTCTGACTAGGTTGGGTCCAATTTTACTAGATCGATACATGAGCAAGTCAGAGTTGCGGTCTTGGTTACAGGTCCAACCCATGGATTGGAATTTATGGTATTGCTTCGGCACAGATTGGGTTTGCCATGGGTTGAATCTAGGTCTACCCAACCCACTTGCATGCCAACTGATAATAAGTCTGCTAACAAATAAATAGAAAATATATTTCTAATGATAAAGAAGTTAGTATTAGAAATCCCTCAAACCAACAAGATTTTGACATTAAGACTACAAGCAATGAATAAAATAATCTATATATTGTAGAAAGTATAGGATAAATTTTACAATATAAGGTTATATAACAAGCATGCAAAACAAAGGTTTTAAGTACTAATTTTGGTATCCGTGCCTGTACCGTACAGTGTCAGAATGGTATATTTCTTGGTACCAAGGTTCGCTATACCGACCGTACCGATGTACCGGTGGGCACCGGTACCGGTACGGTACCGAACCGGTATTGTACCAGTTCGGCTGGTTCAGGCCAAAAGCCAAAAAATTTTAAGGTCGGTACGGGCCGGTACCGATCGGTATGAGCCGGTACGAGTTGCGAATAGTCGGAACCGAAAAATATAGATGTACCGTACCGGTTCCGTCCGGTACCGGTCCGTACCGGCCCGTACAGATCGGTACGGCAGACCATGCTCCGTATTGATGGTATATTGGAATACCAGGTATCAGTTTCCTACCGATATGTTACAACATGCACACTACGGACTAGTACAATATGATAATTAAAACATTTTGCAGATCAATTATAAGATGATAAGAGACAATAATAATATGCGAGGTGAGAAATATCATTATGTCTAACATACTTACTTGGACTTATATTAACTGCAGGACACGATCATGAACTTAGGATGCCTCGGTTACTGCAGAACAAAGAGATTGCATGCATCTATACAATATCACCTGTTGTCATACGTCAAAAACATCTTTTTTAACATTGAAAGCAACATAAAATGAAGAAATTGCAAATTTATTCTGCACGAAGTGGCATGGATTGCCTCCCATTTCATGCACAACTTATGCGAGGCTGCAAGCAAAGAATCCACAAAAGCAAGTGTTAACAAAAGCACGTCCCCAACAGAAGCAAACAATATTAAAATATAATAATAAATACCCTCTGCAACAATATTCGTATCCAATTTTCTTCCCTAATACTTAAGGTTGTTTGCTTCTTAATAAACTCATAACTCCACTATTTCTGGCTTATCAAGACATATATCCTGGAATATGAAGCTTTTGATTTACTTACTTCATTTTCAAACTTCTTTTATCAGATGCTCAAAAAGCACATGTTACACCTTGATAAAGCTTGGATGAGTACACATTAATTTAGCTTTATAAATAAATCACCACTTTTTTTTTTTTTTTTGTTAATGAAGACCAATGTCATCAATGTTGCTTATCTGGGCAATTGAAAAGCAGGAATGGTTAACAAAATCAATTATGTATACTCTGAAAGACTCTAGAGAATACATAGGTATGAAACTGAATATCTTAAAAATTGATCCAGTCAACATACATCTGGTTTTTTCTTCATCAGTAAAGCTATCCCAGGAGGAACACACACAAACACACACACACACACACACACAAAGAAATTACAAAGATAACATCAAGAACTCATTTTCAAGCCTGAGAGGTGATTAGAAAATTGAACAACATATAATCAATGATGTTACAGGTCATGTCTACCTTTCTAAGTGTGAATATGCTAATCAAGCATATATTACTGGTGTTAGCAAGGTCGGGGTTGCAGTTCCTTTAGCCGTCCAACAACTTGCTTCATTGTTGGCCTGATAGAAAGTGAATCGACCGTACACTTGACACCCAAGTGTAAGGTTTCTACCAAATCATCATGGGGTGCCACCTCCCACAGCCCCTCAGTGAAAAACTCACGTGCCCTGCCTTTCTCCAGCAGCATGCATGCCCAAGCAACAATATTGAAACCATTACCATATGGAGAGAAGGAAGGATCCAAGGCTTTTTTATCTGAGATTAATTCCAGTAGCACCACGCCGTAGCTATATACATCTGCTTTGTCAGAGACACGACATGTCATTGCATATTCTGGAGCAACATATCCGAAAGTTCCAGCCACACCAGTGGTTGCATGGGTTTCAGAATTTCCCAGAAGCCTTGCCAATCCAAAGTCGGAGAGACAAGCATTGAATTCATTGTCCAACAAAATATTGCTTGGTTTAACATCCCGATGAAGGATGCGGGGCACACAATGGTCATGCAGATAAGCAAGTGCACATGCAACATCTAAAGCAATTTTGTGAAGCATCCTCCAATTCACAGGTCTCTTTGATCTTTCCTGAAGAAACCTTTCCAAATTACCCCCAGGCAGATAGTTATATATGAGAAACATTTCTGTGTTGCCAACATGATATCCTATTAGAGTCACAAGATTGGGATGCCGCCATCTCCCAAGAGTCTTGATCTCTGCATGGAACTGTTGCATGCCTTGGAACCTTCCAACCGCAAGTCTCTTTATAGCCACTAAAACTCCTGGTGAAATCTCAGCCTTGTACGTGGCACCAAATCCCCCACTTCCAATACAGTTGCTTGCATTGAAATTCCCCGTGGCTCGGACAACACTCTCATAAGTCAGTGGAACCCCAATGTCCACAAAAACTGTGACTTCCCTTCTTCCTGAAGACTGGATGGCAGGCCTTGGTGCACATTTCCTTGTGTATATATAGAGGACAATCAGAGCTAATAGGACAGAAACAATGGCTGCTGCCGAAGTAATTGAAGCAATCTCAATAGGACTGAAATCACTACTGCCACTCCTAGTAGGAGAGCTTCCTAGTGGTGGATCAGTATATGCTTGTGAATCCTCGCTGTGACCCTCCACATCTGATGGCGGAATAGAAAGAGAAAATACCCGACAAGACTGGAGTAAAGGGTTTCCAAGAACTCTATCACATCTCATTGTACTGGCATTCAATGGCAGTGGCCCAGACAAATTATTGAACGACACATTAAACATGGAAAGTGCTGTAGCATTGGCAAAAGCAGAAGGAATCTTTCCAGAAAGCTTATTGTTGTTAAGTAGAAGGGCAGTGAGATTTCTCAAGTTCACAAGTTCACCAGGAATTTCACCAGTGAGAGAATTTGATGAGAGATCCAAAACCTCAAGAGATGGTAACTGAGCCAAGCCAGAGGGGATGTGACCACTAATATTATTACCAGCTAATGATAGATACTTCAAGCTCTTCAACTGGCTAAAACTTGCAGGTATCTTGTCCTGAAGACAGTTCCTACTCAAGTCCAGACTAACGAGATTACCCAATAACCCAAGACTTGGGGGAATTGTTCCAGCGATGTGATTACCTGCTACATCAAAAACCATAAGAGATCTGCACAAGGCACCAATTTCTGGTGAAATTCCACCCGATATCATATTGTTACTTAAGTCAGTGATCAACCCATTCAAATTCCTGCACTTCTCCAAGATAATGGCATTTAATGATCCGCTGAGAATATTCCCTTCAGCAAGAAATGCATAAATAGTCTGGTTTCCATATCTGTTGGTGGCAAGCGGTAAAGATGGCAGGGAACCTGTGAAATTATTCTTGCCAAAATTGTGATATATTGCAAAGCCACCACCGGATTCAAAAGAAGGGAAAGGCAGTCCCATATGAGTCCTATACGTGAAGAATGCAGAATAAGCAGACGACAGGTCATTGGGTAAGAATTGAGAAGAAGGGCACTGCTTGTAACTAAACCTTGGGATGGAGCCTGACAGCCGATTCGCACTGACATCAAAGACAGCCATACAAGGCACGGGAAGCTCTTCATCAAGCCAACCCATCAATTTATTCGAGCTGAGGTTAAGAAATTCAAGGTTTTTACATCGGCCCAACACCTTTGGAATTGCTCCGGTGAATAGATTCTGACCCAAATTAACCATTTCCAAGCTCTCGCAAGTACCCCAATTGCTCGGAATGTCCCCTTCCAGCATTCCTCTCGGAGCCCAAAGCAACCTAAGCTTCGGCAAGGACGTGATTTTTTCAGGAAGCCCACCTTCGAAACTATTGAATTCATCATCATCGACAAACCTCGAAGAGTCCTCGCTGGGCATCGGATCATACAGATTCAGAAGAACAAGAACAGATAATTCTAGGCAGTTCCCAAGCTCTGCAGGCACAGGGCCACGTAAGCTGTTCCTTGAAACATCTAAAACTCGAAGCTTTCTCAGCTGTCCAAGATCAGAGGGAATGGAACCAACCAAAAGATTGGAGAACAGCAGCAGAGCTCGAAGCTCCGCGCAGTTGCCCAAATTAGAAGGAATGCCATTGACCAGTCGATTTCCTGATAGGTCCAGGTACTCCAGGTTGCGGCATCCAGCACCAATTTCATCAGGGATGGACCCTTCGAGCCGGTTAAAAGAGAGATACAGCTCTCTCAATTTGGAGGCATTACCCAGAGACCGAGGAATGGAACCGTTGAGCTGGTTTCCAGAGAGGTCTAGGGTTTCTAAATTTGCACAGCTCGAGAGGAAGAGTGGGATCTCACCTTGGATCAGATTAGACGCCAAATTCAAGACACGGAGCCGCAGAGGGAACCGCGAGGGGAGGGCGCCGGAGAGCGAATTCCCCTCAAGATCGAGCACCTCCAGGTTCTCCAGCCCCCAGATCTCGCCGGGGATCTCCCCATCGAAGCCGTGGAACGGCAGCGAAAGAACCCTGAGCTCGGAGAGCTTACCCACCGCCGGACTCAGCTTCCCGGCAAGCCTCCGGGCGGGATCCGAGCAGCCCCGCAGAAATGGCCCCGATAGGGAGCAGGAAGAAGAAGAGGAAGCGCCGTCGCTCGCTCTGGCGGAGATGTTGAGGGAGACGACGCGGAATCTCGAGTCGCAGGAGACGCCGGGCCAGGAGCAGTGGTCGGAGCCGGGGGCCGCGGACCACCGGCGGAGGAGGCCGGCAGTGTCGGAGAAGAAGCTCCTGAGCCGGAGAAGGGCGGCCTTCTCCTCGCCGCGTGTGGACGCGTCCGGCGAGGTGGCGGCGACGGCGGCCGCGAGGAAGAGAAGGAACAAAGAGATAGCCGAGGGCCGGCGCTGCGCCATCGCCGACGGCGAAGGGCCGGGCATCAACGGACACGCCCGAACCCCTTTCTTGGGGTATGAGAATGGCAAATGTCTCGGAAGAGAAGGCCTCGGCGGTAATTATCCGGGCATCGGTGAGCGAGGAAGGAGGGGAGGGAAGGAGGAGGAGTAGGAAATAATTTTCGCTAATTGAGGGGGTTTGAGGGGAGAAAGACGAGGCTGTCTTTCTTCTATGGCTGCTGCTTCGTGGGTACTTTTTCGGGTTTCCTTCTCCAATTTTAAATGATCTCTTGCGCCATCTTTCCTGGGGGCCCCCCGACAGGATGGAGGAATCAGCTGTGCAGGTCTCAAACAGCAACCTGCCTTTGATGACGTGTCAGGGGTTGACAGGACGATATCAACCAAGGATCGCATGGAAGGGGGAGGAGGAGGAGGATGAGTGGTGTGGAGTTGTGTTTGGTGTTTGAGATGGGAGAGCTGATGGAAACGCCGACTCTGGTCAACACGTGCATCAGACGGTCAAGAGGGCGGCGAGGGTATGTGGGTCCCGCACCGCGTGGAGTGTTCACGTGGCAGGAGAAGGCGGGGTCCACGATAGTTGCTCCCTTCTCGAGGATGGCCGTGTGTCCCTACGAATATTCGAAGGGGTTTCCTGGGTCCGGTGTAAATGAAATTAAATTAAAGAAACTATTGTCCTGCTGCAATTGATTATTATGGTATTAATAAAATGTTCATAAATCCAATTGGGAACCACAGTAGCCATCGTTGCTATCTTGAATCGCCTATGATGGCTATATTTCGAAGAAAGTCTACTGGTAGTGTCTCTCGTGGTGACTAAGATTGAGTCTAGAGATTGCACCTTTAAAAAAGTGTAGGCTGCAGTGGAAGTTGTTCGTTGTCTGGTAATTATTATTATAACAGTTGTTTGGAGAAACTTTGGGATTTTTAAGACCGTCCATTCAAAATATTGTGAAGAAAAACTCTTTAAAATAAGAGGGAACATTCAATCAAGGAGGTTGCATAAAACTTGGTGTTACAAATATCAAAATCGGCTTACTTAACATAATTCTTTATTAATTGGCAATATAAATGAGCCTACATAATGTACGTTCCCTTTTTTGTGAATCTTTATTAATTATGGTGCAATTACTAGATTTTGCACAACCGTTTAAGAAATGTTTTTTAAGCAAAATTTTTGTAATTACTAATTTGAAGATAGATGCAAAATAGCTATTTGGGAAAATGAAGCGCGAGCATATACTAAAAAACTTTTTTATATAAGAAATGAAAATCAAAAAAAGTTGTTGATATGTACATAGTTATAGTGGACTGTAATTCTCATCTATTATGGGCATTACTATTGTACATTATTTAAGACTATATAGATATAGAAATTATTTTTTGGTATATTTTACCAAATATAATAGTAGAAAGAGAGAGACCCCTTGAGTAAATGCAAGATTGATCATGTCAAGGGGCATCATGTGCCTTTTAAATTATAGGATGAATTTTACAATACACAAACAAGGCTTCTAATATAAAACTTGTGGTAGGGAGTATCCGATTAGAAAAGGTGACAGCATACATTATTGGTACCATCCATCATGAATAGACAAAATTATTTCTAAAAATTTATTGTTAAAGCTAGTGAATCACTCATATTGTACATCATGTACCATGATGAAGATATGACAAAGCTAGTTTAGGTTAAGAGCTTGTACGTATGCCTCCATCTTAGAATGTAGGAAAGCATAAACTGACCTAAGTTTTTTTTTTTTTGAATATGAATAAACTGGCCTAAGTTGTAACAAAGGAATGTGCTCCTAAACAAAATAAGGCTATAGTGAGATTCCATAAACCGATGCAAGACAGCTAGTACAAATCTAGTTGTAATGGTAATAGAGTAAGGAAGCTGATAGGGATTGGAAGGCCAGAAAAAAAACAATGTAGACAAGTAAGTAGATGGATTAGTCAACATGGGCCCCACCATGGATGCTCCTTTATCAATGGGCCATTAATGTAAGGGCTCACTAAATGATTGAGTAAAATGCTCAAATAAACTTATCTCCAATCATTCAAGGCTGAGAAAGATAACTTTTTTTTCATCAATTTATACACCTTTTTCTTTATTATGGACTCAAATCATTATTACATCAGGTGAAGCAACTCTTGGATCATTTAAAGCTAACGTGCGAGACCTGCAACCATCTCCAAGCTACCAAAAAAAAAAAAATTAAGTCCAAAGACGGAGAGTGAGCGAGGGGGGCCTGAAGCTTAGACTTTTGGTGGAAATATTGGACGATGAGGAGTCCACTTTGGGGTGGGACTCAGGTCCCTTACAGTGAGAGCTGAATGAGATGGGGAAGGCACCTTGGAGATTGGCTTTGAGTCACATTAGGGTTTGGACTTTGGTGGGACCATGTGTTGAACTGATAGCAAGTAGGCTCATCCAATACTCCAAGGGCTAAGTGGAGGTTAGGTGGTTCATTGGAAAGAGACCTTCTCATCACATAATTGGTATGAACTAATATTGACTATTCTCTGTAGTTTTACCAAGTCAGTTGGCACCCTCGATACTGATAGCCGAAAAGATCGATAGGCTTTTGGGAAGAAAAAATTGTCGGTTGGATGAATAATTTGATCAGGAATGTTGTAGTGGCTTCGAGATCTCACTTAAAAAATCAAAGAACACCAATATGGAGCTTTTTTGTTATTCTTGGCTAGCATCAGCTAGCAACCATAATGGTTGTCACTTTTCAGTCCATATCAGCATGTTTTTTCCCCTTATGTTCTTTTCAGTGTGAGATTCTAGATTTGTTGGATCTAATATGTTTTTGTTGCACATAACTGGATCGATTGTGAACCAAAGGATGACGATTTGTCCCTTCTAGCATCCATCTTCTAGTAAAATTTTAAGCCTATTTCAAAGTGCAGCAAAAACATTGCAGCTTAATTTGCAGCTGAAGAAACTCTTAAGTTTATAGAAGCTCCGAGCACTCGAGCAGTTTTGATATGGCTGCTGTTATTCAATAATAGAGTGGTTAGATTATATGTTTCACTTAAATCTGAATGTTGGTGGACTAGGAATATTGCAGAGTCCACTGCATCGAGGGATGCTATTTCACATTGCAAAAGACCTTGCCCTAGTTTGTCTCATCATAAAGGATGACCTCAGTGTTTATCCCACCCAGGTTCCCAGAATGGGCAATCCTCGGCGAAATAATAATGTGTATAATGTTCTCAACATCTAATGGGATCAAAGACACCAACTGCTTAGTGATAATTTAATTCTCATTAAAAATAAGTGCTGCATCCATCACTCCATCGACAGATAGCTAGCTGTATCCTGTCTTCCTCTCCAAGTTCAGCATTGCCTGTTTTGAGCAGCAGACAGGTTTACCTCATCATTCTTTGCTCAGGTCGCAGGGAGAATAGCATGCTCTGACACCAACCGACGCAGAATAGAAGAAGAAGAAGAAAGAGAGAAAAAAAGAGAAGAAAAAAAAAAAAGGAGGAGAAGAAAAAAGAAGAGGGTAACTCAATATTCCCATATCTCAATAATGCAAACTTGTGTTCTCAATTACATAGCCATAGTTTATATAGACCCCAAACCCCAATAGAAATCCACATAGAAATAAAATAAAAATAAAAATAATACTCTCCAATTTTCAAATAAAATAGAATTTACTGATTTTGATATTTGCAACCAACAAAAGTGCATCTCAATTTCTTATTGGAAGGTCCTCCATCAAGTGCACAGACATTATCACTTCGGACAGTTGCGCCGATTCAAACATATGGTTCGGAGAAGATATTTAGTTGAAGTATCCATTGCAGTAATCACTTGACTTGAAACAGACATTCCCACATTGTCAGGAAAACTTTGATACGTTGGGTTTTCTGAAAGCCTTAAATCTATTTTCCAATTGACAGCAAAGTTGAAAGTTTACAGCAAACTATAATAACTGCAAAACATTCTTTGCTTTTGTCTATATCCTGTAGCCGAATGCACATCTGCCTTATGATACAGTTACTGAAACTCTTTAATTTGATTATCTTGAGGGAAAGAAAGAAAGAATGGATAGAAGCTGATACTCTCCGCCTCAAAGAATGCTTGTAAAGACCCCTCATTGGTAGCTTTACGGAAGCATGAATAATCATCGCACCAGCAATTTGAAGGCTGAGGACCATGGAACATCTACATCTTGTAACTTTACTGAAACGGGCTATCTTGCTCATACATATGCCCTAGCTGATTCCATCTGCAAGGAAATGAAAGAGTGTTTTAGCAAAAGCAACTGCAAGATGCTAACATAGAAGAGAAATAATCTGTTACAATATAAAGCAAGAAACAAGGAACAAGCTCAACCTTGCATTGATTCGGCTACTGTGCAAGTCCTTCTATTATGCCCGATCTGGTTACACCGAGTACAGTGCAATGGCCGCACTTCCTTGGGTTGATGGGGTCTATAAGCCCGTTTCTTTCTTGGGGGATCATGTATCTGACCCCATGTTTGAACTTCTGAATGGTTCTCCATGATAGCCTCATAACTGCTCTCTATGGGAGCCATATTCCTTGCTGGCTCAGCACGTAGCTCTTCCAATGCCTTCTCCCTGCCAAGGAAAGCCCTCTTGTATGTAATAAGCACCCCATACTCCCGGTGTATGTCATTCAAAATTTCCCGTGGCTTATAGTTTCGATTTTGCCGAAGCTTGTCTCTTATGCAGTTGGCAATCCACTTTGCAGTGGCCTGTCGGTGGCCAGCATCTTCTGATCTTACACAAGTGTGCTCTGGTGTTAAGGTCCTTATTCTAAATGTGCTGACTTGTGGGAGTTTTGATGCATGCACACGCCACATGCATCCTTCTGCAGCACACCTGTGAAATATATCCAGAAATTAAATTCTTAGCGACATAATGACATGACAAACATTGATTCAAGCAGCCACAACATAGAAGCTACTTCAGTGAAAAACAAGAAACGTGACAACAAGATAGAAACGTCCGAGTTGTGATGGACATATTGAGAGAATTGGGTTTCTAGGTTTGCCGGTAGTAATTTAATAAGATGAGCAGAGGGGAGTATAGATGGGATGGGTTGCAAGAATTAGAATATAGACTATAGAGGAAACAAGCCTGGAAGGTTTCATATGGGTTATCTGAAGGAAATAACTAGAGAATTTGTAACTTAGCCAAGTATGACAAGGTTTTGGTGTTGGATTTGGAGGAAGAAGGGGCCTCTTGTGTAAAATGGCAGGAGAAAATGATAGAACATAAAAAATGGCAGGTTAAAAAGGGCGCTCTCATTTGCATTTTGTGCGACGTGTGAAGTTGGAAAGACTGTTCTTTTTCTGGACTTCGACCCATCAAGGTCTTTATAAGTTGATTCAGAAAATCATTAAATTGGAAGCAACGTAGAAAAATAATCCATAAACTAAAGGCATTGAAGGAAGACATATAGAGTTGTAGTTGGTTAAAATAGGAAAAATTCCTTGCAGCCAAGGATTTTAAATTATTTGGTTTTAAAGAGACATAAGCACAACAACAACAAGACTGTTCATTAGAAATTTTGGTAGAGGTTTGTTGTATAGGGTGTTTCTACTTTCTAGAAAGATAGCTGATCAGATAAGAAACTCGATCCAAGCTTAAGATACTAGCTTTGGAAATCAGTTTGGATGGGCAGAGCATTAGACATGGGTTTGAAAAATATAATGCGCAACGAAAAAGACTTTCATAAAAATAAAATATGGAGAAAGCTCAAGATACAAATAGGTTCACCCTAATTTTTTCTTCAGAAACCAGACTATATTCTTAAAGATGATGTAAATCATGTAACCAGATAGCGGTATCAAACATATCAGATCTTTGATTTTTTTCAATGGCATTCATAGTTCTAAAAGGTGTCAAAGGCAGTTCGGGACTCTTATTCTTTTACAAATTTATGATTTCTTTTATAAAAAGACAATCTATCACCATTCATTCCTTCAATGTGAATCCAATAGACTAGGCTTCATGTGTGAAGTCAAAAATGAGATAACCTTGAATGATATGAGCTGCAGCTATCTGCAACTCTTCTTTGCTAGGAAGGATCTAAGTAAGCATTGAAAAAATGTATCCTGAAACTAACTGATCTCCTGAAAGCTTGTTTCAATGAAGATGGAATCTAAAGAAAAAAAGCCATCTTGTATTTTATCCACTTACATTGTTGGCATTCATAGCATAATGTTTCTTTCTGAACTATTCTAATTAGGTGACAATCTTGAGAGTAAATTTGAGGTAGGATTATAAACTGGCATTTTCATAGGCAAATAAAAATATGCAGCTTGTGCTAGAACTCTGGGCTAAAAGGCTGGGAGGTTGACTATCCAATCTTCATCAAATGATTTGAAATGAAACTATAATTTATGTCTTAGTTCATACATTTAATAATATAATGATAGCTTATACATATAGATATGATGCTGGCTGCAACCTGGCTGTGACACGGCGCTGATCTGATCGGATCATGTGAAGCTCAAAATTAGCAGCAATGGCAGCACTTGTCAGTGCATTTCGAAATGTCTGCACATCCTCATATTCCTGACCGACAACTAATGACTGTGATTCTCTTCGAAATCTCTCTCCAGACATGCTTGGACCAACTAATGAGTGTCTGCCATAATCTCTTCTGGCAGATGTTGCCGAAGTGCTTCGATCACTTTGGCTCTCAAGCGGCTCTTCAGCTGCTGCAGTTGTCAGCTCTCTGTAGTTTCTTTTTTAGGAATAATCTTTAGTAATTCAACAAAATCCAGAATAAAGAACAGCAGGTAAAATAAATATTTTTCTAAAGTTACATAAATAAGTGACTCGAAAAATGATCCGATAATTATTAAAAATTTGGGCTGTGGTTCAGCTGAAAATTTTTTAACAACTTCTGACAAGAGCAACTATAATTGAATTAAATAAGAAGAATGTGCAATCTTTCAGATTATAGTCAAATTATTTTGTTGAAAACTTTTTTTATTATGGGTAATTAATTCTATAAAGTTACCAATTGATTTTTTTATGGAAAAAATCCAGATTCGAACAATCTACATAAAATTCAATAAAATTCACAAAGAAAGAAGAATTTGTAACTTAAGCTTATATAGGATCCAACAAATATACTTCTCTTTTTTTTTTCCCACTAAAATATAAATGAACGACTCCAGTAATTGAGGTGCAGTACCTGACGGCCTCCGTCGCAACAGCTTCGAGTGTGGGCACATCGTCTTGGACAGCAATGTCATCATCATCTGTGTTCTGTGTCTTATCAGTGAACAAAAAGATGGAAATTTTCCGATTAGAATCGAACTCCTCCATCATATTCCTCACATCATCATCAGTCTCCACCGACACGAGCCGCGACTCAAGCCCGCCATCTGGGAGCTGAAATTTGATATCCAGTGAGCTCGGATCGGCATCGCAGAGCTCCGACATCTTTGATAGGAGGGATCGGAAGCTCGCAGACCGATCGATTGACACCAGCCGAGTTTTTCCCCCTACATAGAAGGGCTTCCCCTGCTGGCTTATAAATTCGCCGCCAAAGCTACAGAGGAGCTTCGCCTTCTCTCCCGCCATACTAAAAGTTCGGAAACCCTAGCCCTAATTCTAGCTCTCCAATCCAAAATTCTCAACCCTATACCTAGAAACCGAACCCAGATTCCGGATCCACTTCCGATTTTGGTTACCTCGTAGCAATTGAGGGATCAAAGAAAACGAAGAGGATCGTAAATTGGGAGAAAAATCGAAGAAAACTGCACAAAAATTCAAAGTTGAACGAATCAGAAAGAAAACCATCGATAATTGGATTGAAATAAGGAAAAAGGGGATTGTGGAAGTACAATCTGGATCGTCGGAATTCGGCGGAGGATCGAGCTCCGGCAGCCGGAATCGGCCGTACAGAGGAGGTGGGAAGGGGGAGGGGCATTTGAGGAATAGAATCTGAGGAGGAGGAGCGGAAGGGAGTAAAGTTTGGAAACTTTGTGGGGGCATTTGAGAAATTTTGGTAATCGTCGGGGCAGAATGGGGATATAACGTAGACCGGGGGTATTCTGGGAGCGAAAGTTTGCGAACGTTATCCTCCTCAAGTACGCTTTATCCACGCCCTCCTATTAGCACCAAACATGACAAAAAGCTAGCATCGCCAGTCGTTTAGTTTGTCGGAAGCTTTTTTTTCTCGTAAAAATATAATTTTTAAAAAATAAATTTTTTAAAAAAATATTTAAAAACTTATTTTTGGTATATTTGGTTGATCAAAAGAAAGTGACAAATTTCCAAAGTGCTTATGTTTGGTTGGCCATTCACTTTTCTATGAAAGTTATGTATAATTTCTATCATGCCCTTAATAAAAAATTAGGTCTTTAATGTCTCTTTAATGCTTCTTTAATGTTGAAGAATCTTTTTTGGAAAAAAAGTAAAAATGAAGTGATTTTTGCCTCATGGAAAAGTAATTTTTACATGTTTCTTGTGGGAAAGACTTTTTCATAAAATGTGGAAATCATATTTCCATGGGAATACAACTTTCCATCTCTCTCCTTTAAAAATTCCAACCAAATAAGAGACATCTCATTACTTTTTCATTGACCACATTTTTTTCCCTTCTTTTCCGCGAACCAAACGAGCCCCAAGAGAAAAACATACATATTGGAAGCTAGGGGTAAGTGTGTTTTATTGCTTGGAAAAAACAAAATCATAAATTTACTTGCATAGTGTTTAGTGATATTGTTTATTATTTTAAAAAGATGATTTTGATGGTATTATGATTTGCTGCCGTGGCGGGCCCATTGTACTGTAGCCGCATGCTCGTTGGCTCACAGCAGACTTGCTGCGCTCTATTGCCTCAACGATGTTTGCTCCAGCATAACGTTGCCCTGCCGCTCACATGCCTTCGGCTTGCAGCGGTGGTCGTGCATGGCGCGTCGGTTGCCTCGATCCGTCCACTTGAGGCATGCGACCTAGCGGACCCGGATGTGAGTCCTAGATGGATCGGAATGCAAGTCCGAAATGCACGTCTTGACCATCTCCATTTGCAATGCTCCCAAATACTTTGAAACCTCCGGGGTGAACTTTGAGCGAATGCTCGGCAGGAGTAGTAGTAGGAGGTGCTGTTACCGCAGCGAAAATAGATAACTCCAAAGAATGAGGTGGGCTTTAAGTATTTATAAGAATGCTTTGAATTTTGGGAATTTCATGACTCAAGTCTCATGATTTTGGAAAGTGGTTATTTTGTAAGTAAAACATTGGACTTGCAATCAAGAAAAATAGAAAATATGAAGGCTTTAGTGTTTTACAGTATTGTGTAAATTAGAAAATGCTATTTAAGGTTGTATGAGTCCTTGTAGTTTCTTGTTTTGATTAAACCGGCAAAAAGGTTCTTTTGTCCATTGCCAGCACAACATGAGAGAACAATGTCTCATAAACAATTACAAAGAGTTCTAGTGTTAAAAGTCAGCCATGTTGCAGATTAGTTTTTCTTGTCTGCATACATGTAAAGAGAATAAGGTTTCTTTTGATGATGATACAAAATATGCTAAGCTGGGTATTCATACTTATCAAGGATATTTAAAAAACAAAAATAAAAACTCAAGGATTATGAGTTTAAGCAAGTAAAATGGATAGTGAATAAAAGTAATCATAACCCTATTAAAAAAGAAACAAGAGAACCCAACCCAAAATTATCTTGAGAGAAATAAAAGGTCCCTTGAATACATATTTTCATACGACAACTGTAATTTTTCACAAGTGCAAAGAATATAATTGTTGTCCAATGAGAAGAAAAAAACATTTTTTTTGCTTTTTTTTAAATTTTTTTCCTATATCCCTTTTATTCTTGATATTGGTGCCATGTCATGTGCCTCCACATTGTAGGCAAGCAGTCATTATTCTTTAGAAAAACTCCCTCTTTTAGACAAACTCTGTTATTGCTAACTCGTAGACTTTGCCCCCACTGTCAATTCAGAACAGCCACAGATGAGGGAACATAATAAGCTTTATATGAAGGTACAGCATATCTTCTGCTCAAAACTTCATCCAGACATCTTGCTGTCATTTGTTGCTGATCTATATCAACCTTTTCTTTTGGCTGATAATGGGAATGGTTTTTCATGTGGTATGACTACATCTTACTGGGATACATGTGCACTCAAAGTAAAGTATCTAGATGTCATGAACTGTTAAATCTGTAAAGTTCCACAAAACAAGAAACATAAGTATACTTCAAATGTGAAACAACATTGTTTACTTGGTTCAGGGATTGTAAATTGGGGAAGTAGAGTTTTGTTATCAATCACATGCCTGGTTACTTAGTTCTTTTTTATGAAACATGGTTTTAGTTCAGTTGTCCCAATGGCCTGCAAGTTTGAAGTTATAACCATATGTCAAGAGATATGAATTAAGTCTTTGTACCTGACATTTTACTTGATTTGCTACCTCATAATCATGTGGTGCTTGAGATTTTGTACACACGTGCACGCATATCTTCTACAATGAGTTTCGTTTAGATTTTCAATCTTACAACTAAATCAGCAAGGATAGATGAATCTCTCCCTCTCCATTCTTGCATTTTCCGCAATTATGTGATGCTGCTTCTGTAAATTAAAAGAACATGCTGTTGCTAATTGCAGCATCTCCTCTTACTGACTAAGAAATCATGAGCAGGTTTCTGCAGTTCGGAGGAGAAGGGCATATTCACATTCTGCCTCTGAAAGAACCTAGGGTCAGGCCGAAGGGCTGGCTGTGAAAGTAACCTGGCAATGTCCTGCCACCTGAATACCTGATCTTGCCAGGCTCGATGCTGTTGATGCTGTCGTTGATCAACCTGTCAGGTTGGTTTGTGAGCTTGAGATCGAAGGCGAGGTTGGAGGGGGGCCGGGGGAGATCCTTTCTGGTGGTCAGCATTCATGTAAATTCATTATGGAAGAATTTAAAATCCATGTACAAAAGTCTTACGTAATTAACAGTGGCAGCAATGGAGCTTTTGGAATTCTTCATGAACAAAAGAGCTTGGTCATAGACTAGCAGAAGCCAACATTCTGAATTACTCCCTGTGCCTGTCGAATACTTCATTCCCAGAGACAGCTGCATTCTGCTATTGTTGATCCTGTATGTAGGAAAAGAAATGTTTATTTTCACTAATCAAGATCTTGGTGACTGACAACTGCTCATTAGCAACTGTTCCTGATCTGGGATTTTCAAAATTACTACCCGTAATTGTTTTTTTGCTTGTCATAAGGTCATGCTGCTCTTGGTGCTTCCAGCGGAAGAATCTTTTTGACACAGGGAATTGAATTGGTCTGGGCTTAAAATCCTGTAATACCACATCAAAATTAAAGAAGAATAGGAACAAAGAAAGGTGACAATAGACAAATAAAATGTATTTTTTTTTTTTTACCACAGAGATGACAACAAATACAACACACTGAAAAGATCTGCAAAATCTTTGCCTGTCTGGGAACCTGGATAGCAGTTGGTTTCTCATTCATTTAGAAACCAGAGGTAGTTATCGTTGAAGATTGAGAAAGTGAAAATTGGGAGATGGGGGTGGTGGTTTAGGAGTTGTGCATGAGTTCATCTTCATTGCGAAACTAATTTCTGCTTGAAAAAATTAGATAGCTTCAGAAATTAGATTGCTCCACAAACTGATACCCTAAATTCCAATAGTGTGATTTGTTTGAATGAAATTTCTGAATAACTAAATCATTTCCCATGTTGTTAGAGGTATGTTGCTTAATAATAGAAATTTGGAAGCAGAGGATCGATGGAGCGCACTAGTACAAAAAGGCATAAAACAAGTTACAATCACACAAAAGGTTGAGGATATCATCAAGCAAAAATTACATAGAATGCACCAAAATAACTTTTATTTTCGTACTATCTTGATGCGACTACTCAAGAGGCCATTCCTAAACGTGAAGTTCATTATAAACCAGAAAATCTACAAAGCAACAAGTTCACTATTTAAGATATACAAGGATGATAGCCGCATGGATAAAATGTGGAAGTCAATAGAAGTGTATTTTCATCTTAAGGAATTGCAAATTGTAACAAATTCTCATCATTTTCACCCTGGCTTGCCAATTTAGCAGTAATCAAAGATACAAACTGGATCAACTTTTTAATTTGAGCTTTGTGAAGCAGAAGAGTCTAGTTTACTTTGCGAGACTTTGGTGTGATTTATTCACTCAATTAAAAATATACTGATGACAGCCGCAACTTAGCCTGCCAAAATACAAGCGGGAAGTCATCAAAAATATTTTGTTCTAAACCATATATATCCCAGCAAATTTGCAGAGGGGGATGCATGAAATGAGATAAACGGAAAAAAATGGTCTAATGAGTACCTAAATTAGTTAAAAAAATTCAAAGCAGAACCTTTTCAATGTTTTTGTAACTGTCAATCATTCTTTCATCATA
Organism: Phoenix dactylifera; assembly: GCF_051530095.1. Taxonomy (NCBI): domain Eukaryota; kingdom Viridiplantae; phylum Streptophyta; class Magnoliopsida; order Arecales; family Arecaceae; genus Phoenix; species Phoenix dactylifera. Next base: position 2,713,732 of record NC_143198.1, read on the forward strand.
GGTAACAGGTCTAGAATCCTTTATCTTCACGGATTTGAGAATTGAATCAAGATAGTGAACAAAACTTAGTTAAAGATGAATTATTTCCATACAAGCATTATCCTCCAGAGTAAAGTGTGGTGCACATTTTTTTCCTTTCCATTATGGAAGAAATGACGAGCACAATACTAGATTTCGAAAACATAGGCAGCTCTGTAACGAGTTTCCTCAACAATCACCCAAACTGTGAAAATGCATGATATTTATAAGCATGCAACTAAGAGATATGTGATAGAGAAATTGGTGATATCTAAGTCTTTCATGAAATACTAAATTTATCAATACATGGAATCTTGTCCAGATCTGTTAAGCATTTGTCTTTGAAATAGTTAATGCAGAAAGCATCATCCAACAATAGGCTTCAATTTCCTATTAAAAAGCAACATCATTCTAAAATATCAATACATTTGTTGAAACTAAACCACAAATGCTTCTAACAATACCCTAGTCAATAAATAAAAGAACACACTAACCAATATGGACACTGGAAGGGATGGCAATGCCTTCTTATATAATGCTAGAAGTAAATAAGTGATACCAAGTTTAGCTATGATCACAAGATAAAAAGCATAAACTGTCATGAAATTAGATCACAAATTTAACACTCTTTTTTTTAAGGGAAAATTTGACTCCCTTGTAGAGAGTAATTTTTGAAATTATGGTCATGTTGTCATGTTGGTAGCTAGTTTATTTTATTTTCCTTAGCAAATGTGTCATTTGGTGGGAATAGTTTAGCATGCTATCATTATTGCTACACCACTGTAGGCCAACAAACCTTGCACCCATCTTAACCAATTTTACCTTCTGCTTCAAAATCAAAGCTTGACCATGGAAACATGCATAGAGAATTTCTTTGTACAGATTTTGTTCTACCTCCATGATTTTATTTGGAACAATCATATATCACTTATAATTGGCATCACGGCTAAGGAAAAGCAAGTCCTAGGTGTGACATATGCATGGGTTGATGAACACTCATTTTTGTAGCTCGCACGTATGTGAGCCACACATATTTGGTATAAACTTATCCCTGCCACTTCCATTTGGCACTCTAACCAAATTCGAACTTTGAATATACTCATTTAATGCTAGCTCACTCAAGCATATCACCCTTAGACCATTATTGCCTAACATCCACCCACCTCATTAATGCCTCCTCTTTGTTGAAGCCTCTCATCATTCTTAATGAGAAAACTTCATGTTCTTCCTTCACACCAACCTTTGTTCTATCTTTGTGACAACTCAACAATTTCATGAATCTCCATAAGACACTACAGATGCAAGATTGTTGAACCTAAAGAGTCTGAAGCTACTAGAATACGTCCCCTTTCTATGTTCTCTGAAGCTAGTGTTGTTAAAGTCTATCTGCACAATCTTGTAGGTTCGAGAACCCCAACATTTTGTTCTACATTTGGTTGTCGATCTTGGGCTAGTTTGAACCTAATGTAATAACTACTTGAGAAGGGGACTTTCTGGCATGTGAAAAGTGAAATCCTCCTTTCTCCACATGTTATAAAAGCTAGGGCATGGCAATCTATGCATTTCAAGATTCCTGTTGATATGAGAGCTATCAATTCTCCAACTGTGGATTTTAAATAATTGTTTGAGCAAACTTGGAGCAGAGTTACTAAGCCACACCAAACACAATATGGAGGGCACTTATGGGGCCTTATCTCTTTGGCAAAGATTTAAGGCAGGTTGTTGGTGCAAATGTAAAAGTTGCTCCAGCAAACACTAGAGAGAATGCCGAGGCCTTCAAATATAAACCCACAATTCATCTACAAGAGATCCACTTCTAATATCATTGAGCATATTATAAGTTGCAATTACCTTGAGATATTTGGACAACTCTTGACGAGTTCAATGAGAAGAACTTGGTCTACTTGTAATTGCTAGAGAATGAATTGGCCAATGTCATACAAGGTGATATCTCAATATCACAATATCTCTTTAGGATATTTAGAGATACGGGGAAAAGAATATTTTTCAAGATGTTGATATTGGAACCAAAGAATCATATTTCAAAGGCATGGATAAAGCAATACATCATTCACAGTCCAAAGAGAGAGTCCTTAATTCAAGGATAAGTTCAGCAATGAATCTTCTTGCTTCACAAGAGTCTTTGGCTCATCAAATAGTTAGTTCTTCTTAGGACAAGTTTCTCTTCCAAATAGATCTCCGTAAAATCATTGCAGAGGTTAATTAGGTGTTAGTTTAAAAAGTTTATGCAAGAACCACACAATTGTGTTGTTGGTAATAAAATTTAACAACATGGTTACTGATGGGGTTTAAAAATCAACTAAGACAATTGAATGGCATGGAATTAACTTTTTCCAGTCCATCTGAAATACTTTATTAATTATTTGAGCTGAGCTAGGAAGATCTACTTCTAGCTTTTAGGTGCCCCTTTTTATAGAAAAGTTCATGAGTGGGAGACTTAAAATCATTATTCTTTTTATGTTAGTCCTGGTTGGCCTCATATAATGACAGGTTTACATATCGTCCAAGAACATGCTTCATACATGAGTAACACTTACATGTCAAAAAATTTGTTTCATTTAGGACCGTTTTCTTTCCAAAACAGATCTTGATTCAGCATAAGGGAACTGACTAAACCAACTGATATTGAGAAAGAGCTAATAGAATCTTGGGTGCACAAGAGAATTCAAATGATGGAGCACACTAGTGGAATAAGGGATAAAATCATTTGCACATGCAAAAAGTTGGAGATCACTTCTCTTTCCATGCTATATTGATTGCAGCCACTGCTTACTTGAAGATTTCTAAAGCTGAATCGCATTGTAAAACAAAATATCTACAAATGAAACAAGTTGCAATCTTAGCCAAAAAAAAAAAATTTGCAGCAACTCGACAGATGATTAAGACATAAGCAGATCGGGGCCAACTGTGAAACATGGGAAGCTTATGTGAACCTTAGAGAATAGCAACCAGAAAAATTACTATTTAAAACATACAAGTGTGATAGTTGCACAGTTACAGGTAGAAAAATCAATGCAGGTGTACTTTTATTTATAGCATAACATGAATTGCAGCCATGATGTATATTTGCATTTACACTAGGAAAGAAACAGCAAGAACAAGTTCCACCTACCTTTTTTCAGAATTTTTTCTAGTGCAACACTTTTATATTTTTTTTTTCTGCAGAAAGCCATGAACATAGATAAGGTAGTTTCAAAGCTTAACAAATTTGGATAATTTTCCACCCTGGCTTGCCCATTTACCAGTTATCAAAGATGTAAGGTGTATCCTCATTCTTTTCTCTTTGCAAAGCACCAGATCTAGTTTACTTGACCAGAACATGTTGTGGCTGATTCACTCAATCAGCAAATACTGAATAAAACTTCAACTGAGCTAGGCTGCCAAAAATACAAATAAATAGGGATACATGATATTAAGTTAGTAACTAAATGAGCAAATGATGTGACGAGCACCTGAATTAGTCAAGAAATTCCAAAGCAGGACCTCTCCAATGATTTTGTGGTGTCAGGCATTCTTCTCGTCATTAGCAACAGGTCTGAAGTATTTAAGCTTCATGCAATTGAGAATTAACTTCAGCAGTTCAACATGAACTAGGCAAAGAGATATTATTTCAGTAAAAGTATTATCCTGGAGACTAAAGCATGGAAAACAGTTTCTTTTTTCATTAAGACAACAACTAGCATGAATGTTGGCCCATAAAAATACAGGCTGCTCTTTAACCTCCTTCCCTTCACAATCTCCTGAACATGAGCAATTTACAATATCCACAGACATAATTAAGTGACAGGAAAAATGTTGAAACAAAAGGTACTACATGAAAAACTTTCATGCAATAATAAATTTATCAACCCATGGAATCCCATCCAGTTTTTCTATGCATTTTCATTTAAAGTGGAAATTGCAGAAAGCATCATACAGGAATAGGCTAAATGTCCTCCTATTAAACAGTAATTTCATTCTAAAACATCAATAGATTTGTTGAACACTGGACCACAAACACCTCTAGCAAGACCCTGGTCAAAAAATAAACGAACACACCAAGCATTATAGACACCGGAAGAGCAGGCAATGCCTTCCGATAGAATGCTAAAAGTAACAGAGTGATACCAAGTCCAGCTATAATAGCAAGATAACAAGCATACACTGTCATGAAATCATACATCGCCGCCCTCCCAACCAAGACGCTGTAAAAGATAAAATCCCCCAACCCTAACTTGATCGCCCCTGATGAACCCAATCCAATTCCTTCAATTTCCCCTTCTCCACGACTATCTAATTGGGTTTGCACCAAGGGTGCTCTCAACTCTGATAGCGAAGAACCCCCAGCAGACTCCTGTTCACTGATAACCAACCTCGTCTCTGGCAACGCCTCTCCAGTCATCGAATTGTTGGAGTTCAAACTTGAATTGGTACCCAAATCTCTCCTTTCATCTGTCTCCGGAGACATGTTTCCAAGTGATGAAGGATTGGCATTAGAACCTGAATTCGTACCATAATCTCTTCTTTCTCTCCACAATCTCCTCCTCGCACCCGGGCGAGGCTCCACGGGCCTCGCCTCATACACCAAAGCTGGTATATCCTCGTCCCGAGAGATTGCAAGCTCCACCAGAAGCCTTAGCGGTCCACCAGGCAACAAGACAGCGGCAAGATCATACAGTGCCATGGCTACCAATAGGGCCCAGGTGGTCCACTCCGGGAGGAGAGTGAACCAGTAGGCGACGAGCACGCCGATGATGACCAAATACCCCTGGTTCACGGAAATCGGCATCTTGGTCATGAAGACCGCCATGACCCCGACGACGGAGAAGTTGAGGAGGAGAAGGGAGAAGGTGATAGCATCGATAGGGAAACTGAAGTGGGTGACGAGGAGGAGGAGGATCTCGCCGCCGAGGAACGCGAGGACGACAAAGGAGGAGAAGGCCATGTAGGATTTGAGGAATCGGGTGCAGCGGAGGTAGAAGAGGAGGACGAGGAGGAAGGTGAGGAGGGTGACGGAGGCGATGAAGACAAGGGAGCTCAAGAGGGCGCCGGAGAGCTTGTCCCAGATGGAGGCGGCGGAGGAGGAGGATGAGGGGTCAGAGTAGGCGGCGGCGGCGAGGGAAGAGAGTGGGGAGGTGGATGAGGAGAGGGTGGAGACGAGGAGGACGACGAGGAGCATGCAGGCGGAGACGGGGGCGACGATGCGGATGATCTCCTCGCCCAGGGAGTCGAGGAGGCTGGGGGTGGAGTCGGGGTCCTGCGCCATCGGATTCAAGAGAGGAGGAGGGTGTCGGTAGATGCGGAAGCTACTGACCGGATTGGGGTTCTTCCTTGCGAGGGATGCGGAGGCTTTTCCCCTTTCTATTCTCTTTTCTTTAATTATTATTCTTTGCCTTTCCTTTGAACCAGATTTGGTTCAGTAGGGGAAAAAAAAAAGAAAAAAAAAAAGGAAAGAGAAGTATGGTCAATAAACACTATATATATATATATATATAAGTAATTTAAAAAATAATAAAATTAAAATTTTAATATAAATAAAATTTTATATTTTATAAAAAAATATGAAGAATATAAGAACGTCTAATTTTTATGTTTTTTTCAGAAGTGCTCCGAAACTCTCAGCCAGAATCCTAAAATGACAAAAAAAAATATCAGAAATATAATAAATATTTTATATATTTTTTAAATAAAATAAATATCCAACTAAATATAAATTATTTTATATTATTTTTTATAATCAATCAAATATATAAAAATCACTAAATGTTAACTTCCTAGAAAACGCATTCCAATGAGGATGAATTCTTTCTGCCAACCAAATACATCCTAAATAAATTAATGGTTGGAAGATAGGGGGAAGTGGCAGCTATTTTACCGAGCAATATTATTTGGCAAGGATGACATTGGAATTTGAACATGTACCAATTTCTTCTTTTAACTTTAATAAAAATATTTGATAGAGCTAGATAAATAACAGATATATAGCTTATTGTTACCATATTTTTGGTTGGTACAATAGAAATGGTTTACAAGGTGGTAAATTGCTCAAAAAAGTGTATGTATGCAAGCTATAACTTATTATGAGAGTCCTTAAATGATCTACAAATTGTCTTCTTTTTTTTTAAGAGATCAAAGAATTTTTTACATGAATACCCTTCTAAATATCAGATTTTGCATGGATATCCTTCTAAAATTAATATTTACATATATACCCTCATAAAACTGTGTTATTACACAAATGCTCCTAAAATAACAATTGTTCTAATGGTGTTAAAAAAAATCATATTTATATTAATTAAAAATAAGATAAAATTTTAAAATTATGCTATTGTCTCTGTCTTTTTCTTCTGCCATCGGAGTCGCGATCGCGATCCTTTATAAATATTTCTGTTTCCACATCTACCCATTAAGGATGTTTTAGTTATTTTAATTTGGAACTGTTAATTTTTTAACGGCGTTAAATGGCATGGTTACATATGCAAAAACAAGAATTAAAAAAAGGATAGAATAGTAAAACAAGTATTTTAAAAGGGTATACATGCAAATATCGATTTTGAAAGGGTATTCACGCAAAATTTGATATTTAGGAGGGTATTCGTGCAAAAAATCCTAGATTAAATGATCTACAAATTGTGAAAATGGGTTTAAAGGCCATGTGTTCATTTTATGATTGGTTGATCTTCTCAAGGGTAGTACAAATTCTTTGGTAAAAATAACTTACTTTTCTAACTGATTTGCTCTTAGACCTTCTTTTACCCTTGGAGTCATGAAAAGTTTAAAGTTTAGTGACTTGGATGTGATATGACAACAAAATTAGAACATGATAGGACAATGACACACCAACTATTAGCTATGGGCATATAGTATTTTCAAATTAGAGTGTTTTATATTTCATAAGATATTGTAAAATATTGCTTAGAAAGAATAAGGAAATATTTTTTTTAGAAAGATCAATTTCAAGCAAATCCCTTTTCAAGTTATGTCTAATAATAAGTAAATTGTAAAATATTTTACAAAAATAAAAAAAATCCAACATTTGTTTATTCATGATGAATATATTGTATCACTCAGATAATAATAAAAAAATATGGAGAAAAAGGAAGAAGACGAGGAGATTGTCTTGAATTTCTGAGTATGCATTTAATATTTTTATACAAATCATGTGGTATGGCTTTGACTTGATTCATAAATTGAATCAGTTATTGTAGGCACAATTTTGGAATCTTGAGCTTCAAAGCAAGTACAAATCCAATTAAGTGCTTGATGATGTGCCAAATTCTTCACAAACAAATATCAGTGGACCCTTAATTTGTTTTCAACTTAGAAAACCCTAACTGGTTGAACTTTTATCAAGGTAGTTCCTTAGTTCACTTTGAAAGTGTTTTCAAATATGTTAGGAAAATGTTGCATGTTTTAGCAAATATATATGAACCTGCAGTTACATCAAGCTATGATCAATTGTAATCAAGCATTCTTACTAACAGTAAACCAAGATTTGTTGCTAGGGTCATGTTCGATTCTATTGAACCAAACTTCCCACTAATTTCATCATCGTAATAGAGTTTTATTTTGATCCTCACCATCAATACCTGCCCGATCATACGAACAATATCATAATATATTGTATCGATCTTTTATATCATTCTTCAGCTTATAGGAAGAAAAAACATGATTCATTTAAAGAGAAGCCGCAATATGGTGGTATTTCATGTGTCATGACCAAAATAATTCAAAATTGATACATATCATACTTGCACAAAAAGTTGGTTGTTTTCTGCTAATCAAAAAAGAATTAGCTACAATTGTTGTACATTGTGTACCATCGGAATACCAATAATTTCATATAATTCTATCTTCACCAAAGTAATATGACTCCTTGCATATGTTTGTGCTCTATATTGGAAAAAATTAAAAGTTCTAATAGAATGCAGAAACAGGCTAAGGATTTTCCTTCCGCAGGATCACCAGAATTATCACCCGACGCCTTTCCTTCCAAATGATATCAACCCGCTGCTCTAATCCAACGGTCAGTACTCCTCCCCGAATGCCGACGGCCCTATAAAACCCCCTGATGCACGGCGACCTCAAAAGCCGGCTCTTTTCCTAAAACCTCGAGGGCTGTCGTCGAGGAAACCTCTCTCAGGTACTGCGCCTCTAAAACCCTAACCCTAATTGCCATATCTTAATTTTTAGGGTTCCATGCTTCTGGGCGGAGGCATTCTTTAATCTTTTCGTTTCTCTTTTAAGAGTTCATGTATAGATATTATTAGTTTGGGAATCGATTACTCTTTGTTTTGTAGCTCTTTCTTTTGCTGTTATTATGCTGCGGCGTTCCCGCCTTTTTTTTTTGTTTTTCTCTTGCATATGTGTTGGGATAGTGAAGATTTTGATGTGTATGTGGATGGTGATGACTGATGTTGGTATTGTTCCAAGATTTTTTTTCTTTTTGTTAATATACTTGTTGTATCAGGAAATAGAAAATGCTTTCGTTGATTATATCATATGTCTATATACCTTTTATTATTTTTTTCGTTGATTCTGGTCAATTTCATTTGGGTGATATAATCAGGAAGATGCTGAAGTTGAAGCATTCTAGCTATCTTGGTTTTGATTTATTCGCTGCTGTCTTGTTTTTTTTTCTTTTTTCCTTTTTAGTTTATATATATGTATATAATTGTTTTCGAGCTTATTGCCTTATTAATTGAAAATATATCTAAATTGAATGGTGGTAGATTAAATGATGGAGTTGAAATTTTCTCTTTTTCAAAATTTTTGTTATTGCTTTTTTATTGGGGTTTGCAGTTCATATTTATTGAAGTACATACTAAGGCATTATAAGGCATCTAACAATTGATGCCAAAAGGCTGGATCATGATAAACTTTAGGATAGTGCTGATTAAGGAGATGTCCTGTTGATCGCTTGAGCTATCCTGTCCAAAATTGTTTGGATGCTGAGCCTACTCATTGGTGTATTATCTTTACTGTAGTTTTGCATGTATCTGTATGCATAATCAATTGATATCAATGCAACCTTCATCTATAGTCACACTTTGAAAACTGTTACTCACTGTAGCAATATGAGGTTGATGGAATATTAGATAGAGTTTTCATTTTTGCTAATTGAGAGGTGACCGGAGCCATTAGTCCATTGCAATTGCTCTATGGAATGCAGATCCAATCTTAATGCTCTAAATGCTTATGTGCTTAGAGCTAAGAATTTGGCTTAAAGCTTGTCTTGTCTATGTCCAACTCATGCTTGTCACCCTCCAAAATGAGTGCATAAGAGGTAACCAATTTTATATAGCATAACTATTGTATTCTATTTCAAAACAGACTCATAGTTTTTCATCTTTCTCTGGACAATGGTTTGAGATTCTGAATAATGGATTTTGCAAAGATGAAATCAATGTTACATAGATGATTAGTTTTCTACGCCGTTCTATTCCAGCAACAAATTTCTGATAGTTTCCATGTTTCTTGGTGCATTGGTTTCAGATTCTTAACAATGGCTTTTGTTAATAAAGTCGGTAATCTGATTAAGCAAACTATAACTTCCAATCCGTCCATATACCAAGCAATACGATGCATGTCATCCTCAAAGCTATTCGTTGGAGGTTTGCCCTATTACTTCCAATCTTATTTTCTCCTTTTTTTTTAAAAAAAAGATTCTAGGTATCTCACATCTTTTGATGTCCAAAATACCTATCTTATAGGACTCTCGTATAGCACAGACGATCAGAGCTTAAGAGAAGCCTTCACCAGCTATGGTGAAGTAATTGAAGGTATGTGTTTTATCCAATTTTTCTTTTTTTTTCCCTAGCAAACTGTTTCTGATAGCAATGATTTGTACGTGATTTTTCCTTCAGTTCAGATTTTCCTTCTGTGCAGCTAGGATTATCATGGATCGGGAAACTGGTAGGTCCAGAGGGTTTGGCTTTATAACTTTCACATCAAGTGAAGAGGCCTCTGCTGCCATCAGTAGCATGGATGGAAAGGTACTAAAAATGAGACATCTTCTTGTTAATTATTTGAATTATAATTTATAAGTCAATCTTAAAGTAGAGCCTCCATGAATTCAAGCACTTAGCTCAGTAAACATATTGTTGTTTATATTTGAAAACAAAAAAATGATAATATCCATCAAACTGCCGTTTAAATCCTTAATGAACTGAAGAGCTTATCGAGATTTGGAAAAGTATGCTGTACATCCAAAGTTTTATCTTAAAACAACTATTCCTATTAATACTGTACTACTACCAAGCCTCCAATTCTTGTTTGGTCTTCCAGTTTATGGTGACTATTCAACCTTATTGCAAGACCCCTATCCAGTACCAGAACTCAATTCAACATCGTTGTCTGCGATGCTGATCTTAAACTTTGCTTCCCCTTTGATGCACATTTTGACTTATATGGCAGTTAGCCTTAGAAAATGTTCTTTTCAGCCTTGATAATATCAATGGTTATTTGTCAGAACAGGGCTCATTTCCTCTTCATGTACTTGAATTTAATTTTTTTTTTACTCACTTGAGTTGGCCTCTTCTAATAAAAAGTGATGTGCATAATATTAATTTATCATGCATATAGTAGGATGAAGAGGAGGTACCTGAGCATCCTTTTAAAATGAAGACCTTTCTTCTTCTTGAAAAGAGCAAAATATGTTGTTTATGACAATTGATTAAATCAACACACATATATAATATAAACTTCTTTCCACATATAAAGTTGCTAAAATAATGTGTATTGATTTGATTGATAAAATGATATTCATTACTAACCATGTGTGCCATTTCTTGCCACTTAATAATGTTTGAATTGAGTGCTTCAATTGAATTTTAATTTCGTATTTGTCTCAATCTCCTCAGTACATTTTGGAACAAAATCTTCCTAACAAACAAAATTTCATGACTTTCATAATTCTTTTGCACTTTGAATTAATGAACTTGTCTTATTTTTTTCTCACACCTTTAAACAAGGAAAGATGATGGAGTGACTAAATTTGTCTTACCGAGGGTGAGATAAGCAAATGGATCACAATCTGAGCTCATTTAGGAAGAATAAAGATCTCAATTTGGAACATTTGACATGTAACATTGAAATTTTTTAAAAAAAATGTATAGCCAGGAGTACATTTTGAGTTGATGACAATTTCCTTTACATCCATTGGACAAAATCTAGAATGTTTGCAAGAAAAGAAACTTGAGATGTCTTATGCAAGTTAGACAAGGCAACAAGAAAGTTAGTGCATTTGAGTAGGTAACTAATGGATGTCTGTGTGGGTGACACTGGGCTTGTTTAGCATGACTCTTTAGTGGATTTTAAAGCAAAAAACACTTTTCATAGGAAAAGTTTGTGTTTAGAAGTGCCATATAATAGTTTCTTATCAAGTAAGCAGTAGTCAGAAAGCAGCTTTCAGCAGAAGCTAAAAGATCTCGCTATTGGTTTTATGCTTTTTTGAATCCATGACAATGTTTCTAAATTTGACTGACTCTTTCAAGAACAAAATGTTTGGAGGTGCAATTTAACCAAATTTAATCTTATCATCATGAACTGAAATCCAAATCCAATATTTAAACATGCGGGTTGGATCTAAGTTCTTAATGCAGACACTAAAGGGCAAGCATATCAGATTTATTTTCTACAACAATTGGATCAAACAAAATTATATTAACTTGAGTATTGCTTCGTCTCCTGTCTTTTTAAAATTCATGTCCAATTTGTGTTAGATTTAGTTTAAATCAGACCTGAAGTTGATGAAACCCATTTGTGTCTACATTTTTGTATGCACTTGTCTCCTTCATTGGTGAGTGCTTTTACACCATGCATGATTTTTTTTGATGCACTTTTATGACAACGCTTTTTGAAAAGCAATTCGAAAAAAAGATCAAAACCAATTCCAAACACACTCTTAGATGCTTTAGGGGGCTTAAGTCCATCTATCAGCTTAGCATATGTCATGCCACAACAACACTTCTTTCCTGTAAGCTGTTGCCCATAATTGAGTTGTTGACTTCTTATAGATTGGCGTGAGGACTACCTTTGTATGTTATTTGTATTTGCAAGACCATGTCTTTGTCTCATTTTATAGAAACAAAAAAATCACCTGTAACCAGCTTAATAGAATTGAATGATTACTGGACTTGCAGAACTTTTTTATTTTTCAAGTCAGCATATTGTAGGCCTTTTTTACGTGAAAAATGCTGCAACTCCTAGATCAGGTGTCATTTATGGCCTCTTATTCCATTGTGATTAGGATCTACATGGCCGCATTGTTAGAGTAAACTATGCTAATGAACGCCGCAGCGCATATGGCAGTGGTGGTGGCTATGGTGCCGGCGGCTATGGCGCTTATGGTGGCGGCGGCTATGGCGCTTATGGTGGCGGCGGCTATGCTAGTGGTGGTGGTAACTATGGTGGGGATAGCTACAACAGTGGCGGCGGCGGTAACTACGGTGGGGATAGCTACAACAGTGGCGGCGGTAACTACGGTGGGGATAGCTATAGCACTAGTGGAGGTACCTACGGTGGAAATAACTACAGCAGTAGGCCTGGCAACTATGGTGGAAACAGTGCTGGAAATGGTGGAAGCACCGCCGGTGGGAATTATACTGTTGGTGGAGGTGGTGGTGGTGGTGGTAGCGAAAACTATGGTGGGAATTATGGGGGTAGCACAGGTGGTGGAAATTACACTATTGCTGGAGGTGATGGTTACAGTGACAACTATGTTGGTGGTGTTGCCGGCAACGGCTATGCCAGTGGCAGCAGCTCAGGTGGGTATGGTGGGAGCGGGACAATCGGCTATGGTAGTGGTAGCAACCAGTATAATAGCACTACGAGCAGCAGCACAGGTGGTGGTTATGATAACAGCAACCCGGATTTGGGCAGCAATCATGAGTTTGATGAGCCCGATGGCCATGCCACCAAGCAAGCCTGATTAAAGCACCAAGCTCACCTACCACATCCAAGTGAGAATAGAACAGCTAGGATGACACAAACTAAGCATTGAGCCTAAACTTGGGGGACAATATATCCTGTGTTACATCTCTTTGTTATCTTTTCCTTGATCTTTGTTTCAAAATTTTGGACAATGAAGGTATGGGATTGGACTTTTTTGTTCTTAATCAGTTGAAAAGTAATTTTTGATAAATTGTTTCAAATTTGATGGGAAAGATGCAATGGGTTTTGCTTTAGAGAATGACTGTCTTTCTCTGTACAGGTTGATATGGCCTTTCCCCCTTATATAAATTTTACAAGGCTTTACAAATTATTGTCCTATCTGCAAGTGAACCACCAAAAATCCGAATCAGGATTTCTTATTGCAATATATGATTCAGCTTTTATAAATGGGAAGTTATTGAATGGTTCTACAGACTAGGTCCTCAGATTCAGGCTTGGATTATTCTATGGCTGATGCTCTGCACGGTCTGAGGACCATTGGTTCAGCAAAATACAATGTGGATCTAGAGTGCTAGCAAGGTTTTACGTTCTGTTTCAGTTTTCTATACTACAACGCTGTTTGTCATGAGAGCTTTTATTCTTTAGCTCATGGTATAAGATTCTTATTCAATAATAATTACGTGCAGTACGTAACCAGTTGCGATTTCAGGACAGGTGATGTGGTTAGTCTCTTAATCTGGCAATTCCAAGTATTATTTTCAGATTGTAATCATGAGCCTAGTTGATTCAAGATGCTTAATGGTTTGCTCATGGAAATGAGCAACCTTTCTCAAGCTGAAGCAAAAACAAACCTTCCTCCTCATTTACTCATCCAATGAAAAGAGCATTCTTTGAGCATGTAACACTACAGGTGACCCTTGCCTTGTCCTCTCTACAATCTGTTGGATCAATTCATCATCAACAACAACATCATCATCATCATCATCAGATTCATCTTCATTATCTCCATGGCTCTCATGAGCATCATTTGATTCCTTGCTTTGCTTAAACTGCTCCTCTCTTGGCTCCTTTTCAAAAAATTGTGCACATCTTGGTAACTTGTCTGCACTGCCACCTTCCATACCCCATATCGGACTCCAATCGGCATGCAGCCCATCCATACAAAATTTTTTATTACTCACGTTGGCGGTTAATTGCACATTCTCCTCCTCAGTATTGGGCATTTGCAAGAACTCCTCATACGCCTCATCATATGCATTTAATGCGTCTCCTGTTAGGTTTAAGCAGACTGCTTGACTTGGAGAATTATCAGTTCCCATCCTGGTCAGGCTTTCTTGGGTGGAATAGGATCCCACATCACTGCTCGAGAAGGCTTTCTGAGAGAGAACTCTATCAACTTCCATCAACTGCACTTGCTTCTGGCTTTGCTCGAGTGCCCCTTCAAGCTCTTTAATTCGTCCTTCTAGTCTGAGTTGGATCACTTCATGGAGCCGTAAGCTGAGCTCTCTAGGTGAGATAGCATAATTCGCATCATGTGTCTCAGTTGTGGAGGTTCTCTTGCTGTCTGTATCATTATCACCTTTCCTGTTATGAACTCCCCCTTCAAGCATATCTTCTCGCAGCTCCCCATGAACGACATCAGCTATGAGGTCTTCATCAAACTGCAATCAGATTTCCATCTTGTAAACTAAAACTTTCGTAAAATCAAATGAGGCATTTAGATTTCTACCAGGAGTAAAGGGGAAATAGTATGTAAACATCGAACCAACCATCACAAAATAGTTACTGGCTCCATCATATGACTGTCATCACTTAGATGACACAAAAGATGAAAATATCATGATTAAAGAAATTTCAATTGCAATAAAAGCATGCAAGACAAGCGTGATCGAGAATAGCTGTGAATTAGATTAATTGTGATAATACTGTTGCTAATTCCGAGAATGAAATATAATACTCTTTTGAAAAGAAAAATATTATATTCTTTTATCCATGAGAAATTACTGCATACAACAATGTCAAGTCTGGGCATGCGTAAGAGAGACAGAAAAATATAAAACAATCCTACTTAGCAAGTTTTATTTGAAAAATGTCACAGAACATCCACTACTAAAATGCCAGTTCAAAGGATATATTAGGTTAAAATAAGAAACAAGAAAGTTCCAGCAAACAAATGACAAATAAACATTTCATTGTATTAATTTAGTGCTTAGGCTTTGATAATCTATAGGTTTAGGCTATACCTCACCAAAGGCAGAGATTCTTCCATCCTGACTATCAGCATTCATGTTCAATTCAAGTCTCTCAAGTTCAGCTTCAAGCTCTGCTTCGATTTCACTCATTGACTCAACATTGGACAACGGCAGTTTGTTACATTCCACTGTTTCTTTTTCAGGAAAATAAGATGTCGGAACCTGCTCCTTAAAGGATTCAATAGAATCTTCTGTTTTTGCCTTGCTGTAATCATGTCCATGGCTTCCACAAGATTCATTAGCCAATTCCTTAACAGTCAGTGATTCTTTCATCTCCAACTCCTCCTGTAAATCTTGAACCAAGTTTTGTGTGTGCTTCAGTTGGTCATTTAATTTTTCAACTTCTTTTCTATGTGACATAATAGTGGATATCACACCAATGCTCGCTCCAAGACAGAAAACAAGCGTTCCATCAAGTGACTCTGAAAAAGCAAAAGAAGAGGAAGAAAAAAAAGAAGAAAAGCTGTTTTAGAACGAACCAAAGCCAAAAGATTCACTACAGATAATATACTTGGAATTTGAAGAATATGAATAAAGCTTGTGCTTATAAGAAAAGCTAAAATGTAACAACTAAGAAAATAGATGATATTTGAAGCAATTACATATGATAGTGTTGTCATTGCACGCATATGCGATAATAAAGAAAAAAAGTTTTGTGATACCAAATAAAATGTTTTTGCAAGAAATTGAGCCTTTATATTTGATCTATATCGCTAAATGCATGATCAAACTGTCTTGATGATAAATACAAATAGGTTGAACAAGTAGGGAGAATATGCATGAGCCTGTTGAAAGGGTGCATACACAGAATTTTAAAAATAAACGCTAGAGAAGCTGTTGTCTTAGTGCCTGATTGTTCCAAATGCAAAATAAACCATACTGATGACAAGTAGATACCAATCATGGGGATTCAATGCATGGGGAGTCGGTGCAAGAAGCCACCAAAAGTTGCAAGGATAGTATTAAGAAAACAGAAAGGACAGGTAAGGTTTATAAACCAGGATAAAAAATACCCAAAAATCCATATTTATCAACAGAAGGAAAAAATTATCAAAACAACTTCTTTGACCTCCTCATTCACATATTCCCGAGATCCTACCTAATTGCTGGGGGCACCAACCACCCATACCTCTAAAATCCGAAGGAAATTTGCTCTGGGGACATCTTTTCCTTTTGGGACAATTATCCATAACCTTGATAAGATATTGTTATAAAATCTCCCTACTAGTGGATAAAATCATTCCATGGGAAGACTCCTTGTCTACTCCTCTCTTTTTCCCCTTTCTATGACTTCTCCTATTGGCCATGCCTCCTAGTGCGAAAGCACCCTCTCCCTATCACCCTCCCTCCTTCCCTCTTAAGATACTTGTCATGAAATATTCCAAATAGTAAATGAAATCATTCCATGAGAGGATTTCCTCTTTACTATTCTATCTCTCTCTCTGTCTGTCATTTATTCTATATCTACTCCTCTTGATCTTATTATCCTACATCCTCTCCCTCTCTCCATCCCTCCCTTCCTTTTGCTTGAAATGGTGGGAGTTCTCATGTGATATCCCTGGCTATGATAATTGTGCACAGTCTTGTCATGAGGATGCACACCAAATAAATCAACCTATAGTCAAATTGGATATTGCTCATCATCTATGAATTTATTCATTATAAAACTGATCTAGATGCAAATCATGCAATGCAAACTTCTGGTTGAGATTCCTACGGGTTTGCCTTGTGCTTTTCTACATGGTAACAATTCTCTTTCAGTGTTTTAGTTTTCTGGAAAAATATTATTTAATACATGTGTATTGAGAATATTCGTTGAGGATGAAGAGTATTACCATTCAGCAGCCTTTTGTAAGGAAGAAACATGCTTGGTTTAAGTCACCACTTATTCAAACAGAACTAAAGGTTTGCCGGATAGCACAAACATTCTGGAAGGCCAGGGGTCAGAAAAGCCAGCTAACTTTAAACCCAGTAGCACTGAAACACAAAGGACTGATGGTCTACAGACACGAAGTAGACAAAGAACCTGAGCTAACAGGGTTGCATCAATCACTCCAAAACTTCAATTTCTTAGGCATTAAACACATCATTATTTCAGCATATTTTCTTTTTTTCCTTCTTGTTCCCTTCACCAAATAAAACGACAATGAGTTGGGTCAGGTAGAGCCAGGTTCAAGTCAGAAAACCATCAACCCATACCCGATCCTTTTATAATCAGGTTGGAAAATGTAAACCCATACCAAAGCCATTTATTTTACATAACCCACACCCACCCACCAACTCATATAAGTTTTCAATTGTCAATCATATATATAACTGAAAAACAAAGGAAAACATGGTATGCGAAGATCAAATAACAAAATCAAATTCAACTTCAACTATATCATCATAATTGAAAAAAAAAAATAGAAATTTGGGATATAATAATCATAAACTAATTAAGAAGAAAGTAGCTAAATGCATTCCAAAATCCTGCAGTTTGTCCTATCCATTACTCTCTATAAGCCTTTTTTCCCCTTTTGCTTAGAACCAAACAACATGGAAATAATCAGAGAACTATCAACTATGTTGGGTTTGGGTGCTGACTGGTTCCCATCTAGTTCACTCCAGGGTGACCCATTAGGTCCAAGGGGCTAAAAGCCTAAAATCATACCTGCCCATTTATTATCAATACTATTTTAGCTTGACCCAGAAACAACCCAAATTTAAAAAATCCTACCCCAACCTATTTATTCTGGGTGGGTCCAGGTAGGTTGGTGGGTGCAGATCAGAATTCACTATCCCTACAATAACAGTAAAATGGCGTGGGTTCTAGATTGTAGGACTTCTTGAAGAAGATATTACATTAATAGTATTGGTAAAAGAACATTTGAATGCAGCATTTGCAATATAAAATGTAAAGGGGCCTAATATAGGATCATTATTTTTATCTGGTTTCGGGATCGGCCATTACTTAGGATGACACAACAGGTGGACCTACATATCTGATAAGATTCTTTAACCTGAAAACAAATGACACCCCACCCCCCCAAAACCACCCCCCAACCGCAAAAAAAAAAAAAAAAAAAAAAAAAGAATCCAGCAAACATCCAAGATAATGTAATTAACAAATCAATTATGTGATTCAATTTGTGCATTGATGTCAATCAGACTCAGAGTGTGCAGTCATCAAATGTCAGGACCCAAAAGGAGGTTTCTGGTCCTTATGTACAGGAGAATGAATAGTTCATGAACTACTACACTTAACAAAAAACAAGCTAACCATTATATATTCAGTGTAAACAATTTGGGATTATATACCAATACTTTATTCAGAACATTTCGCACTGCAAGTTCATATTCCAAACTTTTTGTGATGCCGTTTTCTCATTTCATATGTTATATATTTTAGGAAGTTTCATATTCTTAACATAGTCTATCGCTAATGCAAAAGGTAAACAAACATAGAAAGTTCATTATGATATATAAGATGTCATGGCTTAAAAAGCATAAGCCGAGGTTGATTATGCTACCTTGTGAATGTGGAAATTTGCAGGATCTCTGAGAAGTGGAAGAGACCAACCTTCCATTCTGCATCTCCCTGCTCTTCCGTTTCAGTTTCTTTAAATCTGGAAGAGGAGAAACTCCAACAACAGTTTCCTTCACTCCTGAACTAACTCCAACATCCTTAAGCAAGCCATTGTTACCCAAAGGTTCATGGCTTGATTTGCTGATTACTCTGTTCCCATCAGTTATAACAAATGGCTTTGCAGCTTGTGCACTAGGTGGCGAGAGTGAACTAAATACATATTCTTCAATTTCAAAATTTTCTTCGTAAAGCTGAGGGACGAGACAGGTCTCTGTAGAAGTAAGAGGCTTCACAGAATGCCTGCGAGACCGTCTGCTCCTAAGAGTTCTTCGGCCTTTACCATGCCCATAACCAAGACTCACACTTATCGGAGAAACATCAACTAGTGAGGCATTGCCGAAACTGTTCATTTCATACCCAGATTTATCAGAAAACTCACCATTCACCTTCACCCCTTCCTCACATATTTGAGTACTGTCTTTTCTAAAAATCCACGGCTGCAAACTCAAAAGATTATTGTGGTCCCTTATATACTCGCCTGAACTCATCAAAGTGTCTCCTTTAACACCACCATTAGAAGCCATTCCCTCAAATGGAG
Source organism: Phoenix dactylifera (assembly GCF_051530095.1). NCBI lineage: Eukaryota > Viridiplantae > Streptophyta > Magnoliopsida > Arecales > Arecaceae > Phoenix > Phoenix dactylifera. The sequence goes on from NC_143198.1 coordinate 2,733,062, forward strand.
CATTAACCCTTGATCCCAAAGACCTTCTAGGGGTATTACAAGGGACCTTGTCATTACAAGAAGAAGCATCTTCTGCAGTTTTCCTTCGAATCAATCTACAAAAAATACTGCCCCCAGATTCAAAGCTCTTCCGATCATTCTTCTTGTCCATCGACGACGGCATTTTGGGTTTCGTGCGAGTAAAGCCTCTATGAAGTGACTCTAACGAGCATTCCTCCCCCTTCTTCACAACCTTTCGCCAACGCTCGACCAAATACCCCGCGCCACTCGCTCCCGCAGCTACCCACAAGTCCATCTATGTTTCACCCCTCTTGACGAAACGAACACCAACCCAATGAGCCGGAACCTCCGAGAATTCATCATTTTAATTCAAGCAAACCCTCAATGTGGAACACTCCATGGATGAAAATTTTCCATAAAACCAGAGACACGCAGAAGCCTTGAGAGCTGATAGCAGAAACCACAAAAACTCCGATCTCAGGTAAACCCCATCAATCCAGCATCAATCCTTCCGTGCCGAGCCGATTAAAATTCAAACTGCAACGAAAAAATGATCGTAAAAGCAAAAAATATTCAATCTTGGCTTTAAAAAGGCCAACATTGGACGAAATCCATCGCAATAAAGCGCCCAAATCGAAAGAAAACAAAGAAGAACGAGAGAAAGAGAGGGACTTTGGGGTTCTTACCCCAGAACGGCGACAGCCGGACCAGACACAGATTCCAGATGGATCGAGGAGCGGAAGCTATGAGCAAAATCCAAACCTAGAGAAAACAAAAAAGATGAGATTTTTTTTTCGTCCCTCCAGTTCTCCCCCATATAATATCGCACTCGCCGTGTTCGAGACTTCCAATGGGCCGATGGGCGAAATATATTGGAAAGTGGGGCAATACGGTAGAAATGTGTATGAATAATCTCCACCGTTGTATCCTCCGTTTTACCATATGAACGGCCATGATCGTGTCACTCGGGAGCCAATAGGATCCTACTTAAAATTCTACAGAGTTCGTGACGTGAGGTCGAGTCACGCATAAATAGAAAAATTATATCAAGAATGTGAAATGGGAAGATTTAGGGACGGGAATGTCATTTTAGACGTTGATAGATATTTAGTTCTCTAATTTGAAAGGAATACAATGTGGTGGGGTTTGGGGTGGTTGTTGAGTCCAGGGTTTGAAAGCTCTTGCTAGCCTTCTCTTTGGCCTAACATAAATATATTGTAGGAGTGTTTGAGAAGAGTTTGATCCAAGTATATGATTGATCGAGTAGAGAGACATGCATCGGATGGTCGCCAAGAATGCATCATGTCTAGTGCATATGTTTCATAGAGAAAGGAATACTTGATAGATCGGTTGCCGAAATAGATCTTGATTTAGAACAATAGTCACAACTAGATAAGGATGAGAGTGGATTGGATAATATCTATTCGTATCTATTTTCGTATTCGATTGTATCTAAATATAAATAGAAATTTGAGCATCCGACTAATATCCATATCCGTACCCATAACTGTCAAAGAAAAATGAATATGACTATGGATAGAAATTATGTGATCCGTATCTAAATATCTGATTTGATTTGTAACTCTATTTAATTTTATATGCCACTCATAATTTTTTTTAAAAAATAAATGGTCATATTAGTATGCTATTAACTTGATTTATTATCCACTGAGTAATATTGTTGATACTGTGATCATAAAGTTTAATTATTCGATTTATATCCGTATTTATATCTATATTTTTAGTATGTGATTTATATTCGTATTCATTTAAAATAGGGATTAAATTTTTGCATCCAACTAACATCTGTATCTATTCGTCTAATAAAGCAAATATGGATATGAATATTCTAATATCCGATCCAATTTCAACTCTACAACTAGAAGCACGTCACAAATGGTTTGTGTGTTATAATATGCTAGATTAATTGAGCGATCACACAAGATTAGTTCGAATAGATGATGCTAACAATGCTCTTTTATATGGACATGCTTGATAATTTTTACCCTTAAATAATGGCCATCTCTTTAGGTTTTAACTTTGTAATTTTTCGTGTATTTGAATAAATTTTGTGTAAGTCCTAATCAAAACATTGTATATGAGTTAACAACAATTGTTCGAGGACAAAAACAACATTGTAAAGTTTCCTAACATGGAAACATATAAGTTGGGTTGTAGTTATTATTTTTTTTTATAGTGCACGTGCAATGCACCCACCAAAAAACTAACATATTTAATATATTGGATCTATTTTAAAACCATTATAATTAGGGCTGCAATTCAGATAGGTTGGGTTGAATTAAAGATGAGCCTAAATCCAATTTTTATGTCCTCTTATCCTAATCCAATTATTCAACCTTTTTTTGAGTTAAATTTGGATTGGGTCGAGTTAGTCAAGTTGGATAAATCAGGTTGAATAGGAATCTTTAGATCGAGAGAAAAGTTTGACAATAAAAGGGACATGAAATAAGTTTGCTTATCTTTTTCATCTAGAAAAAAATATCTTAGCAGCGTGGGAGAACCACCAAGCTAAATTAACTACATCAAACACTCAACAAACACTTCTTAGTAGATGGAAATAAAACTTTGAGTAGGGGAGCAACTGCTGGGCTAAAACTGAGTTTATGGATAATAAAATCTCTAATTTATCTGAAGTGTTTTTCCACAAGCTTGAGCAGAGTAACTGAAAGAAAAATCAAGACAAAAGGAAAATCAACTTATTAAGAAAAATCGCCGTCAGCTGGGGAACGAATCAACACAAAAATAAATTCAGTTAACAATGGGCATGCTGTACCATTTTTTTTTTTTTTTTGAGGGAAATGTTATGCTAAAAATTAGAAAGGCTAAACATACAAAAGAAAATTTGAAATATTTCTCTGATCTTGTTTTAATGACCCAGAAACTCGACACTTTGATATTCATTTCATGTTTGAATTCAATCTCAACTTCTGCAGGCGAATGAGGTTACCAAACAGAAGCTATAGTACTGAGATATCTTAATGAACCTACTTAATTTTGGCATGGAAGAAACATTCCTTGCACCACTTGGATCCTCTAAAGAATGCAAAATGGAGGAGTCTACCTCATCTCAGTCAGGAGTTTTATAGAAACCATACCCAGATTTTGATTCAAACACATCATCATAGATTTGTCGATGATGATTACTATGATGAATGGTGATGATAATTGATCTAACCTTACTTTACCATCTATTTGTGAAGGTTCAGGATGAGAAACATTAATGCCCTGAAAAATTTTATATGACCTATCTTCATTTTAATACAGACAGAGATATATTTAGTCCCTTAAAATATATCATTATCTTAATAAATGACAAAAGGAGACATATCCTCCAACTTCCCATTTAGAAGTCACCTAATGCCCTTATTATCTAAACCTATCTAAAAAAATGCCTTTTAAGTGACAGAAACAACCTCATGCTTTGAACTATCTCTTCTATGTTTTTACCCTAGTCTTTCTGTGGGATGCCAGGGGCAAATGCATCTGTCCAATTATGAAGACTGCACATTGCTGAGTAAAATTTCAGCCAACAGAGGCAAAGCCAAGCTCTGTCATCATAGAAATGGATTTATATTGAAATAAACTCAGATATACCAATTGTGGATCTGAAGCAAAAGCAAAAGCATAAGCAAAAGATAAGAAAAAATCGGGTCGCAAAAGATGTCAATTTTTACAAAAGACATCTAATTTTGAATCAGGAAACTGAAGTTTAAATGATGAAATCTATGTTAATCTGCATGATGAAATATATACAAATAGCAAAAAAAACATATTGCATCAAGCATCAAGCATCAAGCTTAGCTCACCATGTTGTGCATTCTTGACTCCAAAACACTGCATAATGCACAACCCTAGAGTCCAATCAAGAGGCTGCAGGCATCTAGGTGAATTTATGAAATAAGAATTTCCCTTCTTCTAAAGATTAAATATATTATTTCAATAAAAAATGAGCTGAAATATATAACTAGTTTTAAATAATATTTCGAAATTTGGTTTTGATCAGCCTAACTAGCAGAATATTTTATGCTGAGCAAAACATGGAAAAATTAACATAATTTTCCCATGAGTCAAGACCAAGTGGTCAAAAAGCCACGTAAAAAGGCATACTCATTTGCAACCCCTGAAAGATAGGTATGAGGAGGAAACCAGTCCACAAGCCATCTACAAGCAAGGAGAGGCCTTTCTTGGTGTCAACCAACCCCAAAATGGCTTCTCCTCCCTCCTCCTCCTCCTCCTCCTCTTCTTCCGTGCCTTCGTCCAACAACAAAGCCGTTACCCTGCGCCCGGGTGGAGGGTGGGTGGGCCTTCCCTGAGAGCCCGCTTCTCTCTGCCCGCCACCGCCGCCGCCGCCACCACCACCACCACCTTTATCACCCCCACATGAGAAAGCTCTGTCCCAACTTTGATCGCGAGGATGGCCTCGATACCGTGCTCGAGGTGCCCATCCCCGAGGAGATGTTCGCCGGCATGGGCACCGGCGGCGCCAGGTGGCAGAACATGAGGAACTGGCTCAAGGCTCAGGCCTTCGACAAGGCCGCCGAGGCTCCGCCCCTGCTCACCGGCCGCAACGCCGAGCTGCAGCTCCTTCTCAATGTCGTTGGCTCCCCCCTCATCCCCTGCCCCCTCCCCCATGACCTAGCATTCACCCGCTCCATCCGCGACTGCTCCATTGTAAGATCTGCACAACCTTTTACGTACTCATTTCCATATCTTTAACACCATTTGCATGTCGTGGTTTTGTTAATACAAATATTAGAACCAACATTTGCATGGATCTTGGTTCATTCTACGTTAATTCTTAACTTCTTATATAGGAAAACAAATGTCATTATTCTTTATAATCCGTTCCTATATAATTCTTATTGGATCCGTCCTCTCTCTCTCTCATTAATCTCTCCCCATGTTTAAACCTTCTTTTGCGTCATCATAAACATATATTAGAATTCTTGGTAGCATTAACAATGTGTGGCCGTTAAATCCTTAAGTTGGAACTCTATTCGCAGGGTTTTCTAAGGAAACAACTTTTTGTTTTTGCGGAGATTCTTTTGACAATATAAGGGTAATCCTATTCCTATACTTCTTCGCCGAACATGATACAGGGTTTGTGCTATAACTTCTCTACGTCATAGCTAAAAGCAAGTAGTTATTAAATGAAAAAAAAGTAATGAAAGAAGGGGAAATTAAATTAGTATATGTCAAGCAATGTGACTACAGATTAATTGGCATCTACATGTCCAACAAAATAAATTCTCATGACTAAAATGCATAGCAATCTCTCATCATGATCATAGAAAAATGGAAAAAAGAAAAAAGAAAGCACAGGACTTAAATTAATCTTTAGCACTTATGATGCGGCACCTTTATTATTCTCTTGTTTTGTGGTTTTGAAAGCAAGCGTCGACGGCCAAATACATCATCCAACAATACATTGCAGCGACGGGAGGGCAGGCAGCGCTGATGTCGGTAAGCAGCATGTATGCCGTGGGGAAGGTGAAGATGAGCGCGTCGGAGTTCCACGTCGGCGACGAGAGCGTGCAGGCACAAGCCAAAGGGAATGGCGAGGTTGGAGGGTATGTTTTGTGGCAAAAGAGCCCTGATCTCTGGTATTTCGAGCTCATCATGGGCGGCAGCAAGATGAGCGCTGGGAGCGATGGAAAGGTGGCATGGAGGCAGTCGGCTTCGGAGCAATCGCATGCCTCCAGAGGCCCTCCACGGCCATTGCGTCGATCACTGCAGGTTGGGCACCTTAATTCGAGTTTTTATCTAGACTGGTTGGTTGGTTTTAGATTTTATGTAGGCGAGTTAAAGGGAAAGAGGTACAAAACTCAGGAAATTTTATGGAGATATTGTTTGGTTAATCTTTATGAAACTAAGTGAGGAGAAACACACAAAAAAAAGAAAGGTTTTATTGTGAAGAATGCCATTCGATTTCAGGTTCTACCACTGGTTTTCATTTTTTGAACTCATATATAACATAGTAGTTGGAAATTGTATATAAATGAAGGATGGCATGCATTTAGACCACAACGAAAGTGTTTGTGGTTCAACAGGGGTGCATGCATGCATATTCCGAGGAAAGTAGGGAACCCTATAGGCATGTCAACATTATTTATTCTGGCTTTGATTTTGGCCAAGTTCAACACACAGAATACAGTCGTTGCATCCCTCGCTCCCTCCCTAATAAAGCGATAGGAGCCTTTTAAATTGGAGCTAATAAGAGCGAGACTGCATCTAGTCCTTAATTTGTTTCCTCATATATACTTTTGCTTCACTCTTTCTACCGGCAGGGCTTGGACCCCAGGTCCACCGCCAACCTCTTCTCCGAAGCAGTGTGCATCGGCGAGAAGGTCATCCATGGCGAGGAGTGCTTCATCCTGAAGCTAGAAGCGAACGCAGCGACTCTCAAGGCGCGCAGCGCCGCCACCTTCGAAATCATCCATCACACCATCTGGGGCTGCTTCAGCCAGCGCACAGGCCTCCTCATCGAGCTCGAGGACTCCCACCTCCTCCGCATGAAGTCCGGCCGCCGTGGGGAGAGCATCTTCTGGGAGACCAGCATGGAGTCGGTGATCGAGGACTACCGCTACGTCGATGGCGTCAACATCGCGCACGCCGGCAAGACCGGCGTCACGCTGTTCCGGTATGGGGAGGGGTCGGTGAATCACAAGAGGAGAATGGAGGAGATTTGGACCATCGAGGAAGTGGGATTCAACCTATGGGGTCTGTCGATGGAGGTCTTCCTGCCACCGGCCGACCTCAAGAGAGAGCAAGACAACGACGACAACCACGCCGGATGACTGGAGCAGCTATGCCTTCTTCTTCTTCTTCTTCTTCTTCTTCCATGTTTTTGTTAGAGATGTTGTTGAGTCTTTCATGTTCTTTTCTTCACTATTCGGGGCGTTTGATAGGAGGAAGGTAAAAGGTTTTGAAGAAAATGGCTCCGTGGATAAGAGTTATGTAAGTGAAATGGGAGACATGAATGCCGCAAGCTGCATGTCCTTCAAGAGACAAGGCTTGTGTTCCAAAACCAGAAGCTTTCAAGCCCATTGGTCTTAGAAGGAGAGAACGGTAGGGCTCCAATTACTGTTTGGGCGTTTTGGGCCTGAATCATAATGCATTGCATTTGAGGCACAAAATTTCTTCATCTTGTTCTAATTGATTTCTTTTTTCAAATGCACAGAAGTATTGTGTTTCCACTTGATCAGTTTTCGTTTCTATTTTGCCATCGGTACTAAGAGACCGTTAATATCTGCCCATTATAGATAGGCCTAGTAAATGAGGCTCGCTGCAACAGAGATGGGAGGGCAAAATTAGAGACTACTCCTATCCCACGGGGGACTAGACAATTGAAGACAGAGCAGGGATTTCTCTACTCTCTGGGATGAGATTTGACTAAAAGAGATTGGCTAAACCTGATCAGTTTAAAGCGTTCGGATGAAGGGGTTGCTCTCTCCGATATTATTTTACCCATCCATCCGAGACGCAAAAGTTGCATGCATGTCAAAAGACTTGCGAGACCTGTCCTCAAAGAGCTGGGTTGTTTCCAGTTACACACCATCAAATGACTTGACAATCCTACTTAGAAGCAACTTTTCTTTTCTCCTCTACTTGTACTCCGTTTGCTGCTGCTTTTTAACAAAAGCCGGGTGGTATTGCCTCCCTTATTGACATCAATAAAAAAACAAAGGATTTTATGATTAAACAATACCTCGACCGGTACTCATCCACAAGTGCTATAACCGTGACCAGGGTTCAGACCAGCTGCTAAAATTGGTCCGATGGTTTCAGATAATGCCGGGCCCAGCCACCATTCTTCTCAGATGAAACGTTTGATTGCTTGCCGCGGTTGAGGAACAACTTTTGTTTGGTAATTATCCAAACATGCAGTAATGCAAGTAAAAAGCCCTGCCTAACTGCATGCTGAAGACTTTTAATGAACAATCATTGGAATAACCGCACAAACCAAAGAATTGGTCAATCCCATTAGGAATGTACTGTAGAGCAAGAGGAACATATTACTCCCATGACTTCGTCAATATCTGGGCCAATTATTGCAAAATCTTGACGCAGAATAATCTTAAGGAACATCAGAAAGCACATGGAAAAAAAAAAAGAAAGCAACTCTTGAACTCGAATCTAGCCAGTGAGAGCTGATGCTCCTGATATGATCTCGATGAGCTCCGTCGTAATTGATGCTTGACGGGTCCTTTGGATAGGTTTTAAAAAGGGTGGTGTCAGCACTCCAGTTTTGCAATCAAAACTGTAAACTTGGGGGGAAGAGAGAGAGAGAGAGAGAGAGAGAGAGAGAGAGAGAGAGAGAGAGAGACCTGTTATAAGTGAGGGTGAGGCGGTCAAGCATTTCGCCAGCATTCCTGCTGGAGCTATCCATGGCCGACATTCTTGCTCCCAATTCACTGCATGCATTTTCCAGGACAGCATTGAACATAACCTGCCACAACAGGGATCTTTAGAATCCAAGTAGCACAGTCACGACACAACTAATGCATGACTAGTCATCACCAATGGATCATGTAGAACTTAACAGAGTACAGCAAGCAAGCTTACAACATAAATGATCCGAGAGCTAATAGTAAACTCTTAAGAATCATTTCTGACAGAAAAATTCAGTACAGGCTCGCTAGAAAAAACTGTACCAACGACATGCACATTTTCAAACCTTTCAAAATTAGTCACTGAATATACAGCCATTTTGCTTCTCTCTAGATATAGGACACTGATGAAAACCCAAAACTTTGCCACCAAATGACGAAGCAAAATAGGCAAGAAAATCTCTCCGGCAGCCAAAGGTATATTGACCATTTATATGTCCAACAATCAACATAGCATCTAATTTGGCCTAAATATTTCCATATCCTTCCTGCTTGGCCCAAGCGGGCTTGTCTCACTGCACAGATCTCCAAAATCAGCTATTACAAAGATTGGCCTTCCTCTCTAATCACGACATATAAATTCCATGGTAGCAACAAACCCTTCTATGCTAGAAGCAGCATTAAAGTTGATGCTCATTATTTCTTTTGGTGGTGGTCTTCAATATACCCAAATACTCTTCCAGTTACTTATGCTAAATTTGCTATTGTAGACCCTGCTTCTAATACCTGCCATTTGATTCTTCAGACAGTCATTGACTTTTCCCACCTTTGTTCCTAAAAGTACCAGCATATCTATCCTTCAGCAAGGGGAGATCGCAACATAGCTGACTTAGCATTACCCATTTTCATAATATGACTACGCCACTCCTAACATTTTTCACATCCACCGCCCAATCCAATAGAACCCATTTTGAACAGCTTCTCTTAAACTAATTTAAATTTCTGAAAAACCAGATTCTAAACATCATCATCCTTGTCCTTGTATGAGCCTAGGAGATGACTGAAACAGTTCTATACAAAATGAAAAGAGATGAACTATAAGATGCATTTTATATAATGTATAATGCTTAAGCTTGTGAAGAGATAAGGCATACACAAGAGAACTGGAACTCTGCTAGATTCTGAAGCACTTCAGCTTTCGATTCACCCCCTTCTATTTCATATGAGTCCAAATCACCAAGCTTACCACCTGATTCTGACTCTCTCTCCGCTACCTGCATGCAGTATGAAGTATAGCATTTATCTTTGCTCAATTATGTTAGGGTTAAGATGTGTGAAAGCAGTAACAAAGAAAGCTCCAATCACCGCAGGAGATAGTATGGTTGAAACTGTTGGAAGAAATGAGACGACAGAATGGAACTTGTTAAAAACGATCCTCAAGGCCTCATATTCAACATTCTTTAGAATATCATCAGCAAGAACAGAAACCTGACAACAGACAATGAGAAGATGGCCAACAAGAAGAAAGAAATTTTAGCAACACATTTGTAGTCATAAGTGTTTCAGATTTATCGTGCATTTATATTACAGGGCTATATTGTCAGTTACCAAAAGCTATCTCAAAGCATGCACATCATAAAATGTCAAGAACCAAAATGACTAAAAAGAATATTGCCGAGTTTCCATAAAGAATAAGGTAGCAACGAACTTTCTGGGAGGGAAAAAAATGCAACCTCCAATGGGAAAAGCTAATTTTCGAGCTTTTTCCTGAAATGATATACTAAGCTTCTTTTATTTGAATTATCACTGCATGACCTTAGGACCATCTACAGTTTTTGGAGTTGACAACCTCGTTAAAGTTAACATCCTCCCAAGGTTCACAGGACAATACCACTATGGAGGACAATACCAAGTGTCAGTGCACCCAGAACCAAATCCCGTACTGCATGCACCGACATTGCCCCAACATGGTACCGGTATAGGATCCACAATTGAGATTGCGAGCCTTGCATGTTTCTATTTCTTAAGAGAGAGCAAAATTTGGATTGACAAATATATGCCGGTGTTGAATGACCAAGCTTAGCAATGGTATCCTGGATTTCAGGTTAGGCTTAAGCGGCTCAGCCTTTCCACCCAAACTACACATTAAGTTCTCTTTTTTTTTCTTGAGAAGAGAAAACTACGCATTGAGTTCAAATGTCTAATCGGCAAATTTCAATTGTCAAGCATATGCCAAGCTTAAATAGGCCCAAGCTCAGTTATTGGCTTTTTAGTTGGATCTGGGCATCTAATATATGGGACCTGTTTGAGCCAGGCTCACACCATCTTATTTTTCACCTCCCTGGTCTTGCATGTAATTGGAATATCTAATGCCACCAAAAGTGAATTTGTGACTTAGAACATTTCTTTTCAAAAGAACAAATTTTCAACACAAGGAAACCACGAAAAATGGAACATCCCATGTGAAGATATAGTAAAATGAAAATATCAAGGCAATGATAATGCATTATCATTCTATGACAAAACCTAGATGTAGCAACCTAACAAGACAAGAATCAAAATAATGCAAATTCTACAAATTTCTTGCAACATAATAATCATAATCAGTACACTGACCTGAGTATAATTTAGCGGATTCTTCTGCAACTCAGTTATGGTCATCTCAATGCTACTCTTTGAGTCACGTACCATTTGAACCTTCCCTTTTTCTCCCAATAAAACATATCTTGTTTCTTTTTCAGGACCTAATAGCAAAACACAAAAAAACTGAGAATAAAGTTATCATAAAAAAAGAAGCTACCAAAGCATACAATTATCTTCACAGTACCGGAAATCAATTTGTAAAGAGACTTGCTGATTTTGACTGATGTAGAATTGATGCCCCCACAAAGACCTTTGTCAGAGGTGATAGTCACAATAACATTCTTCTTCACATCAACACCTGGATTGCAACATGGCATAGTGAAAACATTTAACTAGGAAGAAATCACAAGAGAACAAGTCAAATAATCACTTAATGAACGTAAAAAGCAAGAACGAAAACAACTGATGCCACGATAGCAGACTTGGAAAAGGAAATTGTCATGAAGAAGAGAGCAAGATATGAATCTCCAGCTAGATAAAAGAAAAGTGAGCAAGCCTTTATCGTAATACTATTATGGTTCGACAATATATCATCCTATTTGACCTCAAAAAATGTCAAACATTACAATCAAACAACAGGGAAAAGTTAACTTAAATTGCAGAATATCCAAACAAATCAAACATGTAGGTTCATGTAGCATTTATGCCTGCAGCTGTCTAGAAGTTCCGAGCAAGCTGTCCAAGATAGATTCTGACTGCCATATGATGAATGGTCTAGGGCATATAGTGTGAGAAAGAGCCAGACAAACATACAGTGTCATATGGTTAAATTAGGTCATTTTGTTATCACATTGGAAATTTGGAATGCAGGAGCTGAATTTCATTAGTAGCTACCCTATTCTTTGTATTGTTCAGCAATGTTTTGGTGAAAGAAGAAACAAAATATGATTGAACCTCAGTAATTCCATAGGAAGGTAGAAATGGTAAAGCAAACAGATTGGCGGTCCAAGAAGACGGCAAGGAGTTTTATGAGTTGGGTCCAAAATTGAAACATCCCTTTTCCATTCTTTCAAAAAATCTGAAATTGCCCATAAATATAATGAAGTAAAGAGTCCTGAGTTTCTACCTTTTGAACTTTCGAGCTCATCTCCTACCAATTGTAACTACCAGTTTCCTTGCAATTATGGACATTATTTAAAATAAGAGAATCTTATGACTGCCAATAACTTATTTCTGATAAGACTGAAACTTCTTCCTCAACATTGTAACTTGGTTTATGCAACAAAAATTTGTTGTTAATAACTCAAAAGCCAACACTAATAAAGAGATTAGAGGGTTTAGAAGTTTGCACTAAATAAAAGCTAATAAAGAGAAGAACGAGAACTTATTTGATGCTTCCAGACACCTTTGCTTCCATATCCATAAAACATGAGAAGCAAAAATGAGTAGAAAATATGACCATTGGTTTTGATAATAGAGAAGATAAATGGAGAGGAAAGGCAGAGCAGAGAGAAGGTGAAGAAAGGAGAAGAGGGGGTTGGTGTTGTGGAGTGTAATGGGGCATCTCAAACCACAATCAAACTAATCAGTGGCATGCTATGCATGTGATTATATTTTCTAAGAGAAGAAACGGGTGAGACCCATTTGAATAAATTATAAGCACTGGAGGAGCAAGCTTGAACCTTCGATCTCATGGTTAACAAACACATGCTCTAACCATTTACCTACCCTGGCCAAATGAGTTGAAAAATGCCCAGATGCAGGGCATGCAAACAGAATGGCAAAATGCAAATACAAAGTTAGAGGGATGGAAAGCATGCAAAGACAAACATGCCTCACTAGCAGGTATATGTCAGGAGAGGTGGCATTATTGTTAGGATAATAGATACACATTAAAATAAAACACTAAAGCCTTTCTCCTATCACAAATATTTGGTTGTTTGGAGAGCTGATCAAAGCTTCCCACATTACCGATCCTATTTTCCCTAAACATTAATATTCCATTATTTCCAATAAGATTATTTATTTGTAGGAAAAGAAAAAAATTGTGGCAAGGAGGAGGGAAGCATTTGTGAAAAAAAAAAAATAACTGCATCAAAAAAAAAAGATGTTAAAACCTCTAAAAGCATCTGCCCGTTGGAAAAATGGAAGTGAGAAACATACTAGGGGTATCCCCAAGAAGTGCAGTAAAAGGCTGCCACAGGCCACGTGAATTTTCAGTTCTCGACTGAACGGCCCGTAACTTCGATGCCGCAACCATTTTCATAGCCTTTGTAATCTTTTGAATATTCTTAACACTTTTCATCCGGTTTCTGACTGCAAGGCACAAATAGAAACATACACAATTAAATGGCCCATAGTCAGTCCTATAAAAGCATGATCTAACTATGTAGAAGGGGAAAATGCAGTAATCAAGAATCACAGGGTTCTCACCTACTTGAGTTGAAATGGATCGAGTGCCTAACGGGCTCAAGTCTCTGAAATACAGCTTCATGTTACTATTGTGAAAAAGCATATAATAAAAATAATAATAATAACCAAGCAACGGTCCACAGTAGATCAATTAAGATTGACTAGACTAATGAAATTTGAATAGAGATAATCATGACAATAATATGAACAAATCATGAAGTTTTATAAGGAACAAAAAAAATCAATGCTGACCAAGTCTACCAAAAAATTTGCACCATCATTTTAAGAATTTGTTAGCATTCAAGGAATATTACACCTCATATATACTAATTGAACCTTCATCTTTCTGCTACATTTGTCCATGCTAACATTCACGTAGTGTAGTTGATGGAACTTAGAACTATAAAAGTTGATAATGAAATAGTGGATAGAAACAAGACCTAACACTCAAAGGCTCAAACGGTCATCCTGCATAGCAACATTAACCCTATCAATGTGTAAATTTACTTGCTCATTCCAACCCCACTACATGTGTGCTTCCCCCCTTGTTTACTTCACATTAGCAAACTGTATTTGTTCTTTTGACAGTTGACTATTGAGAGGAAAAGGAAAAAATAAAAGGAAGTTTGTGCTTGCTCACCATTGAGACAATAAAACTTTCAAGATTCATTTCTTTATGATAATTTGTCACCTTGATTTCATTCTATTTTCAATCATAAAGTATGACTCCACAATATTTTATCGAAACAACTAAGACCATAGTTATCAAGACTCAATGATCAAAACACTATACCCACAACTCTAAAAGTATACAAGTTGACCAACACTTTCAAAAATAAAGTAAAGAGGGAGAGAGCTAAGAATCAATAGGCATTAAGCTGAAAAGATCTCAGAAGTCTCAGAAAGGGTGAACGAGTGAAAATTCACATAAAATCTCTAAAGGAAAGAGCCAGAATAAGATTCGCATCTTTGGTAAGGACATTCTTGTATCTCTTAGCCTCCATTGACTAACAACAATATCTACCACGTCAACTTTATTAACAAAAAACTACCGCTGGAGGTACACATAGGAAGCTTTTGAATTATTCTTCGATTCAAACATCAAATTTCTGTGATTCTTTGTGTAATGGAGCATAAACATGTTGACAATGGAGTCACACCCATCAAAGTTGGCATCTAAGCTTCTTGGAGAGTGGTTGCCCAAAAACCAGTGGACCAGCAGCATTATTTTGAAAAAAAAAAAAAAAAAAAACCAAATGCCACTTAAGAGTTGATTTCAAATAATATCAAAAGTGAGAAATGAGCAAGGCCTTCCCTTTCATTATGTGTGGAAATGGATCCAGTATCTCACCCAGGCAGCCTCTTAATAAAACATCCTATTCCAAAAATATGGATATCGATCTTTATATAAAAAGATAACGTGGTTCAGCGGCATCAAACATCTCATAAATCAGCTCGATGGGATGAAAAAATAGTTTTAATAGAGTCGATTGGTGTTCGTGCCAATCAGTTTCCTTTACCCAGCGCTTACAAAAAAAAGAACAACAAACAAAAACAAATCGTCTCCTACTACTTCCGTGGTTCGTTATATAACCATTTGATTTGGGCTAGATGCTAAAAATTCTCCATTAATCAAGTCATGACCAAGTCAATCAATCAAGAACTATTTCATCTCGCAAGCAAAAGATCTATATCAAAACGAAGCATTAAGAAAACTTCTAAGGATCTCTCTCTAATAAACTCCAAACAATTCCGAAATCTCACGGAGACCAAGGGCGAATCAATGTGATCTTACTCCGAGAGCATCGCGGATCGAGCGGCAGTAGAAGGATTGGGTGAGATGGGCGAGAGGAGGAAGCGCCTCCCCTCTCTTCTCAGAGCCGCCATCGCCATCGCTGCCGCAAAGATGAGGTCTTCTCTGAAACCCTAGAAAGCGCCTGCCGCCGGGAGAGGGGCCGATAAGGAGAGCCCGCGACCTCGGATCAAATGACCTGCCTGCGTCCTCCTGCGGGCTTTAATTTTCACCGGAAAGTGATGGACACCGTAACGGTGCGGTCCATCATAGGTCCGTGGTGCGACAGCCGTTGGATTTGGATCTGAAGGAAATCAACTCATTCGTCATTCCATAGCCGTCTGATTTTCTTATACATTTAGATGCCTATCCAAATCATTGCAATTGGCGGATGAGATGCACCTGAGCCCGAAGGAGGCAGTAAAATGGCTGTCATCCTCTTTTTTTCTTATTTCCATCTTTTATTATTAAAATTTTCCAGAGTATTAAACTGAGCTGCAATCAGCTCAACTAAGGACAAGTAATAGGCTAATAGCTGCAGAGCGGAACTTTACTCTGAGTATATTTTTGTTTTTATATTCTATTTGATATTACTGTAATTTTTTATTTTCAATTTTGTTTATCTGTGTTGAATAAAAAAAACCAGGCTTGTCAATATATGTATCTACAAAAAAAGACTAAATACACATGTATCTACAAAAAAGTGGACTAATTTCAAAACTAAGGAAGGCTACAAAGTTGTGGTAGTGGAGACTACTGAAAGAGGACTATAAATGTCCTGCAATTGAGAAAAGCTCAAAAGCTGTAACAAGTAAACTTTCGATTTTGTTTGAATAAATTTGAAATTGATAGATGAGTTAGCATGTTATCGTCATTATTGTTGGTATTTGTGTAACCTATTTTAGGAAATTTCATATGAAAATAGAAAGTAATAATGAATTGCCTACTTGGGAAACAATATTCAAGCATGGATTAGCTAGATAGCATCCATGCCAATAATGGAGACAAATAGATGCATTGTATATGATATAATTAGGCCTAGGTTTTGGGTTTTAAGTATAGGTTAACCTATGCTTCCGAACATATCCAATTCTGATAACGTGTTACGTAGAAATTTACCCTTATTGCTTTTCTATCCATAGTAATTTTATCTCACAACGTACACGAAATATAGAACTTTATTATTTGAGCTAGTTTTGCTTAGCTTTGTCGATTGCGGAGAATGAGCAGATGGCATACCATTGTTGGATAAGTTAAGAATAAGTTTATAAATGATTATTTAGATCCAATAAAATATTAAAGTGATTTTGACTAGCCCCATATCTATAATATTTTTTACTTTTTCTTTACATATTTATATGATAACTATTATATGATCTACTATTGACTATTTTTTGGGGAGATATACTGTCAGGTCAAACTCCAAACAAATCAGCTTAAATACTAACATGCCACTATCAACTCAATTGAAGTCGCCCCAAATCACATCAGCGATAGCCGGGCCAAGTTCTATGGGCTAAAATTCCGAGTTCTCCGCATCCCGGACCCTTGGTTCTCCCTGGGCTTTAATCCGCATTTCCAACCCTCTTTCGGTCAGTTTGCCGCCGTTTCATTCCACGCCCGCTCCGGCTCTCGAGGAAGGCCAGGAGTTGATCCCGACGTTGATCGGGACTCCGGCGACTCGCTTTCTCCAGTCACGGCTTCTCATAACTACAGGTTGGAATTATTTCCGGTGTTTCAGCTGTAGACTTCGATCGATTGGGAATCGATCCGAGGGCGATGATGGCGGCATTGATAAATCTGTTTCAATCAGATTTTTCATAACCACTGGTTGTGCTAATCTTCTCTTTCAATCAGGTTTTTGAATAGCGGTATTGATAAATTTGTTTAATCGGGGCGTAAATGAAAAATAACCATGAATTATCTATTTTTAGAAAGTTTGTAAGAAAAAATTACGAATAAATTTTGGAATGTATAGAAGTTGTTGATTTCTTAATGTTTGTAAACTACAAACCTTTAGAGATACTCTAGGTTTTTTTATTTTTCATTTTTATCAAAGGGCAAAATAGGATTCATTTTTTCATGAAAAGAATTAATTCTACGAGTATAATAAACTATCATTATAAAATAGCACCGAGTTCTGTCCTCGTGGTTGCGTATTACTTAACCAATTAAAAGGTTATGGTTTTGATCCTAGATTTAAGAGATATTTAGATATATTTTTTCTACTGTATATCCGGATCCTTATCAGAAAAATTCTCAAAATCTGAATCTGGCAATATATATATATATATATATATATATATATATATATATATCCAGATTCAGATTCAGATCCAACTGTTACGGTCAGATATTATTCGACCCGTTTTCAGCCCTAGTGTCTCAATCATTTAGAAAGGTCTTTTCTATTTGGTGGTAGCTATATCAAAGATTTTTCTAGAATCAATATGCTTCATGAATTTTAAATTCTTTTCACGCTCAATGGATATCTCCTGAGCTATTATCAGTTTACTTTTTTCTGTGCCCTCCAAGAAAATATGAGAAGAAAATTTTATGTAAATTATCTATTGATTTGAGTTCTCTTATATGTTGTTGCATTGTTTTCAATTAATAGGTGTTTAGTAGTTCATGAAACTAATCAAGAAGATGTTACATGCTACAGTTTAGTATAGTGAAATCATGGAACTAAGCAGAATTGCCAAATGAAATGACAATGGATCAGTTTTTAATGAGTGATTTAAGAAGAAGTAGAGAATAAGATGTTTGTGGAGTCCGCCATTATGGAGCGACGACTTCATTCAGACCTTTTGATGCTTTCCTACACTTCATAGATGGATGGAGCGTAGACCAGTATTCTCATGGTCATATCAAAACCATTGGACCATACATGATGCAATCTTTTATCTTGGTTTGCTTTAGATAAAACCTTAAAGAAAAGTTAATACATTGGCAGTAATCGTTTAGCGATCACACTGTCATAAAACTAATATGTATCTGCATGGCTCTGGGATTGGAAACTAGACATTACACACTGGTTTATAATTCATCCTCTTTGTGCCCACCTTTGAGTCACTGTAGTCACAAAACTAGACTCCAATTTTGGTCATAACCCAGGATATGCCAATGACTTGCATATAACTCAACTGTCCATTGTTGATCCCCCATATGTTCAACTCTCTTCATTAACTTTATCATGGTTTTGAGTTGATAACACCTGCTCTCCAAAATTTTCTTTCCTGTTTCTCTCCTCTTTGTACTTATTTCATTATATTGAAATATGTGGTGGACTCTTCCACCATTTTGCTCAAAAAAAAAAAAAAAGGAAAAGAAAGACAGCTCCTGGTTCAGATGTTCTTCAACAGCGAAAGATGATTTAGTAATATCTCTTCTAGTAGCCTAAGTGATCCATTCATTATCTTCATATCTTTATGTTTGAGTTAACCCCTTATTTCATGCTTAATGATATCTTTCAATCTCTGACTTTTTGTATTTTACCTTTGCCATAAAGGTAAAATATAGGACATGAACAATGCAGCCGGCTCTGCTTCACTTTGTATTTCATCAATTGCCAAATCCTTTGGTCCTTTGACCAGTGTTTTTATTAACATGAGAAACTAGTCTGTATGATCGTGTATGGTTGGAAATGTTGAATTTAGCATCCCTGCAATTACCAGTGGATATCTTTTATGAACAGGTTAGAATGAATGGGCTAACAATCTGAACGTTGCTATCCTAGTTGGATATGTGATACTTGCAGGACATGAAGCTCATTGTGCTCTTACCTTCATTCACTAGCTGTCACATGCCTGTCCAAGATATAGGTGGAGAAGAAATGTCGACAAAACTAGCTGCAAGCGGTCACTGGTTTTTAGGCTTTGCATGGGTCTTATTTTGGCTTTAAATAGGGCTGAAAACAAGTTGAAATGGCCTGCTAATAGCCAAAATATCATGGAAATTCTAAAGAGCAGATTTGTCACTTTTAGCGTTTTGGATTGAAATAAGGATGAATTAGCCAGTCTGCAGGATAAATTTTCTTTTTGTTTTGTCTTTTTTTTTTTGCAGAAAGAATTTCCCAGATTCAGAGGCATTCTGCATGTCATTCAGACCTTTTACTAACTGTTATAAGTCTGGAGGGACTCAAAGTAGGCAGCATAGAACAGCTCAAGCTATTCTGTTTCATGCATAGAGTTTCGCACTTTAAGGAGTGTTTGTTAAACTTGTGACCCCTGAAAGAAACGTCAAAGAAAGTCAGTCCTCTTCTTACAAGATTTAGTGGCCTACACCTTCTCTAAGCAATTTGATTCGTGAATTGGAGATAATTTGCACATGAAAGTCTCCACATTTTTACTTCAGATATCTGCTGTAACTGCTGACTGTCACCATATCACACTATTATCTGGCTCTTATTTCATACACCGTTTTTTTGGGAAGTATCCCTGCTAACATATTTGCTTTGATTGGACATCTAAGACGATCTGTCATTGGGGTGAGATTATCTAATCCAAGTAATTTGGGAATGGTACACCTGTTGATTGATACTCTTATTAAACACTTAAGTGTGTGGGAATATTGATAATCATTTTTTTTGATTGGTTTAGATCTTTATTTCTTTAAATGACTGTTTTGGAACATTTTTAAATCATTTTATTTTATATTTCTTTGGTTGACTACATGTTCTGCTGTTCCAAGTGTCTTGATTGATGCTTTAGCCTTCACTAGGGTGTCTTTCTGATCCTACTTTGACAGGAGCAATGTAAGTAAATGAGAAATATATTTTCTCATATGCAGGCTCATTTGTTTTAATGATTTTTTTTCTAAGAAGTCCTATTTCTCATTTCCCAAAGCCATCTTCTTTGTAGCTGTAGTTATTCTTAACAGGACTGTAAGTATGGATAAGTCTTGCCTATTTTATGAAAACTACTTGAGCTTGATTGCTCCTGAATTCACTTGTTATTTTTGACTGCATAACCTCAAAGTTGCTCTTTAATGGGTAATTTATCTTTACAGCTACAACTGCATTATCCTTTCCAGATTCAAGCCTGTTGGAGTTAAACATGAGAGTTGGTAATCTGTCCTATTTTATTGTACCATGTTTTTGCTCAAAAAAATCTTGTCATATTGTGCTCTTCAGCTTAACTGTCATTTAATTTCTTTAACAATCTTTCACATTACCATATCTACTATTTTGCTACTGATGTTTAGGCGTACTCTGGCCTCATATATTTTGTTACATGATAGAAATGTTGCCATGTCCCACTCTACTTGTGGCTCACTGATTTATTATGCACACTCTTGTCTGTAGAAGAACTCATAATTAACTTAAACACTGAAGTTCCTAACTTTAAATTACCCATTCTTGTTCAACAGTCAAAGAGGAGCCCTCTTGCTTGTATTTCCTTGGTAAAAATTATGTAGTGATCTAATTTCACCATTGGTTCCTATGCAAGGGGAAGCAATTTCACGTGATTTGTGATCAAATCCAGTGGGAAGTTTCCAGGATGATGGAAACCTGAGACAGTATTTGAGAATGGAAGATCCCATGGGTGGGGACCTTATGCTAGCCAATCAATAAATAGCTCATGGTTCCTAAGGTTGCTGCTCATAACCACAAAGACCTAATGTATTTTGACCAGCTAAAAGCTTTAAATCATATTGGGTTACTCTGAACCACCTAGTCCCATTTCTCTGACCCCTCTTATCTATGACCAAATTATAACTCTCCTCTGTAAACTTAAAATTACATGAAAGATAGATACATGAAGATTTCCAAATACTGTATTTTGTGAATGGTAAATGACTAGAGGCTTGACAATGTCATGTGCATCCTAGACGGATAAGAACATGTAGTCATGGAGATACCAAGCCTTAGCTCTTCTTATGAATGGAAGGAAGGCTTAGCTCAAGCCTCAAGGTCTGAGATTCTGAGGTTCGTAGAGCAACATTTAGTGAATTTATTCCAAGCCTAGCTCCTTTTTCTTTGTTTCACCTTTTTGACCCTCCTAACTTTAAGAAAGGAAAGGGAGACCTCTTACTGCTTTCTATCAAGTATGTATGTCCAAAGATGCAGCATATTATCAGATTCTAATTTTAATCACCCCATAATATACCTTATTTCACCATCGCACAAGTAAAAGCCAGAATGCACAAGGATCCAAATAAATGGAGCGGGTGCAAGAAAATTCTAAACAAACCTAAGTTGATAACATATTAAAACTTTTAAAACTCTGAGATATAAATATTTCTCTTTTTTATTTTCTTTTCTGGTAGTTAAATATCTCCCCATGTTAAAATATAGTTGCAGGCACACTAACATATAAATATACCCCATATTCCTTTTCTTGCAACCTGTATGAATCAACTTTTCTTCTTCCTTAAACCAACTTTATGTTTCTTTAGCAAAGCTTTGCTTTGTTTAGTTTGATTTCCAGCACCTTCTTTTATACACTAAAAGAGAGAATTAGACTACTGTCCAGATGCATAATAGCATTAATATATATATAATAAGACAAGTCACAACATACGAAAACAGCAGGAGATAATAACATATACTCATTGGTGACAGCACATGGAGCCCTAGCAGAGAAGGAAACCCATATACTAAGTCAATTAATTAATTTCTGCTTCTCTGGATTTAGAAAGAAAAGAACTAGTGTCTGTAGAGGACAGCCAAGCCCACCATTCCATGCCAACGCCCAACATATGGAATCAAAACTCTCTGTTGTCCACTAAGGAAAAGAAACAAACCCTAGAGTTGGAATGTCTCTAGATGATTTGGTCCTCCAATTTCCTACTGTAGGATCACTCAAGATCTGGCCTCTAGCTTGTAATCAACTCTTCAACAAAACCATGCCTGAGAACATGATGGTAAGGAGGAGAGGGCCCATCCCGGCCTTCGAGGGGAAGCCACCATCACTGCCCTCAGTAGAAATGGTATTTCCTGAGGGGCCCAGTCCTCCCAAAACTCCTCCTGTCCCAGTGCTGGAGGGTGGGCTGAAGGTGCTGGGTGTTGTGCCTGAGGTGGTTCCTGTGCTGGGGGTGGTTGGGGTGCTTGGTGTAGTGCTTGTGCCTGCAGAACTGAGGAAAGAAAAGAAGGGGGGAAAGAAATTTAGTATTGCGAGCAAATTTGGTACATAACTAATACAAGCAAAATAAGTATTGCAAGGAACTAGGAAGCAAGTCTTTTTTTAAGGATTTTAGAATATTTTCTTGTACCCAAGCAATGGAGAAAAAGAAGAAAGAATCCGTATGATTAAAATAAGATGGCAGAAAGAGCCACTTGGAGGATAAAAGAACTCAGGGAGATGAGATTTCTCTCCAGGCCTACTAGAATAGAGATCAAAATGAAGACTTTTATTTCCTTTTATAAGATTAAAAACATGATCAATGCAGCAACCCAACAAAATATAGATGGAGGAAAGATATATAGGAGGCTGAGAACCCAAAGAGCCCTAAGAAAGCAAAAGATTAAATATTTAATAAAGAAAACCAAGTCATAGGGCAAAAGCTGGCTTTCATTTGAAAGGAGAGCAGATATTGAATCAAAGATGGTGTCAATGATTTTATCAAAGGGCAAAGAAAATTTACCTGTTGCCTTTAGGGTATGTGCAACCAGTGGAACCTGGAAGCCACAGGACAAAGGTTAATTGGTAAAATAGGGTATTTTTGCTTGTATTTGTAGGTGTCAAAGTGGTGGGAGGCCTGGAGACTTACTTGGGTCTGTTGAAGTGATGGTGGCAGTGCCTGAAAAGTCACAAGCCTGTTGAGCCTGCCCTTTTTTCTGGTAGTAGCTGTTGACAGCATAAGAGCAATGGGCAACCACTGTATTGGGATTGTAGCAAATCCCATTTTGTTGAATGGGTCTGCAGTCAGCCCCAGCTCCACAAGCATAGTCCAATGCCTTCTGTAGAGCAGCGCTACCCTGATCAGACTTGCAAACACACCAAGCAGCATCTACCACCACACAAAAGAACACTTTTAGCTCATTTACCAAAACAAGAGCATAAGGTAGAGGGGAAGAAGATATTGCCTGCTGCATGGGAAAATTCACATAATATGTAAAGCTACTTAAGAAAAGGAACCATTCATTTCTACAAATATGCTCTCTGGAAATCCATTATTTGTCCAAGCAGACAAGGAAAAAATGCAGATACATCGATTTAACCGACATGGAGTCCCTCAGCAGTCAGCCCCCTCCCTGTCCTCAAAATACACAGAGAAGCAAGGAAAAAGGAGGAAAAAAGAAAGAAAAGGTAAAACTATAGGTGAGTTTCAATATTGGAGCTGATGTAAGTTCGAGTTGTACATCTTCCCTCAATAACTGAAAATTCAAGTAAAGCAAAAGAAATACCAGGACATAAACAACAGATAGAAGATGTCTTAGGGAAGTGAAAGAAGGTTACTGATCCTGTGCTTGGGAATGATTAGAAGCAGCCATCTTGGTTATTTTAAGACACTATACACTCAAGAAAGAGAGAAAAATGCAATAAAAAAAGAGAACATTAATAATAATTAATTAAACAAATCAATCTCTTAAAAACATAAGCTTACCTGATCCACCTATCATGGCCAACATGAGCACCATTACCAGTGTAGTTGCCATGACTGAAAGAGATGAGTGAAGTGCTCCCAAAGAGAGAGAGATATGTGAAAGAGGTGAGTGAAGTGCTCACAGAGAGAGAGAGAGAGAGATGAGTGAAGCTAGATGTGAGGGATGTGGCAGAAGGGTGTGGGGGGGTGCTGGTTTTATCTGTCTGTATGTGCGCAGGCCTTCATTTTTTACCCACTGTATTGTTTATCTGCTTCTCTGTGGAGGTGTCCTTTGGGAAGCGAGCTATCCTCGCCCTTTGGTTGTGCCTTTATAAACGGTCACAAACCCATGTATAGTTGTATACCCCATGTGTGGGGTTTAGGGGGGATGTAGAGTTAAACCCACCAACCACTATGGTTGTTGCTTTTGGGGCCCATTTGGCCCTGTCCCTTTTTTGCCCGTTGAGGTGCTCTCGCCGTGAAACAACATTAGCTGGTCCTGTGTCCCTGCTGGCTCATTTGGTCTGATGTGGTTGGGCAATGGCATCAGCATTTTGTACAACTTGATGCTGTATAGAAAAAATTATATTTTACACCATATGCATCACGTGGCTATGCATGCCATCAATTACAATCGCTCATTTTTATAGCGATGTATCAAGAAGAGCATTTGATGAATGAGGTCTATAAAAATAAGAGGCTATAATTGATGGTATGCACAGCCATATGGTACATGCCGTAGGAGATATAATATCTACATAGAATTTTACTCAAACAACATCATTTCTATCTTCTACTTTGACCCCTTTTCCTTCTTTCCCTTTGGGCTCAAGTTGGTCCACCAATAACCTTATGATCAATGTTTCTTAAGTTTCTGGGTTTAGCAACTACCATTCCATGTTTTTCTCTAAGCCATAAGCCATCCAATTATGAATGGCATCATGCTGTAGCATTAATTCTCTAAGGTGATGATGCCAGGGGTAGACAAAATGGATGCATTGTCCCGTGCATACATAAAAACAAGCATGTATAACAAATTATATACATCATGTTGAAATATATATAAATATACATAAATACAAGCATTTATAACAAATTATATGCATCATTTATTATAATTGGTGATATGAAAAAAAAGCCCTTGATTGGTTCATGTTCAGTGATTCACGAAAACAACTTTGTTTAGGTGAATAAAAGCACTGCTGCCTGTAGTTGTCGCTAAAGTAGGTTGGAAGGACATAATACCGTTGCAGATGATGGAGACTAGCCTAACAAGGAATCTAATAAAGCCATCCCATCAAAGGACCATCTTTATACCCTTGTGACACAGGATTGGAAGCCAATTCAGTGTCATCATCTGGAGCTATCTAAGACGGCTAAGAAATTCAAATAATATTTTTCGATTAGTCTTTTTGGATGTGGTCATTAATTATTATAAATAGTATCAAAGCCAACTCAACCCATGGCTTATATAGACTAGAGAACACTGTAGCACGAGCCCATTGAGGTTAACCGTGGACCGATTGTGGTGCTTATGATTATATTTGAATTGATTTGAACCTTTAGCCTAACGATGATGTCAGAGCTTAAATAGAGAAAGTATGAGAGGATCCATGTAGACGTGTGTTTAATTTCATATTAGCTACACACTAGGTAGGTATTGAGTATTTATACAGAACCAAAAAATTTAAATAATACCTTTTGATTAGTTTTTTTTTTTGATATATAAATATTGTGCTTTGGTAACAAGGCTGCTGATTGCGGCCTCTCTTAGTATCTCAGCATCCTTTTGAAGAACAGAGTGTGAAAATGATGAAGGCTTGGCATGTAGCTATTGTTGCTTCGCAACCTGAAGGGTAGGCTGGATAAGGAACCATCTTAAGTTAATGCTTGAATGGTCTCCAACACTTTAAATAAAGTTTAGAGAGTGAAGGGACTACACCATCCTGATCAGCTTGATTCAGCCTTGGTGTGGCACATCAATTGTGAAGGTCACCCACTGGCCCACCAAAACTTTAAAGCATCTGCTTTCTAGAAAAGTTCAGGAGAATATTTGAAAATTTGTACAATCAGTACAATTACTGTGTTATAATATTGCCACATATTGTTTAATAAATATATGAGTTAGGTGAATCATCTAAGTAGTTCCCAATTGTAAGCATATCAACGGAATCGATGGCATTGGTGATTTACAATAGAGTGGCGACTACGAAGTTGCACCACCTCTTTAATTATGCTCCACTGGGATCCAAATAGAGCTTCCACTACTGGAATATTTGAATTTGAACTGATTGCCCTGGAAACTTGCATGTTGTGCGTGTGAAAGAGTCCTAGGATCAAGAATATTGTTTTGAAGAACAGCTTGTGGAGGGTGGGATCAACTTCTCTGTCTTGGAATAAATGGGAGAGAGATATGTGCTAATTTCCAAATGGAATCAAAGAAAAGGGAATATGTCTGCCATAATTTGGTGCCATCCACTTTGAATTCTTTCTTTGCATCTAATAATAAAAGGAGGAGATATAGACACAGCATTATCCAGAATGCTGGTTTATTGAGTCTTTTTAATTATGCTCAGTATTATCCTAGTTCTTTGGTGCACGAACTATTTGTTAAGGATCACAGCAATGTGTCTTAGCTCATTTTAGATGTTAAAAAAAAAAATATCTAGTACAGTTAGGTCTTAGAGATGAACAAAAGAAAAAAGAAAAAAAATTAAGGACTCGTTTGATTCGCGAGACAAAGATGAGGAAAAGTGTGGTCAACGAGAAAATAAAAGAATACCTCTTGTTTGGTTGGAGTTTTTAAAGGAGAAAGATGAGAATGTAATATTTTGATTAGCATTTCTATAAGAATGGATTTTCATGTTTCATTAGAATGAAAAATCATCGGGGACATGGGAAAGCTACTTTCCCACGTTGAGAATTAGGTTTTTTTTCTCCAAAAGTATCTATGGGTAAGATCTTTCTTTTTATTAAGGGTGTAATAGATATTTTATACAACTTTCTCATAAAAGTAAATGCTCAACTAAATATAAGCCATTCAAAATATTTCATTAAAAAAAAAAATTCTTTTCTCAAATCAAATGGATCCTAAAGAAAAAACTTAATGTGTTTATCAAGATTTCTGACATTAGAAATGATTGTTGAGTCCATGATAAATGTTGGATGTAGTCAGTATAACATAAGATGTCATGTGCCTTGTTTGTACCCGATGAGACCCACAAAAAGAGCCAGACACATGCTTAGAGTCCGAGTATATTGCCCCTCATTCACCACTACGTTCTAAGACCTAAGGGTGGTTCAGCCAATGAGGCTAAAGCCCCAGTGTCATGATGCAAAAGAATTGTTTTGAACATCGAAGCAACATCAATTCTTTGCGGGAAAAAAAATTATGTTGAATTGTAATTCGTTTTGTATTCTTGAAATGTAGTCTTAATTTATTTGTCAATCAGTTTTTGAAACTGTTTTCAGATGATCAAATTTCTATTAGCTGTTTATGACTTTTCTTTTTCAAATGACAACCCCAACCTTTTCCCACGTTCAAAGCAGTAGATGACAAAAAGAACTCAGTATGGGTTAAAAGAAAAAACAAAAGAGAGACTGCAAAGCCTGGAAGGTTCGCTTTACCCAGAGACTGATCATTGAGTCTGGTTGTAATATAAGAGTGGGGACTCGTAACATGTAATTCTCAAAATCTGGAAAAGAACAGTTCTAAAAAGGATGAGAATAGCTCAGTATATGTTACAGTTCTTGACATAGAATTTACAAGAAGGCATCATGAACAACCGATATTTACTTGGTTGCTGGTGAAATATACTGATATTGCCATATTGGTGGTGGTGATGAATTTAGTGGAATGTCGTGCGGCGGTGATGAAATTTTGAACATATAAGGTTAAAAACAAATCAAATAAGAACTAAATTCATAAATTTATACGTGATATATATGTGTGTGTGTGTGTGTATGTATATATGTATGTATGTATGTATGTATGTATGTATACCGGATGGCTTATATAGTTCTAGTATGAATATATTTAAAAAAGTCAAAAAATAATAAGTCTCGGTTCTCGAAGCACTCTAGGCAGCTTTCTCTTACCAATACATAGAGCTCCTCCAGCGTGGTCAGCTATATACAAAGCCATTCAATTTGCAGCTTTGTTGGTTTTTTTGTAGACATGCTTGACATAGAAGGCGACACCTGTGAAATATATCTTTGGCCCCTAACTGTAGTCTAGTATTTCTGATAATACTGATGAAAATAATTTTCTCTACCCGAGAGAGAGAGAGAGAGAGAGAGAGAGAGAGAGAGAGAGAGAGTTCATTGGACTGCACCCTAGATCGGTAGTCCAATAATTTTGAAAACATCACTGACTAACCTTGATAAGTTTGTTATGAGGATATGATTTTATCTACAGCAGATCCTCTATAATGCCAGTTGAATTTATTGAGCTTTAAATGACCAGATGGCATGTTGCTCCCGTCCATGCTAACTGCTCAGCCTTAAAAACTTAGGTGGTCTGCTCGGCCTTTAGAATTGATTGACTGCTTGAAACAAGAGCTGATGGGGCTTGTTTGACCTTGAAGCATCCAACCATCTGTCATTGAATCAATGTTCAAAAGAAATTAAGGACACATCCAACAAAGTCCATTTCACGGCTTGTATTATTCTAGTAAGAAGGTCATATCAATGATTGATTGCAAAGAAAGTCGACAGGATCAAATGAGCTTCATAAATTATGTCATCCCATCCAGCAAGCTGTTGGAATTTTTAAAATTTTCTGTGATTTTTCAGAATTTTAGAGATTTCTTTGAAGGGATTTATGTGCTGTCTCTTTGAAGGGCTTTAGGTGGCCTGAAAATCTTTAAATCTCTTGGCGACCTCCTTCTCAAATTCTTCTTGTTTTAGGCCTCTTGGGCGGCTCATATCTTGCAGATGCCAGATGGATCAGACCTGAACTATGGTATGACGAGGGGTGGCAATTTATTTTGGTCGAGGCGGTTTACAGTTTGATATGTTAGTCAAGACAATTAAGGTATATGGATTTAGCCCTCATGACCGAATCGATTACCGAACAACATCCTTAAGATTTATCATGTTTTTTTCTCTATTTAAATTTTTGCTTGTCGATTTCTCACTTTATTTGGATGTAAAACTTAAGTCACCTGTCTTCGATCATGTTTCCTTTTTTTATCTACTAAGGTATGAGTTGACAAATGAAACATTAGTTAGATTTGTGGGTAGATATGAGTCAGTATCCAATGAATATGTTAGATATGGATCTATACTTTTAACGCCATCCATCATAAATAAGTTTATGGGCTAAAGATTTTAATGACCCAATGTGAACCTGACCAATCGCCATCCCCAACCAGGTTCCCTTGGAGACAAAAAAATCATGGAAGAACAACCGACCAACCTGCCTCCAGAGTTATTATTTCTCTTTCTTCCTACGAGTCACCATACATCAGCAGCCTCTTTAGCTCGTAATTCATTATCCTCTCATTTTCATTCACATTCTTTTAGTAGTACATTAGACAATAGAGCTCTTAAAGTAGACATTATTTCGACTCATTTTACCATGCTTTCATGATATTATTCATATGCTTTGTAATACCATGCTATCAGCTTTCTTCATATTCAAACTTCAGTCGCTTATTTATCCACGTCATGAAAATATGTACTGTCTCTACCTAAATGTCTTGAAGAACATCTTGCATCCAATAACAAAAAATAGCTCATTGTTAAGAGTATATCACTATAAACATTTCTGGTGCATTCAATCTGACACATGAGAATCATGTAGTCAGTTGATTCATACAATTTTTTTTTTTAATCCAACAGGATCCAGTACTGCACTTATTTACAAAGTCATGATAAGTGATTGATCATCTTAGACAGCTTTACAATCGCATGTTGAAAAGGTGCTGAGGTATTAATCCCAGTCAGAATCAAAGAAACCAGCATCTTTCATCTCAGAGTAGTAGACATTCTCCAACCGCAAATCTTCCTCCTGTAACCAACCAGAAAAAAAGAAAATAAAACAAGGACATTGTATCAATTGTGGTAATTCTTGAATTATCCAAAAATATGAATTTCATAATATGGGGAAAATGGAAGCCAACCTGGAAAAAATCTGCCAGGAATGTTACATACAGAAGTGGAAGATAAAGAGAGTGGTAGCATATAGTTGTTAGATTGAACAACCTGTATAGAAACAACATTAAATATTTGACAGCAATTATTTTGAAAATGATACCTCATCGTTGGAAAAGCTGTATAAAATATTACCAAAGCCCAAATCCAGTTCCATTTCCCATTAGCACGCAGGCAAACAGCGATAACAGATTCAGTAAGAACATTGCACAGATGTAGTTGTAGAATGCCGGTCTTGCTGTAGAAGGTCAAAAGAATTATTGAGCTGACCAGAAGAGAACAGAAGACTTATAAAGACATGTGGAATAAGCTAAAGATAAGGATACCTGGTAACCTTTCTCTCCACTTTGAGTGGTGCATGAAGAAAATTAAGCCATAAACTGCAGTAAGCAACAGCTTGTGTACAATCCACAAACCCCATTTCACACGATTGGCTGATTCACTATTATCGATGAATAATGGAACTCCAAAACCAAATGCATAGAGAGCCTGAAGAAGGAAAAACTTTCAGAACCATATCATGTACATGCTATTGTAAACATAACCAACAACCAGGGAAACTCTTGATCAAGATTAACAGTAAATTTTGGTCTCCACTGATGCACATATTCAAACACAAGTCAATTCAGTTCAGAAATAACCAAGCAGAAATGATCCAAAATCAGCAGTAGCAAACGCATATTGGGGGGAAAAAAGCTGTCAGTCTACTGCAAACTGTTTACCTCGTACCCAAGCTGATGTAATCTAATAGGTCATATAATAAGTCAGTTTCATATTTCATGTATTTTAAGTTATTAAACCAATGAATTTAGGATGTTTTGAAGTCATAATTGGTGTAGAACTACTCATATTAAATTCTTATCTTAAGCTAGTCAATTTCCTTTTTGTGAAAGGGAAGGTCATGCCTTCTGGACCCTATTCATTTTGGAGGACTTGTGTTAGCCGGTCATATTTATTGAAGGTTGGGGAGTGGAAGTCAGCCAAAGTCAATGCAAATGTATTTTATTGGTGATGATGCCTATATGTAGGGCTTTATGCAGCATGACAGTTTTTATTTGAAAATTCATCCATTTCTATCCTCCTCCAAACAACAAAAGTAGAAATAAAGGGAGCAAAGAGGTTATTCCCTCTCCACTTCTCTAAACTTGAGGTGGATTTCTTTTCCCTTTTCCCTTTTCCATATGGATTCTCTGTTTCAGTCTTTTAGATCACATTCTTTTGGGACTTGAACACCCACTTTCTCAATTTTTTGGCCATGAATTATCCTTCCTTCTTGCATGCTTACGAATCATTCGGTGCATTCCTTATGCATCAATTTATGGGGATTGTGGTGGTCACCAGTAGGGCACAAACTGCATAAAGAGTTATAGAATGAAGAGGTCAGCATATGTATTTCTCAAATACAATCCCTTCTGCTAGCAGAAGAGTCAGGTAACAAACTTTGCTAAATTCAAAGACATATCAGAATTTTTCCCCTTTTTTTTCTGCAGAGTGATACAAACTTCTCATTTTTGTAGGAGCAGGTTATCTTGTTTAGGTACAAGAAGAATGCAACTTCTTTTGACAACTTCCTTCATTCAACAGTTGTGGGCCCCACCCAACAAAGAAATAAAAGGCAAAAGATCCCAAGTGACATACTCTGACAATTGATAGTCTTTTTATTCCACAGGGATTTGGTACGGCTAGTTTAACACTCCTACACACTGCTCATCAAGATCATCTTTATCTATATTTTGATCTACTTAAAAGCAAACCAGGTTTGCTTAACAATTCAACATCATTTTCTCACTGGTGCTCTATCAGTTCTCATCATCATGTATCATATAATTGCCCATAGTAGTCATGAGTAGTGAAATCATCATCTGCAATGCTACAGATGGTGATAGAGCAATACATTCTGTGTCTCTGCTCATATCTCTCTTCCAGTTGTTCAAGTCATACGTCTCATAATTAACACTTGACACATTGCATTGCCCAAATTCTTTTCTGTTATATAGGACTAGAAATAAGAATATCTAAAGTTGTCCTAGGCAAAGCCAACACGAAGGGCTAGCTGTTGGTGCAGAAGTGAGAACGAAGGACATCGTAAATTTGATATCTAACATAAGAATGAAATCAGATAAGCATGTTCTGAAGCACTATATAGAATTTTAACAATAATACAGAGCAATGCTCACCTTGAGTAATATATCAGCAGAAACTATGACTCCTGAGATAACAAATGTACGTGTTAAAGCTTCCAGCCCACTTGCATGATTTCCATGAAGTAAAAAGGCCACCAAGCTAACTTCCAAGAACAACATTCCTGATTTTGTAAACAATGATAACATATTCCATGAGAATTCCTTTCCAGGAGTACACTGCCATGCCTGTTCCAAATTGAAGATGACGATTAGATAATGGGATAACTAGTTAAGCATATAGAATAATAGTTTAAAAGCAGATCCATTGTTGGAAGTCCAATTGAAAGACAAATTTAACCAGTGACAAACTCTAGAAAAATCTGCACTAAGTTTGGGTTGAAACAGGACCATTTGTCTGCAAGCAATAGGATCAGCATTATTTGGCATTCGGGTGTCGAACACAACATCCTCCAAAAATCTAGGCACAGGGACAGGATATATATTTAAATTAATATTCAAACTGATGACTAACCATGATATATTTCCATTAAAACATAATGATATTTTGTTTAAAGTATTCACCAATTTTTATACTTGTGATAATTTTATATTAAAAACTTAATAACACTTTTTTTAAGTATCCATTAATCTTAATAAGTTTATATTGAAATATAAGGACACTTCTCTTGAAATGTTTAAAACCTTAAGGGGTCCCTTTAAGAGTACCCTACACGACACTCCCAAAAAAAAGTACTAAGTATTAGACAGTTTCTGCCAATGTCAATATGTCACTTCAAATTAGAATGTCCAACCATGCCCAAGTATCCAAAAGTGTTGATATTCTCAGAAAACTTAAAATGGAGTGTCCATGTAACATATTATAAAGTTATGAATTGAATTGCATATATATATTAAAAGAATATTTTTCTCTGCAAAGATTAAAAGCAATAGAATTCATAACGGAACAGCAGTGAATCATTATTCAAGAAGATCTGGAATAAGATTGCTCCATTTTCCTTCTAAAAGTTAATTCCTATTGCTTAAACTGATTACAACCCTAATACATTGGCAGACTTCTACAACATGCCAAGCTAAGATGCCCACAAACTGTTGTAGTTAATACTGAAGAAAGAAGCATAACTAGAGTGATTTCTGCATTGCTGTGTATGATGGTCATCATATACATCAAGATCCTAACAAAATACATAGATTTGGCTTACAAGACTACAAAAACAACATATCGAACCTTAACCTGAAAAGGCAACTGATAACTAGTATTTTTGTTCCCTAAAGCCCTATTTTCAAGTCAGTTGATTTTCTACAAGACAGACAGAGCCCAGATACAAGGATTCCAAAATTTCTGCACATATTAGCCAATCTCAATCATATAAATAGCGAAATAATAGCTTGTTTTATGCTCATATGCATGTGACAATTTATATTGATGAGAAATAGATAGTAAGCCCTCCTTTTAGTGGCTATTCTCCATTTACTACATGTCATGAAAAAGGCAATGGCGACCAGAAGAAGTTGAAATAAATCATGAGGTAACCCTGTCATTTACAGTATAAAAGTTTTCATGCTCCCCAAAAATCCCTTGTGTGTACATTCCATGGCATCTGAAAGGAGATATCTATGAAATTAGGGACACAAGGAGGGAGTTGTGGCAGGTAACCATGCACTGGAAGACATGGCAGCAAGTGCTTCAAATAGAAAAATAAACTGAAAAGAGGCATTTTCCCAGTGATAAGAAGTGTAAAAAAATGTGTAAGTAATGGTTTGTCTACACTGAGGACTATCTTAAGACCATATCTTTTTTCAACAATTAGTGAATTAAATACAAACTGAGCCTGCAGAAAAGAAGTCATTGATTGTAAACATAGTCAAACTAAAGTAGTATGTCTCGGCATGTGCTATTACAGAGTTTTGATAAATTTTTGTTTTAAACCATAGGCAAATTATATGATACAGTAATCTTTAATCTGTTCAGAATAACCATTATAAGGTGATAAGTTTCATGGATCACAGGGAATGGAAGAAATTGCATTGTGTGGTTTATTTGGATGAATTGCAGGTGCGATTCTGATTTAAAACAAATAAAGCTAACACTTCCCTCATTTTCAAAATTTTTAGAATACCTCCTTTATTCCTTACTCGATTTGACCTAACGTTCTGTTCTTGTGCAATGTCACTCATCACCAACAAAACTTAATGAAACTTTCTCCCAAAACATTCTACCGAGTAAAATTACAAAATTAAGCAACAACAAACACTTAGCCGATCATACAAACACTCAATCTCTTTCAGCCAAAAGAGGTGGTCCAGAAAGGGCTAGATAGCAAAAGAGTTTAATCACTTTAATCCATTCTTTTAAAAAGAGACCATGGCATCAGTTGGATTCAGGTTCAAAAAATTACATTGCAAATATTTACTCCAAATATCGTGTTTTTTAGACGCTAACACAGCAGGAGGCAAGAAAAAGCCAATATTCTACTACTAAAATATCAAGGTTTTGAGAGAATTGTCGATCGAGGTGAACCCTCAGTTCCACTTTTGAAATCAATTCTGAAAACTTAATCGAAGAGCAACAGAAACACCGAAACTAAAATCTTAGCATCTTCTAGCGAGAAGCCAAAAAGATTAGCATACCTGGAGAGCGCACCACAAGAGATTCAAAATGCTAACGAGCCATAGGAGGGCGTAGTACGCGATCATGATGTAAGACCGGCCATAGGTGACCTTTGCGAAGCTCCTACGCGCATGGGAAGCCAGGTACACGACGAAAAGGGCCGACGGAACGATCAGGGCGAGGTTGTACCAGATCCCGTGACACTCCGAGACCCATGACGAAAACGCCTGCCCGCTCCCCTCTCCGTCCGCCGGATGAGTCCGGTCCGGCGAGATTGCGAGAGGGAGCCCCGAGATTTTCACAAGTCCTCTCATCTCCGCGGCTCTTCGCAGGAGCGCATCACGAGAAACCCTCGACTTCGAAGCCGATCGAATCAATAACGTCGATCCAGGGTTAGAAAACGGAGCAATCGTCAAACGCTGGAGATCGGAAGGAGAAGTTCTCAGAAACCCTAACCCTAGGTGGTATGGAGGAAGAAGAAGAGCGCGCCTTCGAAGTCGAGATGAGAACGAGGCCCGGAGTCTCCGACCTTCCGCCGGGATCCGATTTCGCGTATCTTAACGCACATTACTCGTTGATCGAACGGCCCAGATGATCCGTAGAATTGTTGGACCCAATGGATCAAATTCGTCGAACGGATTACTGGATCAAATTCGTCGAACTTTTATCAGTAATCTTCGCCTTTCTCAACCCAGCCAGCTTGTCAGTAATCTTCTCACCTTTTGTGCCTAATTTACTAAAGATCAAATTGTCATCATATTTGTTTGCATTGGCTCTTATCCTTTTCTTGATGCCTAAATATAGAAAATGTGGCAACAACATGCATTCATGATGTACAGGACTTGTTGTTTTGGTTCGTACAAAGAATTTTTTTTTTAGAATATTTTTTCTAGAAAGCTAATGCCTCAAAAAGTAGTTTTTGCATGTTTAATCGATCAGGAAAAAGCGACACATTCCGTAATGACTTATATTGAGTTGGGCATCTACCTTTTTGGAAAAATTATATAAAATGCTTGCTATGCCCTTAATAAAGTGAAAGATTTGATCCCATTCTATCTAAAAATTTATGAATATTTTTGAAAAAAAAATACTTCAATTCTCAACTAGTGGGAATTGAAATTTTCCACATCCAATATGAGTTTTTCTTTCCCAAATCTTATTTTCATGAAAAAGCTATTTTCTATCTTTCTTCTTTAAAAACTCAACTAAATATGAGGTATTATTTCTTTTTTTTTCCATTGATCACACTTTTTTTCCTCCTCTTCCGGCGAATCAAATGGGTCCATAATAGGGGCTAAAAGTGGATCGGATTACATCCAATCGTATCCATTTCCGTATCCGATTTGGATCGGATTTGGATACTTTTTTTTATCCGATTGAATCTGGATACAGATTCGAATAGTCAGTTCAAAAATCTTCCGGATACAGATATGGATGCGGATGAACCTAATTTTTTCAGATTCGAATATCCGAATAAGGATAAGTGAAAAGAAGAAGTTTAAATTAAGTTAAATCAGAAAATTAATTAAGTGATTAACCAAACCTAAATTAAAAGGAACTCAAATATCGAATGACCATCACTTAAGATAGTAACCTGAATATAGAATACCCGATTCAAGTGAGAACTTTCGAATCACCCCGCATGTCTAAAAGGCTCAAATATCTCATTCGTCCATCCATTTCTTAGTTTCCATCCTACGATTACAACTAGCGACAATCATGAGATACGTTGGAGGCACCATAGATCCTCTCTACTTCGGGGACGAGCAACCTTGAGCGGTATATCTTTTATAAAATTGTTAGTTTTTATTATTAATAAATGCTTGTTAAAATTATATTTTTTAATTGAATCTTTTTTTTTATGATTATGTTTTTAGTACTAGTTTTCATCCTTGAATTTTGCTTAAATTTGATTAATATCCAAAAAAGTATCTAATTTATATCCGTATTCGGATAAGAAAATATAGATATATTTAATATTTGATTCATATCTGTATTCATTTATAACAAATAAGGATATATTCAATATCCGATTCGTATGCGTATCTGTTTATCCGTTTAATATTTTTATCCGTGTTCATTAAAAAATATGAATACAAATATAGATATATCAATATCCGATTTGTATCTGATCCATTTTCAGCCCTAGTCTGTAAAGCATTCATACGCAACATTTTGTAGTAGACAAATTGATGTATCTAAAAGCGAACACGGTGACTATCCATTGTCACAAAGTTTTACACCCATTTACAACATTTCGTAAGCTTCATTCATGCAAAATTTCGTAGTATATCATTTGATTGAAACTCACAGTGTTTGAGTGACATCAATTATTCTTTCAATTTGTTGTATGATTTAAATTTGCCTGTTGGAATGCTTTCAATTTGGCACATTGCTAGTATTATTTACTCCTGTTTTGTTCCTTAATAAATCTGAAAAAAATGTAAACAGATTTATTTGGGTTTATTAAATTAAATAATTTTTTGAGCACATAAATAATGTCACAGTAATGAGAACAACTTTAGGGAATGTTTGCTTAGATGGAAATTCAAGGGGAAGAAGGACTTTCTGGGAAAAGGGAGAAATTTTGAAATACTAGCTATGTGCTGTCTGAACTTGTTCATTTTTTAATAAAACCAACAAACAAAAGACTAGATATTTTAAGTAAAAAAAAAAAATTTTTCAAGCAATTTTCTTTGCAACCAAGTATACTGTTACAGGTTTCAAAAATCTAAAAAAAAATTGTTTTTAAAAATATTTAATTGGCTTTAACAAGGTTAAAACATAAGTTGGAGGGGGTGAAGAGAGGTGGAATAGTTTTATTTGTTTAATGATAGAAAAGTACCTACAATGAATAAAGTTTTAAAAGATCCTGAATAAAACTAAAGTTATTCAGGAAATAAATAGGAAAAAGTAAGTTTATACACATAAATATGAATCCTCCGTGGAAGATTTAGACGCCCACCGTGGGGCTCGAACCCACGACCACAAGGTTAAGAGCCTTGCGCTCTACCGACTGAGCTAGACGGGCTGATGGTGCGAGGCATCTCGTTATGTTCTATTCTAAGGCGAGGTACCATTAATCCAAAGGACATCCCTTGGCCCTTATAACCCAAGGACTCCTTGTATAACATATACTCCACGTCCACGACACCTATAGCTAACTAAAACCTAATTTGAGGCATCTACAAGTGAGTGCATATATATATATATATATATATATATATATATATATATATATATATAGGGTTTCTTAAGCTCATATAAGATTTGAGTTGAGTTGAGGGCGGCATGGGCCGGACTGAGCCATACTCGGTGTATTGCAAACATGTCTCTAGAGAGGGCAACGAGGCTATGAACTGGGTTGCCTCATATATGGCCAACCACTTCGGAAGAGAAAAAAAAAATCACTGGCCCAGCAACTCAAAGGTTCGGACACCATTTACACCCCTCCCCTTTCCCAATGTACAGATACACATATATCCCACCATTTCTTACACCAGTCCTCTTGTTCTGAGCATGAGAACTCTTTGCATGCACGAAATGGACGCCCCCTCGCATCACCATTGTTAACTACGTCTCCATCCGTATCTCTCCTCCAATGTGACGGAAAAAAAACATTACGGGCCAAAATAAAACATGATGGGATAAAACATTCCAGGGGAATATCATGCATTCCACTCCAAGTGAAGCGTTAATTAATAATGAACGGATTCGTTGGACCATCCCATCCCTCTCATAAAATGGAATCAGATATCTGTTTCCTTTCCTGCCAGCAGATTCTTCAGTAGATATCATGCATTCAAGGTGCTGACAATTGGTGGTCAATCTTCGTCTTGACTCAAGTAAAGGGAAATTTAGCAGCAATTAATACTACCAGAATGGGGAAGTTTCTCTTGTGACAACAAAATAGGATATTGAGAAGTTGATGGAAAGTAAAAATATGGCATTTGCAATTCTTTTTGCTTGGGATTTTATAAAATTCTTTGCTATTTGCTCTCAGTGCAACTTCATCGCCTCCTGTCGGCATTTCACAAAATTTTCTCACATAACAACATCAATCAAGGAGTCATTCATATGGTGCATTGGAGAAACAAAATCAGACCCATTGTTGGCCATGCAATCTCTTTGAAACATCGTTAATCACCTATTTTAGAAACTAATATCTTGTATATAATTTGATTGGAAATTTCAAATTAAACACCAAATACTAATAACACACAAATATGCCATCTTGGTAATTCTTCCTTCCACGCACTCCTGTAAATCTTGAGAACTACTTTAGCTCGCCAGCCCTCTCAATTCTTTTTGTAGGCCAAAGAAACAAATGCTATATATATATATATATATATATAACAGGATAGTGCGAATTGTTATCTAATCAACAAGGTACTCAAAGACCATTTAAAATATAATCAGGCTATCAACCTCATAACAGCCTTGTAGGAGAACGCAATTTGCGGCAACAGCACAGCTTCCAAGCTGGAAGTTAATAGTTGTCCTCTGATGGATTTAGCAGTCTGCAAAAGGGTCAACTATCAGAAAAATATTAACACAACAACAAAGATCGAACCCTTTTCATGACAGCTAGAGTCACTTTGTGGTCCAGAAAGCGTGGGGCCACCGTTGGATTTGCCTGTCCAATGTCCAAATTAAAAGAAAGAATTTACAATCCCAAAAGATTCTGAACTGACGTCCTTCTTACCAAGAACCCATGCCTGTCTTTTTTATTTTTGGCGGACGCATGCAGAAGTGGATAACATTCAACTAGAAGTCTCTCACTATCTCAGTGTTCGGGCGTTCTCCGGCATACATATATTATTACTCCGTACCTTCTTTTAAAGTTTATCAATAAAAACCAAGATACTGGTGGGCGTTGAAAAGGAGAGAGAGAGAGAACGGCCATTCCAAAAGGATTATCCACCAGAAGTCCTACAGTCCAAGTGGAGCCCATTCACAGCACCTCCATAAGAACTATAGCCGTTTGAGTCTGCTAATTTAAACCTCTGCCCAGAAGTGCAGAGACCAACTGCCAACCCTATCCAAACCAAAAAGTTACAAGCCAAAAAACAATGCCAAAGATTGGCAGCATTACCATTTGTTCTTTCTTTGAGTATGTAATGCAGTACCTTGCATTCTGATATGACTGCAAAATAGCAGGATCTGGTCGAGGATGAATAGGATGATTATAAGTGACCTAAGTATCATAGTCATTTCTCATGTAAGCAAATAATAAGCCCCCTCCATTTGAAAAATGACAATGGATAAGCCCAACCTCCTCTTTCATGAATATACAAAAACCTATACCCGGGGCACAGCAAAGAAAAGACCACCCAAAGCAATCAATTTGAAAAAATAGACACCCCTACATTGTTGCATCAGCTTCTTCAAAATATTTAGTGGATGCAACTACTTCCCCACTTCTGTTTGTGTACTTGTGTGTGAACGATGTGCATAAAGCACCCAGGATGATTGATGATAACAACAATGGTGAAGGAAAAACCGATCGACAAGTGAATGATCTAGAGAGAGAGACATAGCCCCCCCTCAGGAAAATTTCCAGGCATGGCAAAAGCCGTCACCTTTCTCTGGTGAAATTCTCTGTGAGGTGCATTTTCGGAGGTCAATGAGCTCCTGACGCTGTCTGTCTGAGCCCGACCATGGAACTTTGCAAAACGATTGATGATGGAACACCTCTCCAAATCCCGGCATTCCACTCTTAAATCTAATATAGAAGACCTCTTCTCCAATCTGAAACAGACAAATTTATCAGATGAAACTCAAGAAGGCGGGGATATAATGAGATATAGAACCAAGTTGGCTTTCAATATATTTATGATGACAATACAAGTACACATTTCTTCCATGGTCATAAGCGTGTAATCTATCAAGGAAAAAAAAATTCATAAGCTCTTTTTCCAATGAAAAAGAGACAACACACTCTTTGCTACATCTATTTCAGTCATAAGTGAAAACAAAACGGGCATCAATGGTTATGGCATTATGATTTAAATTCCTTCGGCCCTTCATTGAATAACTTGCTAAATGCACAACCACCATTTTTCTAGAATATCAAATACAAAAGTAAAAGCTCAACTAATTCTCTAACTTTAAAGGTCTTTCCAGTAACACAAAGGAGTAAGGACATTAGGTGGTTATTCCTAACCATCCAGCAAGGTTTTCTATTTCTAAAAAAAGTGATCATGTGCCAAGCAGTGTCTATCCAATTAGGCTTTGATAATGTAGAACTGACTGCATTCCCATCTAAGGCTACAACCCCACTGTCGCCTTAAATTTTCATGTTTCTTATGCATTATTCTCCAACGCTTCTGCATGAATCTCCTAATCTTCATTCCAGATGGTCATGACATTTTCACTTACGAAAAATAAAAAGAAAAAAGATGACCAAGTCATATCAGTTATCCATCTATTAGTTTATCACTCTGTACGAACGTACATGAGCCGATTGACCAATTTGATACTGCTATGGCTAACAGCCTGTATCAATATGTTGTCAAGAAAGAATTCAACAGGAATTGGTCACTGATTGAATTCCAAGGATAATTCAGATAGGTGAAATATATGGGCAGAGCCCTGTCATTAATGAGATGAGTGACCTATATTTATCAGCATGCTTGAGACGTACATAAACAATGGCATCATATTTGGATTTCTGACTTTAAATATGAATATCATGAGCAGCAGCAATAGCAGAAATAACTTGACTGAAGCAAAAAGTTACAATATAAAGCTCAAGCTTACCTCAAGAGATTGCTTTCAAGTTCCTCTAACCTTCCAATAAAACTTCCCATGACTTCTGAGAAAAAAGAGTCTCCTGCTTTCTCAGAGGACTTAAGCTCTTCAGGTCTCCTGAACAAAGTTTAAAGAAAAAATTAATCATGTTCAAAATGAGAGGCATCTAGCTGACCATGTGAGTCCAAGATATCCAGAATCTATGTTAGCAAAGAATTAAAGATCGCACAAATCAGATGCTTTTAGAATTTTAAAAGCAAGCAGCTTGCTCATTTCGAAATGTGTAATGCTATAAAGCTTACATTTTTCTATTGTTCAAAAGCATGTGAGAATCATTTCCTGAGCAAGAGACAAGGCTGCATGCATCTCCTAGTGCTAATTTAGCACTGAAGTATGCGATATTTTCATAAGAAGTTGCATCTGCATTAAGAAATCTAGCTGGTACAGAGGGAATGAGTTGTTGCATTAGCCGAGTTGTCAAGACAAGCCTTCTTCGCAATCGAGTAATTGATGGGAAATCTTCCGTTATCTCGAATTCATCTCCAATCTGTAGGCATAAGTGGTCAATATACTCCAGTACCAAAATGCTACGGAGAAAGATAAAGAATCATAAAATGTGAAATTGATAAGAAATGAACCTTCTCAATTAGCCTATTGGCGGCCTGAGCCCAATATAACTCCGCCATGCTGTAGAAAATAAGAAAGAACTACAATTATTAACTAGGAGAGATAGACACAACATGCACACACTCAAGCTTATGTGGTGACATGCAAACACATACTCGATGCCCCAACACAAGCATGTATGCATGACCACAATGAGCCCAATAAAAAATATATCAAAAAAGGAATCACTAAGCAAATTGCTATTTTTTGAATACCACCTGATAGTTTGCAACCTTCTAGAACCTTCCATCACCTCCTTGTGCCAAGGTAACAGCTCCAGGGTTGCACTCTTACGCTTCTTTGGCATTAGAATCATATTACTATCAATGGCATCCGGAGGTAGAGAATGAGAAGGTGCCTCAATGGTAGCTATGACGGCGGATGATGTATTCTGCTGGAGGTTACCAACCTTACTGGCATTAAATCTTTCCTCCACCAGAGTACTGTTATGCATGCCCTCAGAAACTTTTGCAAAGAAGCAGGTCGCACCTTTTGCAGTCCTTTGAGAATTATTGAGTCCATCATACAATGCTAGAATTTGACCATTTTTATAGGCCTCATGCAGCCCAAACCAGGAAGAAGCCATTTGAGGACTAATCTGCAGCCGTTCATTCCCTGTTGACTTGGAACTTTTAATAGGAGAATTTGCATGATTCTGCATATCATGCTGTATTGAGGCAAGTAGATCTTGAGAAGGTAAATCTCTACCAGTGATCTGAAAACACGTGCTTGTGCTTTTATCTTCATTTTCCTTTGAAGAAAAGCTCAGCATTTTGACATCAGAAGGAAATGAACTATGCTGGATGCTTGCATCCAGTTCTTTCAAAACTGGATTCTGTCCAAAAATAAACCTCTGACCTCCTGTCCACCCGATCTGCACAGCATCAGAATCCAAACCTGCTCCTTTGAGCCTCTTTCCAATCTGTTTAGTAGGATCAGGCTCTACACCCTTCACCTGCATCTGCTGAAGCAGGGAGTAGTTTCGTGTATGAGCATCTAATGATTTTAGAGTTAGTTCAGAGGCACCCTTACCATGATATAAAGAGGCAATATTCGAGTCCTGTCCATGTTTTGCTCGACTGAGATCTTGCTGGTGTAGACAGACCAGTGATGGAATGGAGACAGCAGAGTTTCCATCAGAGAGATGTTTTCGCACTAGTTCTTGCCCTTGCGATGTATTGCCTTTCATAGGAGCAACATCCACCTTATCAGGCGGCTGTTGTTGATAGGAATCAATAGAAGATGAACCGATCTCACATGGAGCACTTCCTCCTCTCCTGCTGCTGTCATCAACGGTCATCTGCATGGTACAAGAATTTGTAGCCCTCATGCTAGGTAATGGACTTGTAGACTGACTTACAATGGGCACCGTCTTTTGAGGCTGGGCTCCAGATAGGCATTGATGAGATGATGTACTTGGCCATACATTATGTAACATTGTTGAAAAGCCACCTTGTTGAGAAAAGCCTGTTGTAGCAGAATGCTGGTCAACTGATTTTGGTTCCACAAGAGAGTGTTGTTGACCTGAATTTATTACATGAGTATTTGCATTTATCAGCTGAGAATGCCCTGAATCTAGTGAATAAAACTGCGAAGCAATTGGTGCACAAGTATCAGCAGATGGCACAAGTCTGAAAGAGGA
Source organism: Phoenix dactylifera (assembly GCF_051530095.1). Lineage (NCBI taxonomy): Eukaryota > Viridiplantae > Streptophyta > Magnoliopsida > Arecales > Arecaceae > Phoenix > Phoenix dactylifera. Next base: position 2,776,698 of record NC_143198.1, read on the forward strand.
AACTCTGTCATCCACACTAGGTAGTGAGACCTGAGCAGATTGATCAGCTAAAGCTCCACCACTAGAGTCATCTGTCACATTAGGATGAGAAGTGTATCTGCTATGACCACCTACATCGGCTTCGCTTCCAAAAGGTCTTGCTGAATGGTCCATTGTTGCTAGTACGTTTGCATTAAAGATATCCTTGTTCCATGCATAAGGAAGTGAGGAGGGAGCCATGGAGTTTTCATAAATACTTGACATGCTAGCCTGTCCAGATATACTTGATTCATCATCCAAATTTTCTCCCTCAGATGTTTCATGTGGAGGGATAGATGGAATTTTAGTGGTCGATGTCAACCACATCTGATCCTTGTCTCCTGCCCCTGAGTCCAGATCCTTTGAATCACAATCATTTAATGCTTGTAAGGAAGTCTGTGAGGGCAAGGAATGATTTGAAAGTGGTTGTCTTTGAGATGGTGGAGCCAATGTTAAACCAAACCCTTTCAAGGCAGAAGACTGGCTATGCTGAAGATGAGCAGAACCATCAGAAGCAGCTGACTCAGGCATCTCAGATGGTGCACTATGATCAGAATAACTGAAACATGAAACAGTGTTTCTTTCCCTTGATTGGTCCACCTTGTGAAGAAGGTCGAGCATACATTGACTACAACAGTTGTATTTACTGTTGTGTTAGAAAAAGGCATATATGGGGAAGCTAATGCCCTGATAAACACTACAGCTAAAAGTAGCAGGATGGCAAGAAGAGTAAACAGGGATTAAAAGAAGAAATATGAACTTTTATCAACAATTGTTATTACAAAATTTGATAACCAGAAATCTCAGTATAGTTTTGTTGTACTGGTTGATTTCTCATGAGTTGCATGCTTACAAAAGAAAAAGAATGTAAGGTTCTATTCTACAAGCCTGTAATGTTACTCCAGAAAAAATCATCATGGAGGGACATTTTTTCCAAGAATTGATATTCAAGTGCTTATAACAATATAATATAAGGTATAGAAGCAAATATTAAAAGCCCATTACTAACCTTGACCAGCCAGCACTTCTATTCTGAGCAAAACGAGCAGCTGATCCATCAAATGAAGACAAAGCAGAGTCACGGCCAGGAATGGAGCCTTTATATTGTATTTCTTTGGTTCCTTTTGCACTCCTTTGTGTACCAATTAAGTGCCCCTATAATGGACAAAAAACATAATACTTCCAGCCAACAAAAAGGATAGAAGGAAAAATAAGTGAAACTCATTTTACTAAAAATTATCCGCAATAAGTTCACCATTTACCTTTCCCATATCAACAGCATTGTATCCAACAAAATGTCCAGCTTGCTCTCGATTCTTCGAACCTTGAACTACCAAATGGGAAGTGCTCCGAGAATATGATCTGTCACTTTGGGAATCAGTTTCCATATCCATCCCCAAATTTCCCTTTGGGTGATACTGAAACCTGTGAGGCCCCAAAGTTTTCCAACTAGATTGACCAGACAATTTTTGGCCTTTGATCACCAAAAGATGGTGTTCTTTTCCAGCCAAATTCTCTCTTGCACAACCTCTTGGATCAGCATGCAAGGTGGGATGTGATTGTCTGAAATCATAGCCTTCATTAGAAACCTCTTCTGGGAGGCTATTTTCTTGTTTGCCGTTATATGGTTCACTTGATCCTTGGTCAGTGTTATTTAAGGATGAGTCCCAAGCATGTTGACCCCTGCTTAACTGATTCTGGTATTTTGTAAAATTTTCATCTCCTTTATATTTCACAGTAGAATCAACAGCAACATGTTTTCCATAATCACCCTGATGCCTGTTAAGAACCTCATGATTTATTTCCCGATTAAATGTCAAGGTACTTGAAGTTGTAATAGCAGCAAAGTCACCCATACAGGCATCATCATTGCTCACTCTAGGACTGCCCCGGTCAGATCTAATTGGCTGCAACCCACCAGAAAAGTTAGGCAAGGATACAGCTGCTTGATTTCTACCAACCTTCCAAATATTGCTGTCATAGTTCTTTTCCACATGCAAGGTAGCATCTTGACTTGTGTCATTATTATCATGGGCTTTCAATTTATCAGGAGACAGTGACCCATTGATGTTCCATCCATTTGGCTTGTTACTAAGCTGGCTATTTATATTAGGCAAAGGCATCTTCTGTTGGTGAACCAAAACCTGCATGTTCTGCAAGTTCAGCTCTATGCCTGTAGATTTTGCAAAGTTTACTGACTGTTCATACATCTGTCCTTCCCGAACATCATTAGAAACATTATCCAAGTGCATTTGAGCCTGAAAGGTGGTCCCTATAAATTGCTTTTGCTGGTGACTCTGATCTAGATGCTCATTACTAGCTTCTTCTGATGGTTGTTGAATGGACTCGTGGGAAGCATCAGTTGATACTCTCTCATTCAGTTCATATGCAAATCTAGCAGGGGGCGGAAAACTACAGGCTGTACGACAGTTTGAGCTGGCATGAGCATCATTAAACAAAGGAAAAGATCTTGAGGTCATAGATGATGCACTCTGCTGATTGCTATCATCCCACATCATTTGTTGCTTTCCATTATCACTTAATGCAGCAGACCTCATCCCACTCAATAGTTCTGTTTTCTGGAAACTCAAGCCACTCCACTCTTCATGTAGTCCAGCATTGCTGCTTGAAGCTTCCACAGCCTCTTGCGTAAGAGCACTCCAGCTCCCACTTTGAACGGAAGGAAATGTACCAAAATGGTCATTACTTTCCAAAGGTTTATCATGCAGAAAACCTGTTGAGTTTATGATACTACTTCCAAAAGAAGAAGCGCAATTGCCATCATCATCTGTGCTGAACAAGAGTTTCTCTTCCGCCGGATCTAGACTAGTTCCACCACGAGAAGGTTTTATCTGCATCGCTGCCTCTTCCTCCAGGTTTCCTGACCAATCACTTTCTTCCTTCCTACCTTGAAATTCATGAGCCTGCAAATTATGTGAGACATGATCTGCTTGCCAATAGTTACCTGATGTGGCACCAATATTCGAACCTTGCTCCGGAGAACTCTTTCCTTGAAAGGCCTGCTTAGCAATCAAAACACTGTCCTGTAAGCAGCCCTGCTCAGGAACCATAAGATGACCACTTTGAAAACAAGTTAGTGCAGGTGACTGAATTGATGACTTCTCTGCCTGGTTCCCACCTTCCTTGATCAACGCATCAGTGTAATCACGAGACATTCCTTGGAACTGGGAGAAATAAATTGAAGAGCCTCTCATGTGGGGAACAGGAGTCTCATTCAAAGATTGATCAAGTTGTGGAATAAACCCCAAAGGTCGCATTAATTGGTCCTGTTCATGTGAAAATATAAGCCCATTTGAAATTCCATGCATGGGAGACCCACTACACTGTGCCATGCTCATACTCCCAGCAAGAAGCATATGAGAGCTGCTCGGAGTCTTCAATTCACCTTCTATATGCTCATTTGACCACATGTAATTAGATGAATCACTAACAGGCATGCCATTCAGCACGCCTGGAAACCGATCAACAGCTGGTTGTCTTGCAACTCCAGCTAGCTGAGTATTTAAACTTTGTGGCCTTCCCCCCAGGTCCAATTGCTGAAGTTGCTGCTGCCTCTGAATCTCTTGTAGATGTTTGTACACCAAGTGTTGTTGCCATAACTGCATATCATTAAACCCTTGCTGCTGCCTAGAGTGAGGCTGTGATAGTCCTGGGTGTTGGCTCATACTGAGCTGTTGTTGAGCACCAAAAAAGCCAAAATTTGCAGGAGCTTCAACTACATCAGACCTCTCTGAACTTCTTTTAAGACCGGAGCCATTTTCAGGGGCCTTCCCTGCTGCAACTCAAAAGTCCATAAGCCTCTAAGTGGTAGACTATGACTATCAGAAGTTGTTCCATCCCTTAGAAACCCCACTTGATTGGAACTTCGGTGAAGACCATGAGAACCATGCATAAATCCATTTGAGTTGAATTCTTGGCCTCTAGATTGATTTCTAGCAAATTCTCGGTTTAGGGTTGACTGCGTCAAATTTATGCCAGAAGGCACTTGCGAAGACTGTCTGCCATTGCCTTGCTCAGACTCTTTCAAAAGCAAAGCAATCACAAATAGCTATACATGAAATCGCAAAAAGAAGCCTCCATTTCATTCAATCAAATCAACGAGAAGATATCAAAATAATTTGATTTTTCCATTTCACCTTGCAAGTCAGTCTGCCAAAATTGCAGAGAAAGAAGTACAGAATACAGATGAAGCAATTAACAAATAATCACATGTTGCAAGTACACTGCACATTTAGCAATCTTTTGGAGATACTGAGGTTCCTAATCCAGGCAAAAGTGGGGGCAATTCACTGGATAAACATAAGTTCATACCTGAAGAATGAGCAATGTAGTTCTTTGAATCAAAATTATGAAGAACTCCATTCTGCCTTTGGGTACCAATCCATGGATTGTTGGTTAAAACTGGCCAACTTTGGCCTTGCACTTAAGAATGAAGAATTTGCGAGAAGCTATCTTGCTCAAAAAAGTTATGGATCCTCTCAGCGACTTCATTCTCTGGCATAGATGAGGTGGCTTGCAGTAACCAGTACTAGTGCTTTCACATTGTCCGGGAACAGTAAGGGCAATCTACCCAAATGGAAAGAAATGTGCAAACTTCAATAGCCTCTCAGTCCTGGAGAGCAACAAAAGGATGGTCGATAAGCAAGTACAATTACATAATTCAAACTCCCTCCAGAACAATGTTATGTGACTATTCATGGCAGCTGAAGTCATGCTAGCTCTACACTTCCCTCAATCATCAGGACAGCAGTAAGAACAACTTCTCCGAAGCAACATGAAGAAAACAACCAGAAAAGATTGCACAGTCCAACAAAACCAGCTATACATCCTTTAACAAGTCTTTACAACACCGAACATTTGTTCTTATAATGCATTAATTTTTGGCTTCTTATTTGAAAGCCTATTTTCTCTCATTCATACCTTCTAGCTAACCTAATATATTCAAAATATCGCCATCATAAAGTATGCTATATCTTGGTGAAGGAACCAGTGAATAAAACAAAAAAAGTCAAAAAAAGAGCATCACAGCTTGAACATAATGAGGCTATCAATAACCGATTGCTCAATGTGAAATATGGCAAGAAAAAAAAATAGTAACGAAAATTTACCTTTGAGAAGCACCTGGTTCCAGTCGTGCAGATATTTTCAATCAAGAACTCATGCTAGGCCTGCATGTAGAAACATGCACTCAGATAACATTCAGCCAAAACTAGTGTTAGCTTGCATAGATTCATGACATAAGAGTAAGAACTCTGCATAGACTGCGAAAGATGATAGAAGAGATTCTGTCTAATAGACAATGCCACAGCAAAGAACTATGTACCACAACTGATCTGTTAAGAGTTCGTTCTTCAACAATTTTAACTGGTTTTATAAACAATAACAATACTTACCTCGAAAAGAATCATGCTCCACGGAAACAAATCGATATCACTTGTTAAAAACTATGAACCATCGTTCTTCGGGAGAAAAAAAAAAAATAGATGCAGTATATGGTAAATAAAGTTCAAACTTTATGGCAACGATACATCCATACATTAGAAAATCTAGCAAAAGAAAAAGCCACGTGAACGATTCCTAACTGCTACAAATTTAGTTCAAAATGCTCGAACTAAAAAAGAAACTCGAATCTCATAAAACCACGGCCTAACAACCAAACACTACACTTCCTTCAAGCATCAGAGAAGCGAAAGGTGTGCATTTCTCTATAGACTGAGAAATTCTACACAGCACGCACGCCAAAAAGAAGCACCAAACCCTAGAACTGCGCCTCCCCACCTAACTCACTTCCGAAAACCACATCTTGCCACTGAACGCCAGCGCCGACATGCCTCCGCACAATTCACGCAAGAACAGCTGCCCAAACATGGAATTCCCAAACTCCGCAGACGATTATTACCACGGGAAGAAAAAAATCGAAACCCAACGCCCATCCAGTGAACAAAGAACCGGAACCCTAGCCAAGAACCGCTCTGAAACCGGGACTGCCGATTCAGGGAGGGAGATGGAGAGGTTCCAGCTAGCTTACTTGGATTGCCTACGAGTTCCACAAATGGAGATCGAAACCGATACCCCCCTGAAACCAGGGTTAGCGTTTAAATCTCTGGATTCCGAGCTAGGGTTAGGGCTGGGAGACGAAGGCGGGGCTATGGAGGCCTTTCGAGCTCCCTTCCTCGGCGAGAATGGGGGCTGCGGAGCAAACATAAAGTGAACGAATATTTCAACGAAAAGGGATGTAGGGAAGAACCCCGGTTCGGGTCCGTTGGTGGTTTACACATTTGAGCGCGAATCAGGACCGTCTGATATGCGCCCGAGAGAGATTTCGCGGGGCGGAGTTTGTGACAGACGTTACGTTGGGGGCTCGTGATGGGCCGGATGCGGTTCGGCACCGGACCAACTCTGTCACGTTCAACGCAAGAGTAATCACTGGTGGGTGCTCCCGGTCATCTGTAGGTGAATTTTGAAGACACTGTATTCAAAGTCGGAGACAATATAAGTGCGGAATTTGTGATCCGGAGCCTTGACTTGGGACTGATTGCTGCGAGGGCGACACTTAGTTGGACTGACAGCCATCGGAGTGGAACTAAGGACAGCATGAAAAGGCATATATACCGTGAGGCGAACAGGACTACGGATTGGATCGCCTCCTTTACTGCATAGCATTCCGACGAGGTTCTTTGGACACACTAGAGAGTTTCTCCTATTTTGTTTTGTCATTTATTATCTCTTAATTTTGTTAGTTGTATTTAAACTAGAATAGTAGGAGTAGCCGTGTAACTGAAAAAAAAAAAAAAAAATCATAGAGCCCGACCGGCCTGTGGACCCGGAAAGTGACTGTTCGGGTTTTTTTCTAAATTGCCAATATGCTGTTGCTTTTAATGTCAGAAATTGATTAGTATATTAAGTGATCATTAGTGGACAAGATGTAATTAAGGGGGGTATTGATGTTTGGATATGGACTGGTTTGATGTGGTTTCTGTTAATTGCACTGGATACGATAATAAAATGTGAAGAGTTGGAGCTAGACCGGCTTTCTTTGGTTTTTTATTAACATATCAAACTAATTATGAGTTCATTGTCAATAAGATAATTATGAATTCATTAACCAATGCAGTCATTGTAGACAAGCTTCCAGAGACTATTTAATTTTTTCTTTCTAATCATCATCTCTCTTTCTCTCTCTCTCTCTAGATAGAGACAAAGAGAGAGAGAGAGAGAGGAAAGGATTGGAACCTGGATTCTCAAGGATTTTTTCCTAGCTAGGCACATATTAATATTTTAGGGTCAAGCGCAATGCATGCACTAAAACTTTATTTTATGCATCTTGAATTTGCATGCATAGAATAGGTTAAATGGTAGCATATGATGAATCCTGAAGGATCCTTAAATAACATCTATAAATAAATATCTTAGCCTCTTTTATAACTTGATACACTAGATTCAAGCTCAACCAAAATTGTACTTGGAAATCCAATCAGGTTGGTAGGTGCAGTGACAATGGGAGGAAGAAGTTAAAGGTTAAAGGACTCTTTGCGGCTGCAAAGTTACTGTAGCTCCAGAATGTTTTAATCAATATAATCCTTCTCCATCTTACATTTTTTTTTTGTATTTCATACATTACGAGTACGAATACATCCAATAAAATCATAAAACTAAAGATCACAAAGTATCCGAAGCAACTCTCCGTCCTTGGTCCACATGATGCTTTCGGAATGGCTGGCTACATAGATAGGCACTCTGTTTGCCTCTCTAAATACATGCTTGGCTTAGAAGGTCATCCCATCTTTTACCATCACCCAAATGTCTCGAAACAGGAGGTGATCCACCTCCATCTTATGTTTTATCGATGTGTCTTCTGTTTATTTATATTAGCATAACATTGATCAAGTGTGCTCTATAATGATAAAAAAAAAAAAAAAAGCATGTTGCATGGTATTAAAACATAAAACCATTACATGAATAATCCAATAAGCATTTGGTCAGAATTAGAGAGAGAAATAGAAAAACCGAATTTCACCCAATTTTGATACAATAAGGTCGGGACAGGAACCAGGCCGGACCAGACCTGATCTTATAAAGCTTAGCCGATGACTACATGGTCTAACCCTGGTCGGTCCAAGATCGTTAACACCCTCCACGCCTCTGGCGGCGCATCCGGAAAGCCGCCGGTTAATGCCGAGGCTCGCGGGAGGCCGCAGCGGAGAAAAAAAAATCTTCTGCGGTTTCTTGGACTAAAACCTGTGCTAGGGTTTTCTATTTTTTCGAGATCAAGGTCGAGAGAGAATGGAAGCGGCAGGCGAGGAGGAGCAATACGGGCTCTCAGTCCATTCCCCGGGCCAGGCTCCCCCTTCCTCGGCCTCTTCTTTGCACAAGGTTCGAAATCTTGGTCGGTCTCTTTTCGATTCCAACGATGGGATATCTTTGTGTCCGATTAATTGAATTAACTTTGTTTTTTTAAATATGCAATCTCTTTTTTGAAAAAAAAAAATCTCGCTTAATTAGGAGCACTCGCATGTGGAACTGGAATTGAGGGTGCTCGAAGCTCTGGAGATCTATCCCCCTTCTAGATTACAAGGTAATTTTGTCTTTATTTAGCTTATAATAACTACTTGGTTCTTTACTTGTTAATCTCAACGGACTTTTTGAATTGATTAGTCTCTGGTATGTTTGAAAAGCTGTTGCATGTTTGTTTGTGGTTAAAATTCTTTGCTTGCATTTGTCGAAATTAAAAAAAAAATATTTGTCTTTTATGATCTCTTTCATAGTCGCTTAGATATAATGGGGACATGAAAGGATTTAGGGAAATGTCTAGCTTTTGTTTAAAAAATTTAGCCCTGCTTAAACTTGATGTCAAAGTATGTATATAGTCGATACTCGATACAAGGAAATAACGCTTTCTGGTTGTAGGTTATCGGTTCACGATTAAGAATGTATTAGAGTGGTTGCCATGTACCCACATTCATCAATAACAACTTATGATTGATTATTTATTTCATGTTTCCTTCATTTCTTTCAAAAGCGGTTTTTTTATAGCTATGTGATGTGCTATCCATCCTAGTAGAACCGTACATTTAGAGACAAAAGAGTTAAGGTTGTCTATGCATGGGGAGCCCATCAGTTCTGATAAGTGATCTACTAATGTGATGACAACATAAAGGTCCAAAATTCTGACACCAAAACACATTTGTGCCTTCATAACCCACATTAGGAATGAAGGGCAATGTGACCGGTGGTGGGCTCGTTGCAGGTCGAAGTTTCACTGGAGTGGGGAATTGAGAAGGAGCACTATTCTTTTATAAGTCAAAATATTCTCTCTTTAAATGCTGTTATCAGTATCTTAGCTGTAACTTCTGCTTTTGCATGCATGTCCAAGTATTTTGTGGATCAGCGGAAAGCTGACCTAATTTATACCCTGACAATCCAAGGTCAAAGTAGGTTAAAATCGGTTGATTAAATTTTGACTTGGACAACAATGATTTGACTCGAGACTTATCTTTTAATAGCTGTATTTGAAAAATCAACAATATTTGAAGGATTAATTCAAGATCATGCTCACTATATATGCGGGATTCACAAAATTTTATATTCGAGTGCTGTACAGTTCATTTAATTTTCCGTGAAAGAATGGATGGACATAAAGTCCACTTGTCGAGATCCATGTCCTTGAAGTTAACAACCAACCTGATGGACTTGAGGATTCCATCTTTTACGTAACCCAACCTAAAGGTTAAAAACAGGTCAGTTTTGAGCCAAAAGCTCAGATCAAATTGTAATCAAGCTTGGCATGCCATGATTTGAAAGCGAGACTAACTTGGTTCTGCATATTATTGTTGATGATCTTTTAATTTCATCCTTTCTAGTTCTGAATATGTTTATCTATATTGTCATGTTGTACAACCATTTTCCATACAGGTATCCACCGCCACTTTGTTCTTTATGGGCTGATGGAGTATTTGCAGAGGAGGTTAGTTTTGTGGCATTTTTATTTATTTTCAAGGAATATATCACAATATATGCGTGACTGGTACAGCAAATTCATTATACGTGCATCATGCTTGTTATTCTATGGCTTGTAATTGCAGCTTTGACAGACACTTTTCAGCAGATGAGGTTTTGCAGCTGCTAGACCGCTTCTTCAATTTAGAAATGCTGGTGAAGTGAAAATTGTACTTAATATTTATGATTCTATTGCTATGCTGTCTGTCTTTATTCTCACAATTACATGTAGCTAGCAAGTATCACTGCTAACTTTTTTTCACTAGCTATTTAAAGGATAAAAGGAATACAAGGGAATTTTTAACATGTAAAAGCTGATCTAATTCTGTGGCGTTGGAGATAATGGCTGCATAGACTGTAGTTGTATGACATATACATGTGTTTGCATGTGCTGAGAGAGAGAGAGAGACTGCATGTAAGTATTTAATGAGGTCTAAGCAGAATTTATGTCATATACTACCTCATATTTAATCGTCCTACATTTGAAATCTGGAGATTAGATGGGTTCATGCAGTTAACATTGGCGACCATTTGCAATCGTTGGTTCATGCAGGGCATGTTTATCATGCATTGTTTAATTTTGAGTCTATCCACTGTCATAGGCTTCTGCGATAAAAAGATATGCCTCATACTTGGTTTGAGATGGAACCCTGATGACTGTTGATGGCTAAGATGATTCGAAGCATGGGTTTGTTAGAGGTTTTAATCTTAATTCCATGCAAAAAAAGGAAATGGTATTCTACATGTCTTTAGATGAAACTGTTGACTGGCTTTTGGAGGTGGAGCACCTTATAAGCGAAGGGATCCGATCCTTGTAACCAGTAAAACAATCAAATTATAATGCTAAGGATTCATCATTTCATTTCTTGAAGTCATGAAGTCATTTGTAATGCATAAAAAGAAAGCGGAAGTGAGCTATGAGCAAATAAAGAACTTAGTAGAAAAAGGAAACAAAAATTTCTCATCTTTTGCCTTCACTCAATTGCGATAATAAACTGTCACCTCTCTCAAGTTTAGTAGATCTCTATTAGTTCATGATGGAAGATGGTTTCTAATAATTTGAACATTTATGATGTTGCAACAGAATGCCAACTGGTTTTGGTTCTTGTTATCAAGGAAAATCAAGTACTAATTATTTTAAGCTGAGAAAAATTGTATTAAACATAGAAGGTCCAATTCATATGTTAAGATGATACTTCAAAGAGGAGTGATTAATTTCTGAAGGTAAACAAGAAAATGTCTAAGAACCTTTCAATCACCAAAGAAATTGCAAAGTTTCTAGACGATGCTAAACAGTACACAAAAATGGGTCAAGACTAGCAATTTTCTGAGGTTCAAAAGAAAGGAATTACATTGTCTTGTGTATCTTTTGGAGCTGGAGGTGAATGAGAAGGCTGATGACCATACAGATTTCAACAACACCTAACAAAAAGAAAATGTAGAGACAGAGGTAGTTTGTAGAATGTTGTGCTCTGTTAAATGCTAGTTCTAAAGGATAATCAATGGAGATAGTTGCAATGGTTGGTTCTTGTTGTTGGTGGTGAGTAAATGAGGGTGCAGATATTGCAATGGTTAGTTGTTGTTGTTGGGTGAGTAATATACCTGCGCAGTGAGGGAGTAATATACCTGCGCGATTGATATGATGATGAACAAACTGTACAAAGTTAGCCTGCCATTATGTACCAGTTGTAGCATAGTTTGTTGCACCAGTATGTTGTGACAGACTGATCCAACTGATGCGACAGACTCATGGTACACACAACCATGTCATTTGAACTTTCCAGTGCCATGGTATTTGTTATACTTTATAGTATAGATATGTTAGTCTTCAATGAGCTTTAGTAGGTTTTTATTGTGAAGTATCATTCTGAAGCCCACTAGAATACATGTAACCAGGTGAATCGTCATGGTCATGGCCTGATGATGAATATTTTCTGATGGACAGTCCCATTCACTCGATGACCTTTGCTATATGATGGTAGTTGGTGGGAAGAGAAACTTCTATGCGACAAAAGGATTAAGCAAAGGCAACATTAACATCAAGCTCAGTAATTACATCAATGCTGTAAACCTTCATTTGAAGATAGCTGCAAAAAATAAGACTGTGATTGTTACGTATCTTATTGTTTTTTCTGGGGATAAGATGCAAAATCAGATGAAATAGCAAACCTGCAGTTTGACTTGAAGGTATTGACTTAGAGGGGCTTCACATCACTCTGAAGCAGGTCAACAAGGGTAATCTTATGCAAATATGCAATAGATGTTGCAGATTTTATTTATATTCTCATCTTAGAGAGAAGAACCTATGTGCTGCTTGAACAATGAAGATTCCCTTATATGAAGCTTACATACTCTGTTATGTCTTGGTTAACTCTTATATATCAATCAGCCATACAAAAGGATTTTTAAATAGGAAAAGGTATCGAGAACCCCTTTGTGATTTTAGTAAGGAAGCAGAAGACACTGAGGGTGGAAATTGGACCACTGATAGGTCCTCGTACTTGACTTATGTTCTGCATTGAATATGAAAGGCCGAGGATATTATTGATGCTCTGTGAAGCGTGAAGAAGTTATTGCATTCAACTTTAGAGGCTTTAAATAAGGTGCTTTTATGTCTACAAAGTGGTCCTTAACCTTATAGAGCCTCATCCATCAAAACAAGACAATTATACTTCATTGTCAGATTCCTAATTGTTGGTTTTTGAAAATGATGATTGCTCTTCTTTTGTCAGTGGAAAACTATTGATTGTATGAATGATACTTCCTTATATAATAACTGCATACATTTAAAGATTAGATAACCCCTAGATAATCATGCAAATCACACCAATAAGTGCATTCTTTGTTGAGGCTAGGTTGTTTTGATCGTTGCATGGTATTGCTCGTGCTTTCTCCATGGTGTGAGTTTTTGTCCTCTCTCTCAATGATTTGTATTAAAACAGACAATCATCAAACCTGATTTTCTTTGAAACATGTTTATAAAAAAGAAGGGGAACCTGTTTTATCACAACTTATTTTTTGGTTTGACGGCCTGCCAGTTTTTCCTAACCATGTTTTCATAAAATTCATTCACTTTAAGGTTTTATGTAAACATACTTTAATTGTTGCTGTTGTTGTTAATCATTTGAGGCGGGGATTCTTTTATGCATGCATTTTTTACTGCATAAAGCTGACCAGCACAGTACTATTTATTTGTACACAATACCTTTCATGGTGTTTCATTTTAGAGTATCACACCTGAATCCTTTTATGCAGCTGAATCAACTTCTGTACAGGCTCCTAACTCGAATGAAACCCTAGCACCTTTATTCCAGATTGTAAATTTTCTTTCCCCATTTGTTAATAGGAAGGAAACCAGTCATTTTCTGTTACACATACCAATATTATGTCAGTTTTCCCCTTCACTTGTCTTGGTGCAACCGTTGATCTCCTAAAGCACTTATTTTTTGACTCTTTAATGGATGCTTCCAATGCATCTTCTTGTCATTTATATATATTGCAGTTAAATTTATTCATCTATCTATATAATCTTTTATCAATACATTTCACATAGGCATTTACTTTTTATGTGAGTGATTTACTTATTTATTTTTTAATCTCATGATACATGACCAACCACACAAAACTCTAAGAACACCTTTGATGTCATCCACCCAGTATATTCTGTTGAAGTGTTCTTGCCTGTTTTCTCATTCACCTTTACTTTTAAAATTTTTTTCTTGGAGACTTTTAAAGTCAAGAAGTTACAAAGCCTTTGTTGGCTATTTATTTTAACCAAAGCCTAATAAACCCCTCTCTCAAAAGTTACAACTTTTTTTTCGCTTTTTCAAGAATATTTTTCAGATCCTTGTTGTACTCTAGCATTGTTTTAAACATTAAATTTTCTCTTTTCTGGTAGGTTTTGGATGTTTGCAAGCCACATCAAACATGTGGCTTCAAAGTCGAGTTTACATATATTAGCTATTGTAATGTTGTAAATTGGTGGAATCCTGGTCTTGACTTCTAATTAGTTTGTTCAGATGAAAGTTTTGTCATATGTTGAATGGTTTTTACATTTAGCTGTCTGGGTGATAAAGCATAAACTAAAACAGTTAAATGCATTTTCCTTGTAAATTCAGAAACCGGATGATGAAGAGACAGTGACTCTAAATCAGGAGGAAGATTTTTCCTTGCCACAGCATTTTTTTGTCAAGGACGAGCAATAGCATGCCTTAGTAGAGGTAAATGATTTGCAGATTACCATAGGACATGGCAGAGATAGACCACTCAAGTTCCAATTATCTTTACTTTAAAGTTTAGGTTTATCTTGCTGTCATTCTTTGTTATGTCTAAAATTTTCCTTGAATTACAGGAGCTGAGATCTATTAACAACAGTAGCTCGAGTGTTGGCTGAGCCTCATCTGCAGAAAGCTCAGTACCAGAAGCCACATTTTGTTGGATGTCCATTCATGTACATATGCATAGGTTCACCTTTCCTTTTCAAAAACTGATAGATGGCGAAGCCTTGCCGACTGCCTCATGCATGTTTGATTGCTAGTCCACTGGAGGAAATCGAGAGGTTCCTTCAGGGCATGTCTTCTGTAAATTCTATTTCTCTGCGGAATCGACCAGTTGAAAGCTCACAACTTTGTTTAAGATTACTCTAAAATGCGTTGTGACTTGAGTTGCTGAGAGTACTTGTCTCCTTATTGGAACATCAATATGGACATTTTTTTTTCTCCATGTATCTCACTTGTTTCGGGCTTTTAGGGAAATATGTTTCTGGATAAGTGAAGAGAACCTTTACTTCTAATATAGATCGCAGTTGATAAATCTCAGGGTACTAGCAAACTCGGAGTTCCACCTAGAAGATTCCAACTGCTGATTTGGAGGCCCTAGAAATGCTGACCGTTGAGATCTTTATGCATTCAGGACAGTGGAGCAGGTTTCAGGTGCCCATCCTACTCTAACTGAGCATTCTCATGAATAAAAATTGGTAAGAATCATACCAACCAAACATTTTCACAGCAGATTGCAATGCAATGAACCTGGGATTCACCATTTGGATACGAAAACCAACAAATATTCCAGCAATATCTCAAAAAGTATTTACGGACCTTGATGCTGGAAAAAAAAATCCCCTTGTCTTTTATTCCTCTCTCCCCCCCCCCCCCCCCCCCCCCTAGCGGTCCTCAGCAACTTGATCGACTCGCTGATAGGACTGCAATAAAAATAGGCCAGAACAATCATCTCAAACGTAATCCTGAAAGGCTGCCTTAATATGATCAGGTACAACGTATACCGCAATTTTCCCAGGATAAATCTCTGCAAGTAAACGATTGTTGCAAAAGAGAGGGGTTGCCACATTTCAATTTTTAACATAGCAAATAACATAAGCTTACAAACCTTGCAATGTAAAATTTGGATTAACCATGCCGTAAAACGACAATTTAGAAAATTATACAGTTCTGTAGAAAAAAACACAGGATGATTCAGCGTACAGTTCGGAAACATTTACGAAAATAAATTTAAAAAAAAGAAGGAAAGAACACAAAGCAACACCACCACTGCTGGTCCACCACCAACTGCATCAGTTCAAACCTAATACAGACCACCACACGATGCTTCATCATCATAAAAACAGGGGGGGCAAAAAGGGAAGAAGAAAGATCAGGAAGACAGCAGATTGGCCAAGCCTTCTCCTATCATGATATAGAACAGAAAATATAAAAACCCCTTTTAAGGAAGAGATCCACAGTTTGACATATAATGGAGCAACTCCCATTCAACCAAAGAACCCCCTTGTGAATACTTATACCTTATGGCTGCCAAGTATAAGACACAATATTGCAGAACATGAGCATCACCATTAGTTCTGAGACTGAAAAACAAAAGTTACTTTACGGGAAAAAAAATCAAAACTCCTAACAAACTGTTTCATGGGAAAAGACCACGATTCTGGTCTGTCATACCTCAGGCTCAGCAGCCGATTTAGCCTCATCACCCTTGAAACCATCATCACCTGCAATGCATGTCGGATTTGAGACTAATTGAATTGGCTTTCTTAATCAAGCATAATTATTCAAAGACAAGGCTTGCATCATTTGGGTTTCCTTTTACTTTTTGAAAAAATCCATGACCTAGGCAGAGGGGAGGAAGTTGGGTCAAAATTGAAGGGTGGGATTATACCCAGGTTACTGGTACCAGTACTCAGTGTGACTCCCACCCCAAAGGAAGCTGGGAGTTGAGAATCCATCTAGCTAACATTACTTCATACATGCAGCAAATCCAAATGATCAGCAGCAATTTCAGGGCATATACACGTACAAACAACTGGTTCAAGCAAGCAAAATTCAGTCACTATAAATCACTTCCAAAAACTGGGCTTAGAAATAAGGAACAACATCATAAGTAATGCAAAAAGGACGTTGAGTATATTGACTTATTATGAATTAGGGTTGCGCTAAAAAAGAAAATAACTGTGGGACTTTGTTTGAGTTTCCAATGCTATTATATTTCTCTAATTTTTCTTTTAATTGGATCAGAATACATGCACATGTAACATGGTAGAATGCTATATATCAAATAATATTTATAGTACAATACCTCCATCCTCAGGTAAATCAGAAGTCCAAAGGGTAAGATTGTCCCTCAACAACTGCATAATTAATGTGCTATCCTTGTATGACTCTTCGCTTAAACTATCCAGTTCTGCGATTGCCTCATCAAAGGCTTGTTTTGCCAAATGACATGCCCTGAAAAAATGTCCAAATATTATTCTAGGAAATTGAGGAAGTAACACCTCAAACGAAATATTAGAAAGAAATGGTTATACCTTTCAGGGGAATTCATAATTTCATAATAGAAAACTGAGAAGTTCAGTGCAAGACCAAGACGAATTGGATGGGTCGGGGGCAGATCTGAGTTGGCTGTGTTAGAGGCAGCCTAAAGAAATGAAACAATGTAAGAGAGAGTACTGGCATAAAATAAAGTACAAATATTGAACGTGCCTGATAGCCCTTCAGAGACTGATCAGCTGCTTCTTTCCTTTCTTGGTCAGTCTTAAACTCTGCAAGATAGCGGTAATAATCACCCTTCCTGCATTGTACACAATCGGATGGAGTAATAAGTGTCATCAATAGATAGAAAAGGATAGGCCTAGCTGATCTCTTGAGAAATGGGGACCAATCATCTAAATTTCCATCCTTGGCAAGATGGGGACAGTGACATACATAATGCAAGCATATAGATGTCTAGTCACCACTAAACAGAACCAAAAAAATGATGATTAAAGTAAACCTTTATTAGCAGATTAAAATTGTGGTATATCAATACAACCACAAGATCATATCAGTGAGAATCACGACAAACAATTTACTAATGGATTAGCTGTAGGCACATTTCGCCATGTGTTACTTTCCAGTGTTACTACCATACTTGACAGTGATGACCAAAAAAAGAAAGTAATATCGGTTAATTATGGCAAATATATTTCTTTAGATTATTGAAGCTCTTACTAATATCTGGATTTGGACTGCCATGTCTGATGAAACACAGATAGAAATGTCTTCTGTACCATTTCATTGATTAGACCTGCCTATCGGGCAGGCCAGGCTGGGTTCGGGCCAGGCTGGGTTCTGTACATAACCAAAATTAGCTAGGCCTGAGCCCGGCCTAGCTCGGGCTTCGAGCTTATTTCCCAGGCCCGAGCCCAGTAGCTTTAGACGTTGGGCCTCAGGCTTCTTGGATCACAGCAGCGGCAAGGAGGGGAGCGGACAATGTGGCAGCGGTGAGAGGGAGAGCGGACGACGCGGCAAGGCAAGGAGGCAACATGATTAGGGATTTAAGGGTTAGGTTAGGGATGTAATTTTGTAAAACTTTTAAGGGTATTTAAGGGTTATCATATATATATATATATATATATATTAATTTAAATAACTAGGTCGGGCTGAGCTCAGACTGGGTCAATGCAATCCTGAGCTCGACCTGTTTAAAGAATAAGCTCAAATTTCTAGCCCAGTCTAGCTTGTCGAGCTGAAAAACCAGGCCAGGTCCATCCAAAACACGCCGGGCTCGGGCAGGCCACCCAGATTTTGAGCAAGTCTATTGTTTATACATGAGGACAACCAACTATTAACCATGATTCCATGATTTTTTTTTTTTGAAAAAAAAATGCTATGGAGAATCTGGAAATGAAGCCTCTCTGCAAGAAGCTATTATCTAAATAGGTTAGCTTAGTAGTATCAAGTAACTTCCAAACATTTCTTATCAATGTAAACCTAAAACAAATACTACAGAATAAGATATACAATCAAGCAGACACATTGCTTACATCTTGTAGTAGAAAACAGTCGCCTCCACGGAGCTGGACGATGGAATCAGGTGCTGGTCTATGATAGTCAATATATCATTGCATATCCTAGTGAGTTCTTCTTCCACCTTTTGACAATAACCTTTAATTAACTTAGCATTTTGCTCATTCCCTTTTGACTCCTCTTTCTGCTCAATTGATGACATGATGCGCCATGATGCTCGGCGAGCCCCAATAACATTTTTATAACCCACTGAGAGAAGGTTTCTCTCCTCAACTGTCAGCTCCACATCAAGCTTGGCAACATTCTTCATAATTTCGACCATTTCTGGATCAGGAGAGTAACAACTATCAGACTATTATGGCCATAACAGATGCCAAGGTTTTTTCTTGCATTGTTAGAAGTGATTCATACCATGAGTAGCAAATAAAAAACTACGCAAGAAAAATAGATAAATTAACAATTCATTATTTTTTATCAAAGGAGAGGGAAGGTCTGCCTAGTAGAATTGCCCAGATTTAAATACTTGGAGAACCACCTCCCAAATTTCAAGCCTGGAATCTCTTACAAATGGAAGAGGGGATGACAAGTAATGTTGCAACACCTATGAGATGCTGAACCCAAAACAGCACATTATTTGAAACTAAAACATATAACCATCCATTCATAGCAATGCACACCAAAGCATCATCTTTATGTCGATATATATCCATGAAATAAATTTGATTTAGTATTACATCTGTACTCAGATGGCATATTCCTCCACGAAAAATTATTAACGGACATTACAATAATGCAAAATCATATTTATCCAACATTTGCTCCTTCAGATTTCTTTCTGTTTATGCTTGAAAATAATTAATATCTTGGATATTATCGTTTTCCTGAAAATTTGACGAATATTAGCAACTTCTATGAAAACATCCAAAAAGAATCTCACGCTATCCATATCAAATAACAAATGATATTTTCATTGCCAACACCTCTCTCTCGCAATTAGAAAAGGATGACAGACACAAAACTATACAACCCACTGACCTTATGACCATTTACATCGCCGAAAAAGATCATAAGCAAACAAATAAACCTCCAAGATCGTCCAAGGAATTCAAATAACAGACCAAAACATGCTATTTCAGTATTCTATCTCGCGAACAAAGAAACTCATCCCAATAACAGTAACAATAATCCAAATGGACATCAAACAAGCAAAAACAGATCTAGCTAAAAAAATGGAGCAAACAAGAATCAAAATAGCAACCCAATGAAATAGATAACTCTTATACTAAAATAACGCATACATTTCCCCAAAAAATCGAAAGAAATGTAAAGAAAAGCACAGGGGAAATGCACCAAGAAGCCGATCCAAGGCCTAGTCGATTCTGAATACGGAGAAAACATAAATCGATGAAAAACAAACTATAGCAAATAAAATCTAGGTCAAAAAGCGCGGAAAAAACACAGGGCTTCAAGGCGAGACAAGGATAAGCACGGATCTGAAGCTCACCATCGTAGCGCTCGGCTTGCTCCGCGAGCTTCGCCATGTAGACATGGCTCTCCCTCTCCTTCTCCGTCGACATTGGCGAAATCGTTCGAACCCTAGAAAACGCTTCAGAGCGAGACGGAAGAAAAAAAAAAAGCAGAGAGAAATGAAAAGAGGGGGATGGCGTTAAAGGTCGAGCACTTTATGGGTGGGAGGGCGAGGATCCACCCGCCCGTTACTCCGGTTTGAACGACCCCGCGCGAATCGTGATGAGCGGAACCCGTCGAGGGCTTCGCTGGGCCGATCTGGACCGTCCGTTGCTTGGGTGATCGGGCGGTGGCCTTTTACCGCGATTAGGGGTGACGAATGCCCTTTTGTTTGTTTCTCTCGAAAATGTGAACAAAAAAAAAATTAATTAATTAAATAAATATTTCCTGGCCCACCTCCATTTAAGGCTGCAAATGGGTCGGGTTGACCCGAGACCCGATCCGGCCCGACCCGCGTAGACCCGACCAGACTCCGAATTTTAGGACCCGCGGGTCTGGGTCGGATCCAAAATTGTACCCGAATCATTTTCTGGATCGGATCTGGATTTACCGAACGGATCCGATCCGATCCGAATGGACCCGAAGAGAGAAAGAGAGAGGGGAAAAAGCAAAAGAGGGGTTTTTTTTTCTTTTTTTTTTGTGTGGGTCATGGTACTATTGATCCGTCAGAATCCTTTCTCTCGGTCTATTACACTGTTGATACCTATGGGTCATGTCTCGGTAGCTGGCTTTTCTTTTTTTTTTTTTCCTTCGGTTTTTTGGTTTCTATTTTTTTTAACTTTTACAGGGAGGAAGTGAGGGAACACCGAACTGAACATGGGTCATGGGCCAGTTTTCTGCAATGGAATTGGATTTTGGAAGAAGGACTGGGATTTATTTTTGTCCTCGTGAGAGGGGAGCTGGGAGACACCAATTTCCGTCCAATCAGTCATATGGACAAAAAATAGTGTGATATGACATTTGGCTTGAAGACCGACTTAGTTAGTAAGTCGGGGTCATCTGTTCTGACTGGAGATCAATTGCAAGTCTTTCAAGTTATGGACTTATGGGTCACCCAGCACCTCATAATTATGATATGACCAAATTAGATTTGCCCAAATTCTTTTTCAAAAATACAAAAAAATGGACCCGATTCGGATCCGAACCCGATCCGACTAGGACCCAGACTCAACTCGGACCGGACCGGATCCGACCTGATCTTCAACCGGGTCGGGCCTGGGTCCAAAATTAGGACCCGAACAACAAACCGGGTCGGATCGGGATCACCCAGGAACCGACCCGACCCGACCCATTTGCACCCCTACCTCCATTTCCCACATCTTGGACGCTGAACCGGTCCATGAATCGAAAAATGGCCGGTTCGGCTTGTTTCTCTTCCTCGATTTGGGGGTTTCATGTGTGATAAGCTTAAGTAAGATTGGGCATTGGAAATGGAGCTGAAATAAGGATGAGAGGAAACTAAGATATTTTCGTAGCAATGTAAAGAGTGTCTACCGACACAATTATCTTATCTTCAAAAAAAAACAAATCTGATCGAATATAATCAAATCAGATGAATGCTACTCTCATCTCTAATTATGCCTAAATGAAGCTCTATTTCATAATTGGGAATAGATTTTGACTAAGATTTGAGTCTGACTTAATTTGTTAAACTTCGTTGTATTGGCTTGTTTGTTGAAATTTATTTGCATGATGGATGTCACAAGTCAGCTTTGGGCAGATCTTTGTGTTACCCGCCACAGGTTCATTAAGATTCTTTTCTTGAAAATTAATTTAAACATTGTAACTGATACATAATTTAAAGAGAATCGTCATAATTAAAGATGAAAAGAAAACATTTAAACATTAAAAATTAATTGGGCTAGAAATGGTATGCTTTGCAAGACATTAACAAGACCCAAGAGAAAAGTTCCTCTAGATTTGTTAAAAATGATGATCAATTTTTTTGGAAAATTAGGATTAGAGAAATTTCGGTTAAAATTGGCATGAGGGCAGAGTTATTTGTTATTTGGATCATTTGCTGGGGTTATAATAGAGACTTTGATTGCAAAATTCAAATACTTAATAAGTATACAAATTGATTTCTAGTAATATTTTGTAGACTAAAATTATATTTTATGCCAACAAAATATTTATTTATATATATATGAAGTTATAATGCGACTTTTTTTCTTTGATCATTCAATTTATTTTTTATTGTGGACCCTGAAGGATAGTAACCTATCAAAAGAATATCATTGATAACTTGTAGTTGCAAGATACAAGACTGGACTATCAGAAAAGGGAAGCAGCATGCTAAGTGATATTACATATTCCTTTCGAAAACCATGCACTAGGTCACATATTAAAGGCCACCTATTTTGATAATCTTGATAAGATCAAAGTCTTCGTACGACTTGTTTTGAGAAACCAATTTTTTTGGCAATGGAGATTTAGGAACAGTTGATCTTCTTCTAACCGGTGAACTTGCTGCTTTTATATGGAGCTCCATTTTTGGTGGTTGTGTAATATATTTTTTACTACCAGGCTTGCTCTCAAACTATCATTACTTACATTTTTTTTAACGTCTAAAAGTAAAAAAGTAAAAAAGACACCAAGAAAAGCCATCCCCGCTAGCGAGTTGTAGTCAAGGTGTCCATCCATCTTTTGTCTTTCACTAGTCCTATTTCTCCTTGCATTAATAGCCATCCAAATGGACTATGGTACATCAACTCTCTACCAAAAATCATTATAAGATAGGAAACAAGTTAAACCACAAGATTTGGCCAGTTATTAATACTTGAAAAATGAAGTATACCTAAAGCTTTCTCTTGAGATAGATTGGACCAGGTCCAATATGATTCATTGCGAGGGTGAAAAAAACACGAACATAAATCCAAAAGTTATAAAATGTTTCGTCTGTAGCTAATTTCGTGGACCAGCCCAACGACAAACCAACATGCAAAATATACGAGAGCTTATGGCTCTGTTTTCCCTCCTATCTCTTTTTTTTTATCGGACTGAATGACTGCCGATATTTGGAAAGATATCAGCGGAAAGATTGGCCGGTTACTAATATTTGGACCATGAAGTTTACCTAAAACTTTCTCTTGATTTAGATTGGAACTTGTCTAATATGATTCATTGTGAGAATGAAAAAAATGCAAGCATCCAGCATTATTTAAAAGGATAAAAAAAGAAAATAAAAAAAACATGCGAACCATCAACTTTATCCTTCATGGCTCCAACAAATCATGCGAGCCTCCACATATATATGGCCAACGACCATCGTCAAAAAAGTTCAGAACCAAACAAGCCAAGTGAGCTACACAAACTGATCGTGGATAAAAATTCAAACAAAAATGGAATTAAATATCGGGTGGAAGTGTCTTTAGTTTTATTTGCATCTTTGGTACCTTTTATTTTCCTAATAAAGGTGGTTAGGTTTATCCTGTCTCTGACGCGAGGATAAACCTAATAAAAGTGGTTAGGTTTATCTTTGGTACCTTTTATTCTTGTTTTGTTTGGGACAAAAAAAAAAGAAGTTATCAGATAGAAGATGTCACCATCACATGTGCCTTTGAGCACTTCTACGTATTCCACAAAAAAACAATTTCACTTCACAGGTCTGGGGACTTTTCTCACCTACCTCCATGAGTTATGATATTTTTAAAAAAAGATGACCAACTCATTGTGACCCAGAAATAAAACTAATGTGCTAAAGTAAATACGTGGATACTTAATTCCTAGTCTCTTTGTTACGAAGGATTCTATCCAATGTATAATCATCAATATGGGACTAAACATATATTTGTACGAATTTTTACATATTTTTTCTATTTAAGTTCTGGTGCTCTCACTAAGTTAAGAATTTAAATTTAATCATAAGCACCATCATCAGCCAAGTTACAGTATTTTTTTGTCCACATAGATCACAGGTTGCACCTACTCTGATACTATTTATCGTAACACGAATCAAAAAATATTATTTAAATTTTTTAATTATATATAAATATTTAAGATCTACCGAGTGATTAATATGAGATGGAAACATACATCAATGCAGTTCCTTGGCCAGCTTATCCTCACATCCAGCATACACATAGGGGCAACCATAGCAGAAGAAATAGGACACAGTTGTTTGCAGCCATGGGTACGCCTCAAGCCATCATGATACCTTATCCAGAGCAGGGACATGTCATTCCCTTACTAGCTCTCTCCCACTCCATGGTTGCCCATGGCTTCAAGATCACATTCATCAATTCCGAGTTCAACCATGACCGAGTCGTTGCTGCCTTGTCCCAGAAAGATGGTGATGGAGCGGAAGGGATACAAATGGTTTCCTTTCCGGATGGATTGGCACCTGGTGAAGACCGCAATGATCTCCGAAAGAAGACCGAAGGCTTCTTGAGAGTCATGCCTCGATGTTTGGAGGAACTCATAAACCAGATGAACACATCAGGAGGTGACCGGGTTGCATGCGTTATCGCCGATCCGAACATGGGGTGGGCTCTCGAAGTGGCGCAGAAGATGGGCATCCGGTCGGCTGCCTTATGGCCAGCGTCTGCTGCAGTGCTTGCAATGTTTCTGAGCATTCCCAAGATGATCCAGGATGGAATCATTGATGCCAATGGTAAGACATGGTTTTTGCTCATTTTCTCTGGCAAGTAAAACAATTCAGAGCATGAAATTTTGCATAGTATAGGAGAAAGTGATTAAAAGTTCCGAAAGTATGAATTTACCCCTGACCAGTGTTATAATAAATTGGTATATTATCCTGGTGAAACATCAGCACATACTAATCATATGTCATGGTGTTCTTATTGCAATAGTTTTGAAGATCAAATATGTTTTTTTTTCTCTCCCTCTCCCTGTTTCGATCAGTTAATTTTCGTGTGGTATACAGCTTTTTATTCAGAAAATTCATGAGCAAAACCAGAGGGAAACAAAATCATACAAAGCATACATCATCAGGAATCAAATTAATGGAAGAAAAAGGGTTGAGTTTTAATAAAGATGAAAGAAAGAAGAAGAAAATGGGAAAAAATTCCATCAAAGTACCGGTAGTAATTATTGGTAGCCACCATTGGTTTCCTTCAGTTTTTTATGTGTTATTTAGATGCATCTTCAATTGGAGAAACTGGTTGCTTTCACATAGCCAGAATGTTTAAAATAAATAAAAAAAACTCCAATTGTGAGGACAAGTTCCAGGATAACAAAATGATCATCAACCATCTTTTCTACTTGCATTTCATGCAGGAATGCCAGAAAGGATTGAGACTTTCCAGCTGAGCCCTGGCATGCCATCTGTGAACACAAGCCAACTTCCATGGAATTCTCCCGGCGATCCCGAATCACAAAAAGGAGTCTTCTTTAAGATCATAGCTGGTTTAAATCAAGCAATGCAGCGTGCTGAAACAATCATTTGCAACACATTCTACGACCTTGAGTCACCAGCATGCACCCTCTTTCCAAACATACTGCCTATTGGACCATTACTCACAGGCCAACAGTTTGGAAAGGAAGTTGGGCATTTCTGGCAAGTGGATACAACCTGCATGAGTTGGCTGGATGAGCAACCTGCTAACTCGGTCATCTATGTCGCATTTGGGAGCTTGGCAGTCTTTAACCAGCACCAATTCCAGGAGCTTGCACTTGGGCTTGAACTCTCTGGCCATTCATTCCTGTGGGTCGTAAGACCCGATCTCACAGATGGGATAGATGATGCCTGGTTAGATGGGTTTCGAGATCGAGTCAAAGGCCAGGGAAAGTTGGTAGGATGGTGTCCTCAACAGCAGGTACTGGCTCACCCTTCCATTGCCTGCTTCATTTCTCACTGTGGTTGGAATTCAACATTGGAAGGGGTGATGAATGGAGTTCCTTTCCTCTGCTGGCCTTACTACGTCGATCAGTTCCTCGACCAGACCTATATCTGTGATGTTTGGAAGATTGGTTTGAGCATAGAACGTGATGACAAAGGGTTTGTTCCAAGGGAGCAGATCAAAGAGAAGGTGGACCAAATATTTGGCAATGAGGAGATGAAGGCCAGGGCCTTGATGTGGAAGGATATTGCCAATAGGTGTACCCAGGAAGGAGGGTCTTCCTATAAGAATTTCAAGACCTTCATAGATTCCATGAAAGAATGACATGTTCATTTGCTAAGACACATGAATCTTTTGTATTTGCTTCATCCAACTCCAAATTAAGGTCAGATGAATGTTCTATGTAGCATTTGGATACAGCCAATGAAATGGTCAGTGTACTTACTGATATTTAAGTAATATGCTGAGTTCCTACAAGTGTCTGCAGTTTTGGAAATCAGCATCATCAGTGACTGCTGCCCTTCACTGGTCATTAATTTCAACAGGCAAAATTTAATTCTCCTTTCAACATGCCCTCCATGATGACAAAAGCTCAGCCTTGAGTTAACAAACTCATAATTTTCATTAGGGCCTCATCATGATCTTCGCCGACGCTTGCATCTATCTATCTAACTTAGCAGTGTTTTTAAGAAATCAACTGCCTTTTGCCATGTATCACTTAGCATTATTTAGGACAACTATCTCTGTGGCTGATTTGGCATAAAAATTCATGGTACTGAAGATTTTCTTCCTCTGCTCTTGCCTCCCAAGTGGCTGGCGGGCCGCCGGATCCACCACCATCACCACCCGTGCCCTCCCCTGTTTTGGGATCCACTTCCCTTTCGGAAAGCGTCGCCGTCGCCATCGCCACCGCTTGATCGCCGGATTGAGCAGCCTCGACCGAGATCCCACTGCCTCTGCCACCGCCGGTAAGCCCTCCTCTTTTGCCCTTGATTCCATGCCAAATAGAAAGCTTCCCTTCCTTTGTTTTGGCCTCATGAACCGAGACCATCTCGGTTGAATCTTGACCCCGGCCACCGCAACGGCCGCCAGCTGCCACTGCGGCCGGCTGGCCTTCGACCGAGGGGTGGCCTCTGGCCACCCCGCCGCCCCCTTCCTCTTCCGCTCTCCCTCTCGGTCTTCCCCTGCCGTGGGGGGGGATTGGGGGAGGAAGATGGCCCTACGGGCCGAACAGGGCCCAACATATGGGCCTGTTCACTGTGGGCCCGGTTCACTGTGGGCCCAACATGGGCCCGGTTAAAAAAAAAAAATCCGAAACTGAAACCCAGTTCAGATCTGAGCCCGGAACCCGAATCCGAACCCAAACCCGAAACCCGAAACCCGAACCCATTTGGCCACTAAATGAAATTTTGCAGATAAGCCCTTGACAATATATTATTTCACAAAAAGGATCTTCTGTATTTTGTATTTGATCCCTATAGGAAAGACTTATTACGTAAAGGTCCCCAACAATATTTATTTAGCCCACTCGAGCTTTATAAAATAGTACCCTGTAAATTAAGTATTAGTCCCTGCAATAAATTTTATTGTATAAATAAACTAATTAGAAGCCAACCTTGGGGGCCCTACTTAGCTGGGTCTATGCGGGCCCATTGGGCCGTGCCCAATATGGGCCTATGGGGCCATGCCCATTATGGGCCAACTCTATGCCCTGTTGGGCCGTGTCCAATAGTATTATTTTTTTGGATTTTGCAAAGTTCTGATATTAACAAGGAATTAATTAAATTTAAACAAGTGAACCTGATCCGCCTATCTGAAGTAGGGATTAAGCGAAAAGAAGTAAGTAACTTAATGCTTCAAAGTGCATTTTTCTAAATTATTTGGTAAAATAATTATTGCTGGATTAAATTTTGAAATATGTTTTGTATTTAGTAAAATGGGTCTGGCATGTTAAGTTTTATTTGAAAATCATATTATATGCTCTGAAATCCGTGAAATATGACTGTACAGTTTATGAAATCCATTTTTATATATATGTATTCTCAGCATGGCTATGATCTGTTCTGTTCTGTTCTGGCCCCGCCAATGGGGATTATCCGTTGGACCTGTCGACTTGTAATCTGTGAGGAACCGGTTTCGACACCGCGCCACCGGTGATTAGAATAGTGGTTTCTGGACACCGTTTCCACCGGTGACTAACAATAGTGGTTTCTGGCACTTTGTGCAACCCATGCCACTGGGTTACGTGGCCGTAGCCTATTATGTTGAGATTCTGGTATCAGATTTTTGAAAAAATGATAATAAGTTTTGAAAAGAGAAAAATGATATTATTTGTGATTTATTTCAGACATTATCTTGTATTTTTGATCTGATATGCTCTGACCCCACTCTGGGGTATTTTGTTGCTTACTGGGCTAGTGTAGCTCATTATTCTGTTTTCTCCACTTTTCAGATCCAGAGGCTTGATCGCACGGGATTGGGGAGTGCGTTAGATTTTCCGATGATTTTTCAGTTATTGGTCCTTTAGTTAGATTGATTAGAGTATTTGACTTACGTCAGCATATGTTATTTGAAATTTTGTAAGACTGCTTTTGAATAAATTTAAATAATTATGTCAGTTTTGAACATCTGTGATTGTTCCGATATGTTTTGATGCCTAGCACGCCTGTGCGGCCCGCCGTGCGGGCGTGCGGCGTCTGCCGCACCTCGGGCTCAGGGCGTGACAAATTGCAAGTCCACTGAAGGAATTTGAGAGATTCCTTCGGGGCATGTCTTCTGTAAATTCTATTTCTCTGCAGAATTGACCAGTTGAAAGCTCACAACTTTGTTTGAGATTACTCTGAAATGTGTTGTGGGACAAGGTCATGCCACTAAGGTGGTAGCTTGGTGGTATGGGGGCTTGGACTCCATCTGAGTTGTCCGGGTTCGAAATGCGCGGGTGTCGATTAAATTAGGGGACTGGATGTCTTATGCTTGGATGGCTCTGTGTGGATATGCTTTCCTTCTATCAGTATTGAGGTAGTGCTGGGGTGACGTACTCACACATGGATGGCCTAGTGGGGTTTCCCACGGGTTGGGAAGGGCATGTGGAAACTTGCGACCAGCATTGAACATTTTTTGGTAGAAGGGAGGCTCAGTGGGGGCTGCTACGATGTGGGACTATTGGGCTTCACACATCGAAAAGACTCGTTCCAGAGCCTAGGCATATGAGGCGGGTGTCTCCAAATCCTGCAGATGCATTTTGGGTGGAAAGCAAAATCGGGGAGGGGTGAAGGACGCTTGCGTGAAGCCCCAGAACCGGACAATATCTGGCAGGGGAGCCCTGCGGTCCCTCCTCATGTGGCCTCCATGTGGGCACTGGGTGCCTCACGTGCCCCGCGTAGGCGGGGGCGTGACATTAGCTATCTACCAAAAATCATTATACGATAGGAAACAAGTTGAACCACAAGATTGGCCGGTTATTAATACTTGAAAATTGAAGTATACCTAAAGCTTTCTCTTGAGACAGACTGATTCATTGCGAGGGTGAAAAAAACATGAGCATAAATCCAAAAGTTATAAAATGTTTCGTCTGTAGCTGATTTCGTGGACCAGCCCAACTACAAACCAACATGCAAAATATACGAGCTTATGGCTCTGTTTTCCCTCTTATCTATTTTTCTTATCGGACTGAATGACCGCCGGTATTTGGAAAGATATCAGTGGAAAGATTGGCCAGTTACTAATATTTGGACAACGAAGTATACCTAAAACTTTCTCTTGACTTAGATTGGTGCTGGTCTAATATGATTCATTGTGAGGATGAAAAAAAGATGACAGACTTACTATGACCCAGAAATAAAACTAATGTGCTCAAGTAAGTACGTGGATACCTAATTCCTGGGTCCACGTAAGATTCATCTAGAGGATTTTACGTCGCAATTGAAGATCTTACATAAAATGACTAACTAAAAAATATTATTTAATTTTTTTATATTTAAGATCTATCTAGTGCAAAACCATCAATATGGGACCAAATACATATTTATGTGGATCCTTACATTCTTTCTCTGTTTAAGCTCTGATACTTTTATTAAGCTAAGAGTTCAGATTTAATCATAAGCACCACGATCGGCTGTGGTGCAGTATTTTTTTATCCACGTAGATCACCGGTCGGATCTGCTCTGATACTATTTATCATAACACTAGTCAAAAAATATGATTTAAATTTTTTAATTCTATATAAATGCTTAATATCTACCGAGTACGTAATTAATATGGGATGAAACATACTTCAATGCAGTTCCTTGGCCTGTTTATCCTCATATCCAGCATATGTATAGGGACAACCATAGCAGAAGAAACTGGACACAATTGTTTGCAGCCATGGGTTCACCTCAAGCCATCATGATACCTTATCCAATGCAGGGCCATGTCATTCCCTTACTAGCTCTCTCCCACTCCATGGTTGCCCATGGCTTCAAGATCACATTCATCAATTCCGAGTCCAACCATGACCGAGTCGTTGCTGGCTTGTCCCAGAAAGATGGTGATGGAGCGGAAGGGATACAAATGGTTTCCTTTCCGGATGGATTGGCACCTGGTGAAGCCCGCAATGATCTCCGAAAGGTGACCGAAGGCTTCTTGAGGGTCATGCCTCGATGTTTGGAGGAACTCATAAACCAGATGAACACATCAGGAGGTGACCGGGTTGCATGCGTTATCGCCGATCCGAACATGGGGTGGGCTCTCGAAGTGGCGCAGAAGATGGGCATCCGGTCGGCTGCCTTTTGGCCTGCGTCTGCTGCAGTGCTCGCAATGTTTCTGAGCATTCCCAAGATGATCCAGGACGGAATCATTGATGCCAATGGTAAGACATGGTTTTTGCTCATTTTCTCTGACAAGTAAAACAATTCAGAGCATGAAATTTTGCATAGTATAGGAGAAAGTGCTTAAAAGTGATTAAAAGTTCCGAAAGTATGAATTTACTCCCGACCAGTGTTATGATAAATTGGTATATTATACTGGTGAAACATCAGCACATCCTAATCATCAACCATCTTTTCTATTTGCATTTCATGCAGGAATGCCACAAAGGATTGAGACTTTCCAGCTGAGCCCTGGCATGCCATCTGTGAACACAAGCCAACTTCCATGGAATTCTCTCGGCGATCCCGAATCACAAAAAGGAGACTTCTTCAAGATCATAGTTGGTTTAAATCAAGCAATGCAGCCTGCTGAAACAATCATTTGCAACACATTCTACGACCTTGAGTCACCAGCATGCACCCTCTTTCCAAACATACTGCCTATTGGACCATTACTCACAGGCCAACAGTTTGGAAAGGAAGTTGGGCATTTCTGGCAAGTGGATGTAACCTGCATGAGTTGGCTGGATGAGCAACCTGCTAACTCGGTCATCTATGTCGCATTTGGGAGCTTTGCAGCCTTCGACCAGCACCAATTCCAGGAGCTTGCACTTGGGCTTGAACTCTCTGGCCATTCATTCCTGTGGGTCGTAAGACCCGATCTCACAGTTGGGATAGATGATGCCTGGTTAGATGGGTTTCGAGATCGAGTCAAAGGCCAGGGAAAGTTGGTAGGATGGTCTCCTCAACAGCAGGTACTGGCTCACCCTTCCATTGCCTGCTTCATTTCTCACTGTGGTTGGAATTCAACATTGGAAGGGGTGAAGAATGGAGTTCCTTTCCTCTGCTGGCCTTTCTACGTCGATCAGTTCCTCGACCAGACCTATATCTGTGATGTTTGGAAGACTGGTTTGAGCATAGATCCTGATGACAAAGGGTTTGTTCCAAGGGAGCAGATCAAAGAGAAGGTGGACCAAATATTTGGCAATGAGGAGATGAAGGCCAGGGCCTTGATGTGGAAGGATATTGCCAATAGGTGTACCCAGGAAGGAGGGTCTTCCTATAAGAATTTCAAGTCCTTCGTAGATTCCATGAAAGAATGACATGTTCATTTGCTAAGGCACATGAATCTTCATCCAACTCCAAATTAGGGTCAGATGAATGTTCTATGTAGCATTTGGATACAGCCAATGAAATGGTCAATGTACTAATTGATATTTAAGTATCACCCTTCTTTTTTCATTGCAGTAGATTTTGTTTGTGATAGGGTCTTTGAGGGAAATACTCTGATCTGGTAAACTGCTCTGGGGATTTGATTTTGGTGTTTGATTTTGGTGTTCTTGAGATATAAGTAATGTAATTGATAGCTAGTTTATATTGTGGATTTTTTTTGAGGCCGCACCTGCTTCTCTCTATTTCACCTCTTCAATGAAATGAGAGGTGGACAGAACCCACAATTTTGCTCAAAAAAGAAAATAAAAATACTACTGTTGCCCTCCTAATGACATCATGTGAATCTAAAATACTATGTAATTTTCCAAACCAACTTATTTCTGTCGCTCACAGTATCTAACATCGCATACTTCTTGCTCTTGTAGCTCTCAAAAGCTTCATCCTTCAGGACCTTTAATAGAAATGGAAAAGGCATCCTATAAACCCACCCCCTTCCAAGGTACCAATCGTGCCTTGTTGAAGTAATATGCTGAGTTCCTACAAGTGTCTGCAGCTTTGGAAATCAGCATCATCAGTGACTGCTGCCCTTCACTGGTCATTAATTTGAACAGGCATTCGACATCTAAAATTTAATTCTTCTTTCAACATGCACTCCATGATGACAA
Organism: Phoenix dactylifera; assembly: GCF_051530095.1. NCBI lineage: Eukaryota > Viridiplantae > Streptophyta > Magnoliopsida > Arecales > Arecaceae > Phoenix > Phoenix dactylifera. The sequence continues at coordinate 2,809,040 of NC_143198.1, forward strand.
AAGCTCAGCCTTGAGCTAGCAAACTGATAATTTTCATTAGGGCCTCGTCATGATCTTCGCCGATGCTTTCATCTATCTATCTAACTGAGCAGTGTTTTTAAGAAATCAACTGCCTTTTGCCAAGTATTACTTAGCATTATTTAGGACAACTATCTCTATGGCTGATTTGGCATAAAAAATCATGGTACTGAATCAGTTGTGATGATAAAGTTCTTCTTTGGTTGGTTACCCATCCATCAGTTCTTACTTCTAGCATTCAATATTCTTCTCTAATCTGCTTGTGCTCATCTTGTAATCATGTGAAATGAAGTAATGGGAATTTTCCATCTCATCAATTTTCAAATAATTCCTCTGTTAGAAGACTATTGACTGTCATTCTAAGTAATAGTCATGCCATGATCTTTGCATTACAGAGTTTGAATTAGTCCTCTATCACCTGTAATTTTACTAGATACTGATTCAGATTCAAGAAACCTAACATTAACCGACGTCGCTTTGAGAACTGGTTCGTCAGCATGATGTAAGAAACAACAATTAAATATGTAGATATACAGGAGTCATAAAAATGGCCATGTTTTCATTCAAACAACTCCCTTCTCTCTCTCTCTCTCTCTCTCTCTCTCCCAAACAACTCCCTTGGTGATAGGATTCCATGCAGGCATGGATTGAGGTAAGGAGATCCTCTATGGCCATTTTTATTTATCCTTGCGGTGGAACCCCTGTACAAGATGGTCAACAAGGCAGCTTTAGCTAATATTTTTGAAGGATTTGGCTCTCCTTGGACTTCTGGTGGCATAAAAATTTGCAGTATACTAATGACGCTCTCATCTTCGCTCATGCTAAAAAATACCATTTTGCTGCTAGGAAGATCATTTACATAGTTTGAACTAATCTCAGGTCTTTCAATTAACCATCAAAAAAGCTTCGGTCTCAGGCTTCATTAGAAAGAGATGTGCTAAATGGTTCAATTGCAGTTACCACCTGCTTCGTTAGAAAGAGATGTGCTAAATGGTTCAATTGCAGTTACTACCTGCTTCGTTAGAAAGAGATGTGCTAAATGGTTCAATCAAATGGTGAATAAGGGCTCTGAGCCGGGCATTGGAGGAGCTTCTAGTTAGGCGAGGGTTTGAATGGGTAGAAGGTTTTGGAGGAAAAATTATATCCTGCACCATGTGTGAGAACCCATGCAGGTTTGTATCTAGTCCCACATCAATTACTCACTAGGTATCTAGATTTTGGAAATTTATATAGGATCAAGAAATCCAAATAATACATTTCGATTAGTCTTATTGGGAGGGGTCCTAGGTTATGACAAATGACGTTAGAGCGGATCAACTCATAGCCTATGTGGAATAGGGGACACCGCAGCATGGGCTCATTGAAGTTGACCATAATCCAATTATCATGTTTATAATTGGATTTGAATGGATTTGGATTCTTAGCCCGGTAAAGATGCTAGAGCTTAAAATAGGTGGGTGTTTATTAAGGCTGAATAGATTTGGATCCTTAGCCTGGTAAGAATGATAGGGCTTAAATGGAGGGGGTATGAGAGAATTCGTGTGAGCATGTGTCTAGTCCAATATTGGTTATTTACTAGATAGACCTTCTACCCATTCTAACCCTCTCCTAACTAGAATGGGTAAGACCTTCTGACTAGCTACTTTTAGTGAAGTCCGGGGTTGTGACACTATGTGCACCCTCTCCTAACTAGAATGGGTAGACCTTCCGACTAGTTTCTTTTAGTGAGGTCCCAAATTGTGACATTATGTGCACCATACGATATATATAGAAATAGAACGAGTGCTCGTGATTGGTGTGATGCACTACTATATGGTGCACGTGGTGTAGGATATGATTTCTAGTTTTGGAGGGGTTTAGGGAGGCAAAGTTGACATGGTTGAAAAGGGGCAGTGCTCCATGATCACACTCCCGCTGGGACGTACAGGTGAGGCATCTAGGGAGGCAAAGTTGTTGTGCTTGATAGGGGGCAGTGCTCCATATGCGACTTTACCAGCTTTTTAGGAGCAATTTAGTTGTTATGGGACGAAGGTGGTGATTATTAGGGCTTAGACCACTGAAAATATCGACCTACGTTGACTACAAAAATTCTCATTAGCCTCTCAAAAGAAAGAATAGATTATTGATATTTCTTAATTTCCAAGGAGAAGAAAAATAGTTAATTGAGTGAAGGGCATATTTTTAAGAAATGGATTGAAATAAATTTGGTTTACCTCGACTCCTGATTCAATATATTTTGAATGTCGAGTGCAGAAGATATACGCACGAAGATGGTTTTAGACCAATGGCCGAATTTTTTTATTAAAAGTTTATTTAAAAAAATAGCAGGATTGGACTGAATTTTCTAGTTGGCTCCTGCATTAAATTATATTAAAGGCTGCCTATCTTGATAATCTTGATAAGATCAAAATCTTCATATGACTTGCTTTGAGAAACCAATTTTTTTGGCAATAGAGATTAAGGAACAATTGATCTTCTTCGAAACGGTGAATTTGCTGCTTTTATATGGAGCTCCATTTTTGGTGGTTGTGTAATATATTTGTACTACCAGGCTTGCTCTCAAACCATTATCACTTATATTTTTTTACGTCTAAAAGTAAAAAAGTAAAAAAGACACCAAGAAAAGCTATCGAGAATTCCACATCTTGAAGCCAACCCCGCTTGCGAGTAGTTGTCGTCAAGGTGTCCATCCATGTGGACCATGCTACATCAACTCCCTGCCAAAAATCATTATACGATAGGAAACAAGTTGAACCACAAGATTGGCCAGTTACTAATACTTGAAAATTGAAGTATACCTAAAGCTTTCTCTTGAGATAGATTGGACCAGGTCCAATCTGATTCATTGCGAAGGTGAAAAAAGTACAAGCATAAATCCAAAAGTTAATAAAATATTTTGTCTATCACTGGCTTTGTGGACCAGTCCAACTACAAACCAATATGTAAAATATATGAGCTTATGGCTCGGTTTTCCTTCTATCTCTTTTTTTTTGTTAGACTGAATGATCGCCGATATTCGGAAATATATTTGTGGAAAGATTGGGCAATTACTAATATTTGGACAATGAAGTATGCCTAAAACTTTCTCTTGACTTAGATTGGAGCTGGTCCAATATGATTCATTATGAGGGAGAAAAACATGCAAGCACCTCAACATTATTTGAAAAGATTAAAAAAAGAAGAAGAAGGAAACAAGCGAACCATCAACTTTATCCTCAAATTTTGTGGGTCTCCACATATATATGGCCAACGATCGCCATCAAAAAAGTTTAGAACTAAACAAGCCGACTGAGGTACAAAAACTGATCGTGGATAAAAATTCAAACAAAAATGGAATTAAATATCGGGTGGAAGTGTCTTTAGCTTCTTTTGCATCTTTGGTACCTTTCATTTTCCTAATAAAACTGGTTAGGTTTATCCTGGGTCCTTGACGCGAGGAATTCTTGTTTTGTTTGAGACAAAAAAAAAAAAAAATTATCAGATAGAAGATGTCACCATTACATGTGCCTTTGAGCACTTCTCCATATTCCACAAAAAATAATTCCACTTTGCAAGTCTGGGGACTTTTCTCACCTACCTCCATAAGATATGATATTATTTTAAAAAGATGACCGACTCACCTTGGCCCAGAAATAAAACTAATGTGCTAAAGTAAATACATGGATACCTAATTCCTAGTCTCTTTGTTATGTAGGATTTATCTCGAGAATTTTACGCCGCAAACCAAGATCTTACGTAAAAAAGCTAGTTAAAAAATATTATTTAATTTTGTTATATTCAAAATCTATCCGGTGCATTACCATCAATATGGGACCAAACACGTATTTGTGTGGATCTTTACATACTTTCTCTGTTTAAGCTATGGTACTCTCATCAAGTTAAGAGTTTAAATTTAATCATAAACACCATGATCGATCGTGCTATAGTGTTTTTTTGTCCACATAGAACACGGGCCGTATCTGCTCAGGTACTATTTATCACAACACAAATAGAAAAATATTGTGAGGATCTGTGCGGGCGTGTATTTAGTCCCACATCGGTTATTTGCTGGGTAGATCTTGGTTACTTATACAGGATCAAGAAACCCAAATAATAACTTCAGGCTAGCCATTTTGGGTGAGATCCTGGGTTGTTATAAATGGTATCAGAGCGAACCCGACCCATAACTTATGTGAACTAGGGGACACTGCAGCACGGATCCATTGGGGCTGACCACGGACCGATCGTGGTGTTTGTGATTAGATTTGAATGGATTTGAACCCTTAGCCTGACGAGGACGTCAGGGCTTGAACGGGGGGAGTATGTGAGGATCCGTGCGGGCGTGTGTTTAGTCCCACATCGGTTATTTGCTGGGTAGATCTTGGTTACTTATACAGGATTAAGGAACCCAAATAATAACTTCAGGCTAGCCATTTTGGATGAGATCCTGGGTTGTTATAAATATTATTTAATTTTTTTAATCTATATAAATATTTAAGAGCTATCGAGTACATGATTGATGTGGGAAGAAACATACTTCAATGCAGTTCCTTGGCCTGTTTATCCTATTATCCAGCATATGTACAGGGACAACCATAGCAGAAGAAACAGGACACAATTGTTTGCAGCCATGGGTTCACCTCAAGCCATCATGATACCTTATCCAATGCAGGGCCATGTCATTCCCTTATTAGCTCTCTCCCACTCCATGGTTGCCCATGGCTTCAAGATCACATTCATCAATTCCGAGTTCAGCCATGACCGAGTCGTTGCTGCCTTGTCCCAGAAAGATGGTGATGGGGCGGAAGGGATACAAATGGTTTCCTTTCCGGATGGATTGGCCCCTGGTGAAGACCACAATGATCTCCAAAAGGTGACTGAAGGCTTCTTGAGGGTCATGCCTCGATGTTTGGAGGAACTCATAAACCAGATGAACACATCAGGAGGCGACCGGGTTGCATGCGTTATCGCCGATGTGAACATGGGGTGGGCTCTCGAAGTGGCGCAGAAGATGGGCATCCGGTCGGCTGCCTTTTGGCCTGCGTCTACTGCAGTGCTTGCAATATTTCTGAGCATTCCCAAGATGATCCAGGATGGAATCGTTGATGCCAATGGTATGACATGGTTTTTGCTCATTTTCTCTGACAAGTAAAACAATTCAGAGCCTGAAATTTTGCATAGTATAGGAGAAAGTGATTAAAAGTTCCGAAAGTATGAATTTATTCCTGACCAGTATTATAATAAATTGGTATATTATCCTGGTGAAACATCAGCACATACTAATCTTATGTAATTGTGTTCTTATTGCAATAGTTTTGAAGCTCAAATATGTTTTTTTTCTCTCTCTCTCTCTTTTGATCAGTTAGTTTTCGTGCTGTATACAGCTTTTTATTCAGAAAATTCATGAGCAAAATCAGAGCGAAGCAAAATCAGACAAAGCCTTATGTGGATGATTTTTGCCAACAAAAAGCAGAGAACAAGGTTTACTATTGTGGTTAACATGATGTGCAGTTGTTACTTAGTGAACAGCAGCAGGAATCAAATTAATGGAAGAAAAATGGTTGAGTTTTAATAAAGATGAAAGAAAGAAGGAGAAAATGGGGAAAAAAATCCATCAAACTACTGGTAGTAATTATTGGTAGCCACCATTGGTTTCCTTCTGTTTTTTAGGTGTTACTTAGATGCATCTTCAATTGGAGAAACTGGTTGCTTTCACAATAAAATTAAAAAAAAAAATCTCCATACGTGAGGACAAGTTCCAGGATAACAAAATGATCATCAACCATCTTTTCTATTGCATTTCATGCAGGAATGCCGGAAAGGATTGAGACTTTCCAGCTGAGCCCTGGCATGCCATCTGTGAACACAAGCCAACTTCCATGGAATTCTGTCGGCGATTTCAAATCACAAGGAGTCATGTTCAAGCTCATAGTCAGTTTTTGTCAAGCAATGCAGCTTGCTGAAACAATCATTTGCAACTCATTCTACGACCTTGAGTCACCAGCATGCACCCTCTTTCCAAACATACTGCCTATTGGACCATTACTCACAGGCCAACAGTTTGGAAAGGAAGTTGGGCATTTCTGGCAAGTGGATACAACCTGCATGAGTTGGCTGGATGAGCAACCTGCTAACTCGGTCATCTATGTCGCATTTGGGAGCTTGGCAGTCTTTAACCAGCACCAATTCCAGGAGCTTGCACTTGGGCTTGAACTCTCTGGCCATTCATTCCTGTGGGTCGTAAGACCCGATCTCACAGATGGGATAGATGATGCCTGGTTAGATGGATTTCGAGATCGAGTCAAAGGCCAGGGAAAGTTGGTAGGATGGTCTCCTCAACAGCAGGTACTGGCTCACCCTTCCATTGCCTGCTTCATTTCTCACTGTGGTTGGAATTCAACATTGGAAGGGGTGAAGAATGGAGTTCCTTTCCTCTGCTGGCCCTACTTCATCGATCAGTTCCTCAACCAGACCTATATCTGTGATGTTTGGAAGACTGGTTTGAGCGTAGATCGTGATGACAAAGGGTTTGTTCCAAGGGAGCAGATCAAAGAGAAGGTGGACCAAATATTTGGCAATGAGGAGATGAAGGCCAGGGCCTTGATGTGGAAGGATATTGCCAATAGGTGTACCCAGGAAGGAGGGTCTTCCTATAAGAATTTCAAGTCCTTCGTAGATTCCATGAAAGAATGACATGTTCATTTGCTAAGGCACATGAATCATTTGTATTTGCTTCATCCAACTCAAAATTAAGGTCAGATGAATGTTCTATGTAGCATTTGGATACAGCCAATGAAATGGTCTATGTACTAAATGATATTTAAGTATCACCCTTCTTTTTCCATTGCAGTAGATTTTGTTTGTGATAGGGTCTTTGAGGGAAATACTCTGATCTGGTAAACTGCTCTGGGGATTTGATTTTGGTGTTCTTGAGATATAAGTAATGTAATTGATAGCTAGTTTATATTGTGGATTGTTTTTGAGGCCACACCTGCTTCTCTCTATTTCACCTCTTCAATGAAATGAGAGGTGGACAGAACCCACAATTTTGCTCAAAAAAGAAAATAAAAATACTACTGTTGCCCTCCTAATGACATCATGTGAATCTAAAATACTATGTAATTTTCTAAACCAACTTATTTCTGTCGTTCACAGTATCTAACATCGCATACTTCTTGATCTTGGAGCTCTGAAAAGATTCATCCTTCAGGACCTTTAATAGAAATGGAAAAGGAAAAGGCATCCTATAACCCACCCCCTTCCAAAGTACCAACTGTGCCTTGTTGAAGTAATATGCTGAGTTCCTACAAGTGTTTGCATTTTTGGAAATCAGCATCATCAGTGACTGCTGCCCTTCACTGGTCATTAATTTGAACAGGCATTCGACATCTAAAATTTAATTCTTTTTTCAACAAGCCCTCCATGATGGCAAAAGCTCAGCCTTGAGTTAACAAACTCATAATTTTCATGAGGGCCTCATCACGATCTTCGCCAATGCTTTCGTCATATTTTCCTTGAATTACAGGAGCTGAGATCTATTAACAACACTAGCTCGAGTTTTCTCTGAGCCTCATCTGCACAAAGCTCAGTAGCAGAAGCCACATTTTGTTGGATGTCCATTCATGTACATATGCATGGGTTCACCTTGCCAACTGCCTCATGCATGTATGATTGCAAGTCCACTGAAGGAAATCAAGAGATTCCTTCAGGGCATGTCTTCTGTAAATTCTATTTCTCTGCGGAATTGACAAGTTGAAAGGTCACAACTTTGTTTGATTACTCTAAAATTTGTTGTGACCTTAAGTTACTGAGAGCAATTGTCTCCTTATTGGAACATAATTAATTAATTAAATAAATAATACAATAAATATTTCCTGGCCCACCTCCATTTCCTACGTCTTGGACGCTGAACCGGTCCATGAACCGGAAAATGGCCGGTTCGGTTTATTTCTCTTAGTCAGTTTGGGGGTTTCATGCGTGATAAGCTTACGTAAGATTGGGCATTGGATCTTACATATTTTCCCTGTAATTATAAAAACAATAAAGAAATAGCATGGTTTGAAGCTGGTCAACAGCTGAAATAAGGGTGAGAGAAAACTAAGATATTTTTGTAGCAATGCAAAGAGTGTCTACCGGCGCAATTATCTTGTTTTCAAAAAAGACAAATTTGATCGAACATAATCAAATCAGATGATTGCTAGTCACATCGAAGCTCCATTTCATAATTGGGAATAGATTTTGACTAAGATTTGAGTCTGACTTAATTTGTTAAACTTTGTTGTATTGGCTTGTTTGTTGAAATTTATTTGCATGATGGATGTTCACAAGTCAGCTTTGGGTAGATTTTTGTCTTATTAATTAAAATTCCTCTCTTGAAAATTAATTTAAATGTTGCAATAGTTGATAAATTGATATATGATTTAAAGAGAATCGTCATAATTAAGGATGAAAAGAAAACATTTAAACCTTCAAAATTAATTGAGCTAGAAATGGATATGCATTGCGAGATATTAACAAGACCAAAGAGAAAAGTTCCACTGGATTTGTATCAATTTTTTTAGAAAATTAAGATTAGAGAAATTTCAATTAAAATTGGCATAGGGGCAGAGTTATTTGTTATTTGGATAATCTGCTGATGTTATGATAGAGACTTTGATTGCAAAATTCAAATTCTTGATAAGTATACAAATTGATTCCTAGTAATATTTTTTAGACTAAAATTATATTTTATGCCAATAAAATATTTATATATATATATATAAAGTTATAATGCCACTTTTTCTTTGTTCGTTCGATTTATTTTTTATTGCTGAGCTTGAAGGATAGTAACCTATCAAAAGAATGTCATTGATAACTTGTAGTTGCAAGATACACAAGACTGGACTATCAGAAAAGGCAAGCAGCATGCTAAATGATACCCCTCTATGATTCTCCGATTCCTTTTGTTGCAAACTATCGTAAAAAGAATTTTAAATCAAATGAATATAATTCATGGAAGATTCGATCAATTACAAAAAATTAAAGAAGAAAATGTTATTTGTAATTGGTACCATCTTTTAAACAAAAAAGCTTCAACAACACTAGTTTTGGGGCGGTCTTAGTATGTAAAAACCTAGACAACCGCCACAAATGTAGCATATCACCATCTTGTTCAAAATATGCAAATCTACATGTTTTTAGACTGAAACACAATTAGGTATCAAACCTTGCTTGAGACCAACAAGTAACAAAACCTTTCCAAAGAGAAATGCTTCGAAGTCCGGCCGAGCATCTACAACCATATTCAAATGGGTTAGGTACTTGGCTTGTTTTAATAAACCATATCCTTAGGCTATTAGACATTTCTATTAGATGAGTGTAGAATATGTGTTAGGCCTTGAAGCATTTCTTCTGAGCCCAAGGTTCATTTAGAGCAACGCTAAATCAAAAGAGGGAGTGCATGGCATTTGACCATGTAACAACCCAGGACCTCACCCAAAATGGCTAGCCGGAAGGTATTATTTGGGTTCCTTGATCCTGTATAAGTACCCAAGATCTACCCAGCGAATAACCGATGTGGGACTAAACACACGCCCGCACGGATCCTCACATACTCCCCCCGTTCAACCCTTGACGTCCTCGTCAAGCTAAGGGTTCAAATCCATTCAAATATAATCACAAACACCACGATCGGCTCATGGTTAGCCCCAATGGATCCGTGCTGCAGTGTCCCCTAGTCCACATAGGTTATGGGTCAGGTCCGCTCTGATACCATTTGTAACAACCCAGGACCTAAAGGGACAAGGTCACAACTCGAATCCAAAAGTTAATATAAAATGTTTCGTCTGCCGCTGCCTTTGTGGACCGCTGATATTTGGAAAGATATCAGTTGAAAGATTGGCCAATTACTAGTATTTGGACAACGAAGTATACCTAAAACTTTCTCTTGACTTAGATTGGAGCTGGTCCAATATGATTCATTGTGAGGATGAAAAAAATGCAAGCACCCCAACATTATTTAAAAGGAAAAGAAAAGTAACAGGCAAACCATCAACTTTATCCTCAAATTTTGTGGGTCTCCACATATATATGGCCAACAACTGCCATCAAAAAAGCTCAGAACCGAGCAAGCCGACTGAGCTACACAAACTGATTGTGGATAAAAATTCAAACAAAAATTGAATTAAATATTGGGTGGAAGTGTCTTCAGCTTCTTTTGCATCTTTGGTACCTTTTTTTTTTCCTAATAAAAGTGGTTAGGTTTAATTCTTGTTTTGTTTGAGACAAAAAAAAAAAGTTATCAGATCGAAGATGTCACTATCACATGTGCCTTTGACCACGACTCCATATTCCACAAACTCAAGTCTGGGGACTTTTCTCACCTCCCTCCATAAAGTAAATACGTGGATATCTAATTCTTAGTCTCTTTGATAGGTTGGATACCTAATTCATCTTGAGGATTTTACATCGCAACCCAGGATTTTACATTAAAAAAACTAGCCAAAAATTATTATTTAAATTTTTTAATTCAAGATCTATCCAGTGCATAACCATTAATATGAGACCAAACACATACATGCACGAATCCCCACATACTTTTGATCTGTTTAAGCTTTGATACTCTCACCAAGCTAAGCGTTCAAATTTAATCATAAGCACCACGATCGACTGTGCTGCAATGTTTTTTTGTCCATATATATCATGGGTCGGATTTGCTCTGATACCATTTATAATACCGCTAGTCGAAAAATATTATTAAATTTTTTTTAATTCTATATATACTTAAGATCCATTGAGTACATAATTAATATGGGATGAAACATGCTTAACTATAAGGCTGTAAATGGGTCGGGTCGATCCGCGTAGATCCGATCCGATCCGAATTTTAGGATCCGTGGGTCCGGATCGGATCATAAAATTGGACCCGAATCATTTTAGGGGTCGAGTTTGGGTTTACTGAACGGACCCAATCCGATCCGAACGGACCGAGAGAGAGAGAGAGAGAGAGAGAGAGAGGAAAAAAAAGCAAAAGAGAGCTTTTCTTTTGTGTGTGTGTGTGTGTTGGGGGGGGGGGGGGGGGTGGTTGTGGTACCATTGGTCGTTTTAAAGTGAATTTATGGCAGACAGAAAGGAGATATGGGTTTCTTGAGAGCTTGTTAGCTTGCTCCCTAAGGGATGGAAAATGCCACCCAACCAGGAGGGAAAGCTTTGTACCAAAAAAAAAAAAAAAAAAAAAAAGAGAGCAGTAAAAGCCCTAAGGGGAGTAGGGTTCAAGTACGGGAGGAAGGCAACAAGCATAGGTTCACAAAATCCAAAGGAACCTCGGCCCATCAGGATTCTCTCTCGATCTATTATACTGTTGATACCTCTGGTGTCTCGGTAGCTGGCTTTTTTTTTTTTTTCCCTTCTGTTTTTTGGTTTTTGTTTCTTTTAACTTTTGAAGGAAGAAAGTGAGGGAACACTAAACTGAATATGGGTCATGTGCCAGTTTTCTGCAACGGAATTGGATTTTGGAAGAAGGTCTGGGATTTTTTTTGCCCTCGTGAGAGGGGAGCTGGGAGACGCCGAGTTCCGTCCAATCAGTCATATAGATAAAAAAATAGTGTGATATGAAATTTGGCTTGTAGACCGACTTGCTTGCGGAGAAGATGGATACAAAAATAGGAAAAAAAAAATACTTTTTTTTTGCGGAAGGAAGTTTGACGGCTAGAATTTTTGGCTCCAGCAGATTTTTAAGTTTATAAAAGAACAAGCTATGTAATTATTATATTTTAATATGGGCATTTTTATTAAAAATATAGCTTTCCGATAAAGCTGAAAATAGCTTTTGAAAGGAAGCTCCGAATCCAAAAACTATTTTCAGCTTCCTAAAAAAGCTGAAACAGTTTTCTGAAAATTTTACCAAACACTATTTTTTATCTAAAAGTACATTTGGAGGGGCAGAAAGTGCTTTTTGGCCCTCCAAAAGCTTTCCTAAACAGAGCCTTAGTTAGTAAGACATAAGTCATCTGTTCTGACTTGAGGTCAATTGCGAGTCTTTTAAATCATAGGTCATCCAACACCTCATAATTATGATATGACCAAATTAGATTTGCCCAAATTCTTTCCCAAACGCAAAAAAAATTGGACTCGAACTCAGACCCAACTCAGACCCGAATCCGACTCAAACCCGGACCCGACTTAGATCCGACCCAATCCAACCCGATCTTTAACGGGGTCGGATCTGAATTTAAAATTAGAATCCTAACAAAAAATCGAATCAGATCGGGATCATTCAGGATCCGATCCGCTTCGACCCGACCCATTTGCACCCCACCTAAGGTCAATGCATTAATGCTAGTTTTGCGGTTCCTTGGCCTGTCTATCCTCATATCCAGCATATGTATAGAGACAACCGTAGCAGAAGAAACAAGACGCAAACTGTTTGCAGCCATGGGTTCACCTCATGCCATCATGATACCTTATCCAATGCAGGGCCATGTCAACCCCTTACTAGCTCTCTCCCACTCCATGGTTGCCCATGGCTTCAAGATCACATTCATCAATTCCGAGTTCAACCATGACCGAGTCGTTGCTGCCTTGTCCCAGAAAGATGGTGATGGAGCGGAAGGGATACAAATGGTTTCCTTTCCGGATGGATTGGCACCTGGTGAAGACCGCAATGATCTCCGAAAGATTACTGAAGGCTTCTTGAGCGTCATGCCTCGATGTTTGGAGGAACTCATAAACCAGATGAACACATCAGGAGGTGACCGGGTTGCATGCGTTATCGCCGACGTGAACATGGGGTGGGCTCTCGAAGTGGCGCAGAAGATGGGCATCCGGTCGGCTGGCTTTTGGCCTGCATCTACTGCAGTGCTTGCAATATTTCTGAGCATTCCCAAGATGATCCAGGATGGAATCATTGATGCCAACGGTAAGACATGGTTTTTGCCTATTTTCTCTGACAAGTGAAACAATTCAGAGCTTGAAATTTTGCATAGCACAGGAGAAAGTGATTAAAAGTTCCCAAAGGATGAATTTATTCCTGACCAGTATTATAATATTGGTATATTATCCTGGTGAAACATCAGCACACACTAATCATATGTAATTGTGTTCTTATTGCAATAGTTTTGAAGATCAAATATGTTTTTTTTTCTCTCTCTTTTTTCTGATCAGTTAGTTTTCGTGCGGTATACAGCTTTTTATTCAGAAAATTCATGAGCAAAACCAGAGGGAAGCAAAATCATACAAAGCCTTATGTGGATGATTTTTGCCAACAAAAAGCAGAGAACAAGGTTTACTATTATGGTTAACATGATGTGCAGTTGTTACTCGGCGAACACCAGCAGGAATCAAATTAGAGAACTCCTGACCAGTGTTATAATAAATTGGTATATTATCCTGGTGAAACAACAGCACATACTAATCATATGTCATGGTGTTCTTATTGCAATAGTTTTGAAGATCAAATATGTTTTCTCTCTCTCTCTCTCTCTCTCGATCAGTTAATTTTCGTGTGGCATACAGCTTTTTATTCAGAAAATTCATGAACAAAACCAGAGGGAAACAAAATCATACAAAGCGTACATCAGCAGGAATCAAATTAATGGAAGAAAAAGGGTTGAGTTTTAATAAAGATGAAAGAAAGAAGAAGAAAATGGGAAAAAATTCCATCAAACTACTGGTAGTAATTATTGGTAGCCACCATTGGTTTTCTTCAGTTTTTTAGGTGTTATTTAGATGCTTCTTCAATTGGAGAAACTGGTTGCTTTCACATAGCCAGCATGTTTAAAATAAAAAAAAAAAATCTCCATATGTGAGGACAAGTTCCAGGATAACAAAATGATCATCAACGATCTTTTCTATTTGCATTTCATGCAGGAATGCCACAAAGGAGTGAGACTTTCCAGCTGAGCCCCGGCATGCCATCTGTGAACACAAGCCAATTTACATGGAATTCGGTCGGTGATTTCGAATCACAAGTAGTCATCTTCAAGCTCATAGTCAGTTTTTGTCAAGCAATGCAGCGTGCTGAAACAATCATTTGCAACTCATTCTACGACCTTGAGTCACCAGCATGCACCCTCTTTCCAAACATACTGCCTATTGGACCATTACTCACAGGCCAACAGTTTGGAAAGGAAGTTGGGCATTTCTGGCAAGTGGATACAACCTGCATGAGTTGGCTGGATGAGCAACCTGCTAACTCGGTCATCTATGTCGCATTTGGGAGCTTGGCAGTCTTCAACCAGCACCAATTCCAGGAGCTTGCACTTGGGCTTGAACTCTCTGGCCATTCATTCCTGTGGGTCGTAAGACCCGATCTCACAGATGGGATAGATGATGCCTGGTTAGATGGGTTTCGAGATCGAGTTAAAGGCCAGGGAAAGTTGGTAGGATGGTCTCCTCAACAGCAGGTACTGGCTCACCCTTCCATTGCCTGCTTCATTTCTCACTGTGGTTGGAATTCAACATTGGAAGGGGTGATGAATGGAGTTCCTTTCCTCTGCTGGCCTTACTACGTCGATCAGTTCCTCGACCAGACCTATATCTGTGATGTTTGGAAGATTGGTTTGAGCATAGAACGTGATGACCAAGGGTTTGTTCCAAGGGAGCAGATCAAAGAGAAGGTGGACCAAATATTTGGCAATGAGAAGATGAAGGCCAGGGCCTTGATGTGGAAGGATATTGCTACTAGGTGTACCCAGGAAGGAGGGTCTTCCTATAAGAATTTCAAGACCTTCATAGATTCCATGAAAGAATGACATGTTCATTTGCTAAGACACATGAATCTTTTGTATTTGCTTCATCCAACTCCAAATTAAGGTCAGATGAATGTTCTATGTAGCATTTGGATACAGCCAATGAAATGGTCAGTGTACTTACTGATATTTAAGTAATATGCTGAGTTCCTACAAGTGTCTGCAGTTTTGGAAATCAGCATCATCAGTGACTGCTGCCCTTCACTGGTCGTTAATTTGAACAGGCAAAATTTAATTCTTCTTTCAACATGCCCTCCATGATGACAAAAGCTCAGCCTTGAGGTAACAAACTCATAATTTTCATTAGGGCCTCGTCATGATCTTTGCTGACGCTTTCATCTATCTATCTAACTTAGCAGTGTTTTTAAGAAATCAACTGCCTTTTGCCAAGTATCACTTAGCATTATTTAGGACAACCATCTCTGTGGCTGATTTGGCATAAAAATTCATGGTACTGAAGATTTTTGACAGCGAAATATACCTAAAACTTTCTCTTGACTTGGGATAAAAAAAGAACAAGGAAAAAAACAGGCGAACCATCAACTTTATCCTCCACGGCTCCAACAAATCATGTGAGTCTCCACATATATATGGCCAACGGCCGCTATCAAAAAAGTTCAGAACCAAACAAGCCGACTGAGCTACACAAACTGATAGTGGATAAAAATTCTAAACAAAAATGGAATTAAATATCGGGTGGAACTGTCTTTAGCTTCTTTTGCATCTTTGGTACCTTTTATTTTCCTAATAAAAGTGGTTAGGTTTATCCTGTGTCTCTGACGCGAGGAATTCTTGTTTTGTTCAAGACAAAAAAGAAAAATTATCAGATGGAAGATGTCACCATGACATGTGCCTTCGAGCACTTCTCCATATTCCACAAAAAACAATTCCGCTTTACAGGTCTGGGGACTTTTCTCACCTACCTCCATAAGATATGATATTTTTTCAAAAAGATGACCGCCTCACTATGGCCCAGAAATAATTCCTATCCTCTTTGTTATGTAGGATTTATTGTGGTTCAAATTTGGCCCGAAGGTAACCACGCCGAAGGAGTCGAGGGAGCTACTGGTCGAGACAGAGAAAGAACACCACCTTCCGTGCACCTGCGTACCTGCACAAAGCCTCACCGGTATTTCTGGTGTGAGCCTCTCGATGCTTAAGTTAGCGTGGAGTTTATGTGGGCTAAAAGTTTTCTTAGGCGTTATCTGATGGGGTTATATATAGTCCCGCGGAGGTGCCTAGGTGGTAGAGATATGGTCTGTCCTCATCATGGGAGGAGATAACGTTGGCCAGGTGGCGTGCGGCCATGGCTTGCTTGAGGTTTGAGTTGTTCCTACGCGCGGTATGGCGCTGGCGCGTGCCGCAGGGTATGGTCCTTTCAGCAGGCATGACTGGGGCAACAAGGCGTAGTCATTTGTTGACGTATCTTGGCGTGGCCATCAAGCAAAGTATGGTGCGGTGAGATTATAGCAGGGCATGGTCGCAGCGCGTACTGGGCAAAATTAGCTCAGCTTTTGGCGAGGGCTGAAGTCGGCCTTGCCCGCTTGGTGGGGCACTGAGATCGGGCCGACATGGGGGCCACGATTTATATTCAGTGTGGTCGGCTGAGTAGGCGTTGAGGTCGGCTCAGTAGAGTGCCTCGAGCTCGGGTCGGGGCGCGTCGTTGTATAGGGTGCCTCGAGCTTGGCCGGGGCGGGTTGTCGTTGTAGACTCCAGAGGAGGCCGTTGTAGGCCGTAGCAGTGGGAAGATCTGGCTGAGATCGACTTGGCCTTCGGCGAGGTCCAAGGTCGGACTGGCTCTTAGCGGAACCGAGGTCTACTTGACCGGAATGGGGTGGTCCTATGTTGTGAGCATGACGATCCATTTCACCCTCCATCAGGATTCATCTTGAGAATTTTACATTAAATCAACTATCTATCTATCTAACTGAGCAATGTTTTTAAGAAATCAACGCCTTTTGCCAAGTATCACTTAGCATTATTTAGGACAACTATCTCTATGGCTAAATTGGCATAAAAAATCATGGTACTGAATCAGTTGTGATCTTTAGCCTCTTTTTCTTGTATTTGTTCCTCTCCTCTCTTGACAATGTAACTCATATTTATTGTAAATATGATTAATCTTCAATAAAAGCCGGGTGGCTCCTTTCTACCTCCCCTTTACATCAAAAAAACTAAATCAGTTGTGATGATAAAGTTCTTCGTTGGTTGGTTACCCATCAATCAGTTCTTAGTTCTAGCATTCAATATTCTTCTCTAATCTGCTAGTGTTCATCTTGTAATCATGTGAAATGAAGTAATGGGAATTTTCCATCTTTTCAATTTTCAAATAATTCCTCTGTTAGAAGACTAATGACTGTCATTCTAAGTAATAGTCATGCCATGATCACAGAGGTTGAATTACTCCTCTATCACCTCTAATTTTACTAGATGCTGATGCAGCTTCAAGAAACCTAATCTTAACCGATGTCGCTTTGGGAACTGGTTCGTCAGCATGATGTAGGAAACAACAAATACATATGTAGATATACTGGACTCATAAAAATGGCCATGTTTTCATTCAAACAACTCCCTTCTCTCTCTCTCTCTCTCTCCCAAATAACTCCCTTGGTGATAGGATTCCATGCAGGCATGGATTGAGGTAAGGAGATCCACTATCGCCATTTTTATTTATCCTTGCAGTGGAACCCCTGTACAAGATGGTGAACAAGGCAGCTTTAGCTAATATTTTTGAAGGATTTGGCTCTCCTTGGACTTCTGGTGGACTAATGACACTTTCATCTTCACTCATGCTAAAAAATACCATTTTGCTGCTAGGAAGATCATCTTACATAGTTTGAACTAATCTCAGGTCTTTCAATTAACTATCAAAAAAGTTTCGGTCTCAGGCTTCGATTACTACCTGCTGCCCACAAAGTACCTCGGTCCACCTTTTTTTTGGTGGCAGGCTCGTACTTTGGAAGAACTCAACATCATCATTAGGAATCTCTTCCAGGCTTATTGGAAAATAGTCTGTTCAAAAAAAAAACAGGTGGGCGGCTTTGGGTCAAAGACCTTTCGGTCATGAATCAATCCATTTTAGTCTATCTAAAAAATAACTCTGCTTTGGATCTCATAGGAACTCCGCAGTTAAGCATGCTTGGGCCAGAGTATTACTAGGATGGGTGACCTTCTACGAAGTCCTTGGGTTGCATCCCTTTCCATGGAGGTAGTGCATCAGATTTATCATGGAAGACTTAAGCTCTCTCTGTGCTGGAAATCTAAAACAAGATAGTCTAGTCATTGGTCAAACCTTTGCCATCACAAGCATCTCCCAGCATTCACCAAAGTTTGGGCCAAGATCAAGAAGATAACCAGAACATTGGTTGATGCTTAATTTCAGGATATTCAATCTCAATCAGTCCCTTTCGAACGTTGGCTCATTATCTCAAATCTGCGTTTCTTACTTATCACCAACGTTTTAAGCAGTTCTCTTGGACACCCAGGAGAAGAAACCAACGAATCAAACAGGACCCTTATCTGTCATCTTAAAGAGCTCTTTTGTTCCTGTCTTGGAGATCTTTTTGATTCTGTGCAGTCTCAGACCTGTGATGTTTTGATTGCTCTGTTTGTTTTCTACATTGCAGGTCTCTGTATGTGAACAGTTCTAATGCCATTTGTATCTATTTCTGTTCGCTTAGATTTTGGATGATGCCTCTTTCTCATCTTGTGCAAAATGTCAAATAGAAGAAATTCTTGTCCTTATACAGAATCAAATTAGTGCACCAGAAGCATTGCTTTAGTTTTCCTTTCTGTTTCCATATAAAGATTTTCCTATTCATTGTGATCCATGAGTTCACTTGTACCATAATTATGAGCTGAAACTTATATCTCCTCCAACTTCCCATCTAGTTATATATATATTTTTTAATACATAACGGGCATAAGCCAGAATTACAGAAGTAAGGAGAGGCCAACAAATGCATGTCTTTTCACAAAAGATACTGAAGGTCTGGTGGAGCTAATGAGATCGCTTCCCCAGCAAAACAAAAGGCCCCATCTAGTTATATTATTGTAATTAAATTTGCAAAATTGTCTATAGATCCTAACCAAAGTGAGAATCAGAGTGCAGACAGTAGTTCTCTAGGTAGACTGAAGTGGATAGTCTAGCTTATATATAAATCTCAACCACCCTGCATCACTTTGTCAGGCTGACAAAACCACACTGGAGTTGACCTTGTTACAAACTTTCTCAATCACACCATCTAGCTTTTCTAAATTATTCTTCTACTAACGGAGAGGACCCGTACTGGCATGTGTTTAGTTCTATATCGGTTGTGCACCAAATAAATCTTGAGTGTTTATAAAGGATCAAGAAACTTAGTACTTTCCAACTAACCTTTGTAGATAAAATCCTGAATTATTACAATAACCATGTTGATTGGTTATAGGATTTGTTAAACCCATCGACCTAGTATTGGCTCCAACCACCTTCTTTTGTAACTGCTCTTGATTCCTGAAGATTCATCTAGTTCCAGTAATGTGGTTGATTTTTAAAATGTATGTTGGTATTGTTGCTGGTGGGAACTGGCTCGACCCAAGCATTGAGTTAATAGGGTTGTTGGAGACTCAGCTTGTACGCCATATAGATTGGAGAGATCGGATGAGATCGTTGGATGCCTTTGCGATGGTGGTCTGGTGGATGCTGTACTCAATCGGCGATGACCCCGACGTCCAACACCCACGAGTTAGTGTTGGATGGCAGAGGAATGGCTTTGGTCGGCGTCCGACATTGGTTTTGATCTGAAACAATAAAAACAAAGAAGTTCACCCCCGGAGGCGTATTCGTCAGGAGACCCTCTGATGTCTAAATCAGACACAGCTCTCAAAGAATAGGAGAAGACCGCCTCATAAGATAGTCAAAAGAGAACTTTCCTATAGGGCCCCAGGAAACACAATATATGAGCAAGGGCCAGAGCCCTTCGCTGAGTAGTCCAAGGCTATATGCTGGTTGATAAGGTAACAAACCATATATCTCACCCGCGAATCATGCCCATGCTTCATGATTGCGGAGATTTGCTTGGGTGTTGTATTTGTTAGAAAACAATTAGCTATCACGGTTGAGTTGTCGCCAAATGGAAGGAGAGTTTTAAATGCAGAGGACTCTCTACATACTTTTTGTGTTGGCCATATGGCAAGCTTTGAATGGTCAACCTGCATCTAGGTGGCGAAATTTTATTGATTGGTTTACCTTGTCAGCAGAGGTCGGTTCCGAGGTGCATCAGATACCGAGTTAATGGAATGATAAATATCTCTTCTTTCAACTGTGGTGCCATTGTGTAACCAACGAAGAACAAACCTGCTTTGACATTATTTGTTTATCATCTCCCTTGGCTGCTATTCTGATCGGCCCAAATCCTTGCTATTCGGAAACCGAGAAAAATTGTTAGGTCCTTGCTTTGTACTATTCATAGTTGTACTGTCTTTGTTAGTAAAATATTTATTAAAGACTTATCAACCTGAATAAGGTGGCAAATGTATCAAAACAAGCAGTACCAAGCAACCTTCATCAACTCAAAGAATTAGAATAGGTGAACAAGAATTAGCTGACATATACTTACAAAATCCAGATTCCCAACTTCTCAGGAATTCATTTGGAATCATTGGAAATCCCCTCCCAAAGCTAGGCAGCCAAGGTAAAACTAATTAAGAAACAGAAAAATCATGAAACGAAAAGGCATTATGATCCAACAACCAATTCAGACTATGGAAGAGACTAAATTAATTGATGTCTTTTGATCAAGTACTCCAATAAGAGAGGAATCAAGAAAATTAAATGATATATCAAGACGACACCCACCTTAGACTTCTTCTTGTTACCGAGCTGAGCTGGAAAGCCTGATGCATATTTTTAATGTAATAGATCTATTTATTGATCATCTATATTAGGTTTTTTTGTGTCATTTTCTCTTCTTAATTTATATAATTATAAGAATAATCTAATTAGCCGTGTAAAGTATCAAATGCTCTCAACTTCTAGTGAAAACTTTTTTGTGGACACTCTATCTAATCACTGCCATAAATCCATCTCCATTATGAAAGCAGGCTAGATTCGCTTCTCTATGCTTTGCAGTTGAAGTTGAAACCTATTTGGCTTATATAAGTAAAATAAAATTAAGATTGTTTTTGAAACAATCTATCTCCTAAACAATTCATGTCGATGCAATTGTTGTTCCCACTACCTTCACAGGTGCCATATTCTTAGCATCATATTGCAAGAATGATTCAATATAAATTGAATGGCTTCATTTCTACTTTGCGGTATAAATGATTTAATTGCCTATCATAATCATGATTTCAGGCTCTCTTTGCTTAATCATATCGTATTTCTATTTAGTCCTAATTGTATTTGTTTAGATTTTTTTTTGGGTAAATTTGCTGAATTAGATTTCTCTAAGAATAATCACAAGCAATGAGTCTTTTAATGATATTAATTAATCAATTAATGTTGTTATTATTGATTTTCTTTCTCTGGCATACTGGAGGTGCGCTGCTAGTGGTTTTTGAGATACGTGAGGAAAGTTTGTTCCAGTTATATTATTTAGTTATTTTAATCATGCAGTGGAGCGTAGGTGCTCAAGATCCTCATTTATTCCTAGATTTATCACACAAAACCTTCTGTTTTTTGGACTTATGCTGGTTCAATGCATGTGTCAGTAGGTCGTCATAACTGGGCTAAGATGTCATTGGCTCATCATGCAATATCTTGACATCTAACTTCACACATAAATGCCTGGATTTTTTTTGTTTTCCTCTTTTTTTTTTGATTGTTGGTAGAAATTATCATCTTTGGTGTAATCTCTTCTGCAGCACTTAATAGGTACATGGTACTGCAGGCCAAAAGTAGCATGCTTTGAATGACATAAATAGAAGGTTGTACCACATCTTCCCTTGAAATAATCTTGCTAGCCCAAGCCAATGATAGAAGGGTGAGTAAGTGCATGCCAAAGGATCCATGGGCAAGAAATCATATCCGGTAGTGTGTCATATCAAATTTGTGGTAATCATCTCATTCCTTTTAATTCTTTACAACTAAAAAGATGCTTAAATTGGCAAGTAATTATCTCTTACAATGTTCAAATGAGATTCTGCCAATCTCGATCCTCCCTAGAGATAGCAATGGTACACTACAGGAAAAGTCGGTTTTACCGACGCATTTTTGCCGACGCTTTTTACAAGCGTCGGCAAGTTTCGGTCTATTGTCAAAATTTGCCGACACTTGTAAAAAGCGTCGGCAAAAGACGACGCTAAAAAGCGTCGGTGCAGTCTTGGACCTAAGACGGCGCTACAAAGCGTCGTCGGAAGCCAACGCACCTACATCCCAACCCTCTTCTGACCATCCCTCCTCCCTCCTCCCTCCTCCCTCCTCTCTCCGGATTTCCGATTTCCCGGCCACCGCCCTCCTCTCTCTATTTAACTAGTAGTATTACCCACATCTCTCTCGCCCTCCTCGTCTTCTCTCTCTCTCTAACCCATCAACGGTGCCTTCTCATCATCATCAACCCCCCTCCCTAACCCCCTCCAGATTCAAGAAGCAGAGGCTCCGGCGATGATGTCTTCGCCCGCCTCTTCGCCACCTCCTTGGATCCCGACTTCGCCCCTCTCTCCCCCGAACCGCGGATCCTCAAGTCCCGCCTCGTCGCCGGCGAGACCCTCTACGGCCTCTTCCTCCTGCGCTCCTCCCCGACCCTCGCCGAGATCGCCGGCCTCGCCGGCTACGACTACGTGGTCGTCGACATGGAGCACGGCTCTGGCGGCATCGCCGAGGCCCTCCCCTGCCTCCGCGCCCTCGCCGCCGCCCGCACCCCAGCCATCCTCCGCCGAGGCCCTCCCCTGCATTATCCCATCATTTATTTATTTATAATTGCATTACATTTATTATCACTGTTTTTACTTCCAGATTTGAGAGAAGATGGTGTTTGTATGGTAAAAAAGATTATGCAGCAAGTGCCAGGTGGTATGGTGGATTCTTGATTAGATTTGTAGAAGAGCTTGCAGTTTCGGATGGAATAACATTTACATGAAAATTAGGCATGTTTGGTGGAAGAGAATGGTATATTATCTGATATCTAGGACCTTTGTCAGCTTCTTCTGGATTAGAGATATCATTCTAAGACCTTTGTCAGCTTCTTCTGGATTTATCTGATGTCTAGTATTACTTGGAACCCATAATAGATTTCCAGGTGCTTGTGTTAATAATGTTCCTTTGATGCAGATTTTCAAGTATTTGGTTTCACTAGATGTTGAAGATTGTCAGGATTTAAAGTCAGGCTACTCCATTATATTTGTGAGTTGTTGTTTATTTTTGACGAAATAGCCATTCTGTTGCTATGAATAAGTATATTCTTGCGATTTATTATCTTTAATCAATTGACTGGGTGTTTGTAATGTATAGAACTTCTCTCCTAACCCATATTTTGAAGACACAAAGCTTGTGAAGACTTATTCCTTCACTGAGGAAGGAGTGGCTAATATAACTGGTACGACTATCAAGTGGAAGGAGGGTATGGTAAGGTTATTATCTTATGCGGTAATCATTGATAATTTTCTGAGTCAGGTATTAGTTCTAATGTTTGTTTCTCATAATATCTGTAGGAGATTGCCAATGGTAATGGTCATGAGAAGAAGGGAGGCAAGCGACCTTTTACTGAGGAAAGGTTGGCTTTAGTACCATGTAATCTTGTTTTATAGGCAATAGCTGGATATCTAACTGATTTTGTCACATTGAGTATCTGATAATTTATGATAATTCTGCTGTTGTTGCTTTCAATATTAGGATTATTCATATTTATGTATATCATATGCGTATTCTTTCCAAGTAGATCGCCGTTCACATTTCCCTCCTAGTTCTTCTTAGAAGACCAGGAATCTTATTTTTGCAAAGGCCTCCTCTAGTCCTGCACATGCCCACTGATTTCTGTCACTTGCGTGCCACTTCATCCTTAATTGGTGCAAGTTCAATATTCAATATTTTCTATGTGCCCACTTCTTATCCTTCCATATTTTACCACACATGTTATTCAATATTCTCATTTCTACCACATGCATCAGTCTGTGCATATAGAAAGATTGAAGATAATTCTGATAAACTTCTTTGTCGAATATGGTGTTGTATCATGGTAGATTATATCCGGGGAATAGTGTTCAGTATTATTATTGGTTGCATGATACTTGGATGCATGAATTCTTTTCTCATTCTTTATTTTTATTTTTTTGATGCAGTTTCTTTAGTTACCAAAAGATATTAGTTTTATTTGCTTAATCTGTTTCTTCTCTGCTGTGTACTGTGCAGCATTTTTATTTGCACACGCTAATAAACTCTGCCCGACCAATTATGCTGTTTTTTGTCAGAAGGGATCTGAAGATGATGAGGATGGTGAGCAAGATGATGACGAAGAGGACGATGATGAGGATGATAGTTAGTCTCCTCTCGCAGCTTCTTTCGTTTGGGCTTCCACAACTTGGCTGTGGCGAGTGCCACTGCCAGGCATGCTCATGGCTATGGAAGGTCTTGATTTTGAGGGGGGCGGCTTCTAATCTTGCTTCAAGCTCCGTAGCTGTCAATTTTTTTGTACTTTGTCTTTCATGACCCTTGCTTATAGCTGGTGGCCTGTCTAAATCTAGAAATTTATTTATCATTATGGGCGTGTCAAATGTTTGTCCTTGGACTTGAGGAATCTCGGCATGCTGTGTTCTTCAGGATCTAGGAGTTTGTATGGAGAACCGGTGCATCATTTTTTTAAAACTTCTTTAGTTATATAAATATATTACATCAATTTCATGTGGTATCTTTTCCTCTTTAAGTCTTTTTAATTGGTTCATGTGCTAAGCTTGAACCACTTGCAACTTTTGATACTTCTCTGCGCTCAGCATCACCACTCCTGTTTAGCCCGTGGCGTCTTTTGACTATGATTGGTCTTTATCGACGCTTTAAAGCGTCGGGACTCCTGTTTTTCCCGACGCTTTAAAGCGTCGGCGAAAACGCAAACTGGATTGGGCTTTATCGACGCTTTAAAGCGTCGGGAAAGCCGTTTTTGCCGACGCTTTCATTAGCGTCGGCAAATTCCTGTTTTTGCCGACGCTTTCTCTTAGCGTCGGCAAAAACCGGACCCACGCCCACCTGCCCGACGTCTGACCCACGCTTTGGGTCGCGTGGGCTGGGACTTCGCCGACGCTTATAGTTCATAAGGGACCATTTGAGCTGCAGATCGTAATGTTTCCATTCACCAAACCCAGGTTCATCTCGTGTAGTGATTGTGGACTCGTACAAGGTTGTCCATAAGGTTTTTCAATTCTTGTGATAGCAATGTTGAGTCTCCGGTTCACAGAATGAAGTTCCTTTTGTACATTCATCCTTCACTCATTCACTCTTGAACTGGCTTTCCTCTAATGGGGTTATTTCCTAGCCGCACTACATGATTTGAGATGAGAGTTGTCGTCTTTACTGGCCCAGCTACATGATGGAACTCCCCTCGGCCAATCGTCACTCGCCAGCGTAGTCCTTGCTAGGCTGTAAATCGCGTCGGTAGAGACAAAAAAAAGCGCCGGGAGTTATTCCTTCTTTTGTAGTGGTAGGAGCCTTATGCATGGAGGTGCCTTTTATGAGCGGAAGAGTTTGATATGGTAGTGTATCAGATGCTTATTTTAAAAGTAAGACTTGTTTGATGTGTTTGGCTTGAAAAGCCCCTTTCGATTTTGTAATGATTTAGGACCTCATCTAAAAAAGTTAGCCAGAAGATATTATTTGAATTTTATGGCTCTATATAAGTATCCAAGAATTATTCTATACATAGTCGATGTAGGATTAAATACATGCCTACATGGGTCCTTACATCTTTCTACTTGCTTAAGCCCTGATATCCTCATGAAGTTAAGAGTTCAAATGGATCTATGATGCGGTGTTGCATAGTCTACATGGACCATAAATCGAGCTCTCTTTGATATTATTTGTAACAATCTAAGACTTTACGTAAAAGACAAGCTTTGCATACCCAAGATCTATCCAGTGCATAGACGATATGGGACAAAATATGTATCCACATAAATCCTCATAGGTTTTCTTATTGCTCCTTTCATTATCTCATGGAATGAAGAACTTTTCTATAAAAAAATAGTTTTGCAATATATATAGATCTTGCCATATATATATATATATATATATATATATATATATATATATATATATATATATATATATATATATATATAATATTTTTAACTTGGTATGCAAATCTCATGAGATTAATGAAATACTTGACGGGCTAGGCCAATCTTTTTTATTAAAAAAAAATATCTAGCAAAAGCCACAAATGGATGATAGATGATGGCTCCTCACCACCCTAGATTGTGATTTGCATGGTCGTCGCTTCATTCACCAACTTAGGTGGCATACGTTGTGTTATTGTGTATTAGTCCTCTTCAACAAAGGCCTCGCATGTGGAATATCTGGGAAGAATCAGATATATGTTGCCTTATTCCTGCACATAAAGACTATTTTCATATTTCGAACACTAATAAAGCAACCTTTTCAAATCATTATGGAGCAACCTATCATTCTCACCCTATATGAATCCATCACATAGATTGAATGGCATGTAGTGGTGCTGGATATTGACTTGGTTGCATCATGCTTGAAAATTTCAAGTTCGATCAGAGCTTCCACTGAGATCTGCATGTGCAGTCTAGATTCTGATATTTTCCATAGAAATATTAGCACCAAACTAGGGGGTCTTCATTAATGGATGAAAGCTTTTCTTCTTTTCTTACCAGGAACAAAAATTAAGGGATGTCAACTTTCAGAATCAAATCCGCCTACTATGCAAGAGCATGCGCCACTGGGCTTTATGCTCGAGAACCTAAACAGATGAATCTTGCAGGCCATATCATATAAGATTTTTTTTTTTTGGATGTTACATATATATTATATACAAATGATTTATTACTTGTTCGCAATAGAATTTCCATATTTAGGTTTTTTATATGTTTGGATCTCCAAAAATGCCCTCGATCTCTGATTTATATAAAACCAGGATAGTTAAAACCTTCCCATAATCCATGCCTCTTGTTATGAGGCTTTCTTTTTTTTTTGGTACTACGATAGCTCACGTCAGCCTGGTGTGAGTAGTTCTACCATCAACGTCAAGAAAAATAAGAGTACATAAAGGTAGGAGAGCAGAATTAGTCTCTGTCCATAAAACCTCTTCGGAGTGGTGAGCAGAAAAGGAGGCGACCTAGTCTACTGCCGTGCTCGCTTTCCAAAATACACGGGCTACCTGAAACGAACTACAACCAGCCACCAAGCTCTGGATGTCCCTGAGTAGGGGGTGGCCATCATCATGTCGTCTGACGTCACGAATCCACTCAGTCACCGTAGTCGAGTCTCTTTCCAGGATGATGCAGTCTGCCCCTAGGATTCTCCTCACATAGTTGACTCCCTCCCACGCTGCTCTGAGCTCTGCTCCAATTAATAACGGTCATGTCATAGGTGCGCTTCCCGCCTGCCGCAATGAACCTAGAGTCGTGATCCTAGATCACAAACCGGCCGAAGTGACCAGTGGGGCTGGAGATAGTAAACTAGATCGCTACCCGATTGTAGCAGGAAATCTTGGAGGAAGTTTTGTGCATATTATTTCATGGATGCATGCCTTTGTTCACAGAGTGCATGAAAGTCATTAATGGAGGGATACCAAGATATGGATCCTTCCCTTAAGATGCAGTACACCCAGCTGCACATATGGATTGATGCAAGAAAAATGTCGAGCAGTACATGAAATGGCGTACAGATATACAGGATATGGGCTAGTCATTGTAATTATGATTTTTAATACAAAATAGTCTGGCATATTGCAGGGGAATGACTAATGAGTGACCTCCTCCTCACTTTTAATAGCGAGTAAAGGCCATCTTCATCACAGTTTTTATGATTTCAGCACAACACCACCCAATGAACCTTATGCGATGTAGGTAGAGGTGGTAATTTACTGTGCCCCATCGGATACCTAGCTCGATCCAATCTTAATGGAATAGGTTTTGTTCGGATCTGAAGCAGATATAAATTAATAATGATAATATCCACCTCAAACCCCATCCGGATATATCTAACTATTTACAGATCCCCTCTCGAAAGCAAAAAAAAAAAAAAAAGATTTGCATGCACACACAAAAAAAGATTTTTATAATTTTATGCAATCCGATCCATCTAACCTGCTTCGTCTAACACTCTACCTACCCAGCCTCAGTCCTAGGCAAGTACAAGGTAAGTCCCATTGCCATCTTTCTAGTTGGAGACTAGCCAAGAAAAAATCCTCCAAACCAAAGTCATGCGAATAAATTAAATCTAGACGTCAGTTGAATTCAAGAACTACAAATAAATAGAGTAGGATGCTCTAGCGTAGGGTGGCAATGCCTAATCTATTTAACCCGTTTATTTTCATTCAATCCGTTGTTGATCGGGTTAGGTTACCTCTGGAATAAAAATGATCGTGTTCGGGTTTGGTATGTTTGACCCACTTAATAAAAAGATCAGATTCAAGTTAGTAGATTTTTGATCTATGCTATATCCGATCTAACCTATATTTGGTCCAACTCAACCCTACTGTCACCCCTACCCTAGAATTATCCGGTCAATGCAAAGCTGCCACATGTTCCGGTAGTTGTAGGAACTTCTAGCAACCAGGGTTGTAGAAGATCCATACTTGACAAGCCAGCCGACTTGCAAAGACTTTGTAAAAAAGTGGCATTACCTACGTCCTCTGCGGTTGCAAGTTGACAGACCGTGCTATAAATTGAAAGCGTCAGCGCGCGTAAAGGACTCTGAGGCTTAATATTAGCAAATTATAACTAACCTACTGTCTTACTGTGCTTTCTATTGAATTTGTATTAATCCTTTCCCTACATATCATTACACATGGAGAAATCCTATTGGATATTTGAGATGCTTAGAATTAATGAGATCAGATTCTGCTCATTAATTTCTCTGCTCTTCTTGCTTTTAAATACGAGCTCACCAAGTTCGTTCCCACATAATTAGAGAGAAGAGAAAGGGAGAGTTTAGAGATAAATTGCCATGGCCGTGGTTCGTGTTGCAAACTTAGCTGTTTTGATCCTTTTGGCCTCTAGTGAGATGGCCGGAGCTGGTTGGGACACCGGCTCCGCCACTTTCTACGGAGACATGGGCGGCGGGGAGACAATGCGTGGGTATTCGTAGCCTGTCTATAATTTATAGTTCCTCTTTCAGTCTTCACCTGTGAATTCTTTTCTCTCATTCCGCGTTCATAGACAGAGAGATAGTAGCAAATTAGTACTGGCCAATGCTGTTGAGTGTGTTTTTTTAAAAAAAGTCTATTCTTGTGGAGTAGTGGCTACATTTCTTTTCATATAAGAGTCCTAATGCTCATTAGAGTCCTCACGTTGATATGATCTTCTCTAACCTACGTTATTTGCTGATGCAGAAGGAGCTTGTGGCTATGGTGATCTCTTCAAGCAAGGTTATGGTTTTGAGACAGCAGCTCTGAGTACTGTTCTCTTCAATAATGGCCTCACTTGCGGTGCATGCTATGAGATCCGTTGCTCCCATGATCCCCAGTGGTGTGTCCCGAGGACTATCACCATCACTGCCACCAACTTCTGCCCTCCCGACCCCTCCCAACCCAACAACAATGGTGGCTGGTGCAACCCACCCCGCCAACACTTCGATCTCTCCATGCCCATGTTTGCAGACCTTGTGAAGGACTACCATGCAGGGATAATCCCCATTCGATTTCGAAGGGTCCCTTGCATCAAGAAGGGTGGCATGAGGTTTGAGATCAAGGGCAACCCTTATTGGATCCTTGTATTGGTATACAACGTAGCCGGCGCCGGAGACGTCCATGCCGTCTCGGTGAAGGGCTTAAAGACTAGGTGGATAGCCATGTCAAGGAGCTGGGGCCAGAACTGGCAAACTGGGGTGCAGTTGTTGGGGCAGAGCCTGTCATTCCGAGTGATGACGAGCGATGAGAAGGTGGTGCAGTCTGATAATGTAGTTCCGGAAAACTGGCAGTTTGGTCAGAATTTTGAAGGGAAGCAATTCCAGGAATTATAGAGGGAGTACTGTAATTAACAATAATGGCCACCCATGCATGCATGTAGTGATTTAATTTCATTGTCTGATTGAATGAATGATGGTTCTAGCATCGTTTACCGCCAAATAGTAATCATAATAATGGCCATCCAGTTTTCATGGCATCCCATACTCGAAAGAGCTAGCTCTTTGTTTTCGAGAGAATAGATATAACATTTTAGCCGTGCATCATGTTATGATCAATAAATCTAAATATCATCCAGAAAGTTAAACAAGAATTTTTTTTTTGTTATTCTGGTATATATATTATTACCCCATTTTACAAGAATTGATCTGAGGTGGTGGTTGATTGTGTACGATTAAGTAAAACTGCTATATGCATTTGTTACATTACAATGATGACTGGGCTTCATTCATTCATTCCCTGCAGGGGAAAAGCGAAAAAAAAAAAAAAAACTTTGAATGAATAAACTGGCAGCTTCCATTTCTCCTAATATCTAAGATCTGATATTTATCAATGTCATCATGCTATGTATTGGTTTGTGTTTGATCCTTCCCAGAACATAGTAATTCTTCTGAGAGAAGTAAATTAAATGAAGTATAAATACGAGTGTGTTATGCATTAATGGAATTTGCAAGTTATGAGCAGTGCCTCGAAATCTGAAAAGCAGTGGGGCCTATCACTCCACACAGGTATTCTAGCTCTAATGGTAGTACGTACGTTCGTTAAAGGTTGGACGTACGCAATCATGCACACACAATCCGATATTCTTGGTGTTGGACATCATGCAAAAAAAAAAAAAAAGCATAAAAAAAATAAAACCAGCGCAAGAAACAAATCTATGGGTATTTATTGAAAAACTCAGGTTATTTTACTTTCATGCAATTTACTACTAATCTCTCTCAACTCCTAATGATGTTTTCAGTTTTGGTCTCTTACATTGTTTTCTTATTCTTTTAAATTTTGCATAGTTTTGGTATTAGTATCCACATTTCCTCCTGTCTTGCCAAGTAGCTCCACCTTAATCTCTGCCACAGGTGCAAATCCCTTCATATTTCCCCAAATCCAAGAACTATGTACTTGAATGGCGAAATAAAAGAAAATAAAAAAGAGAGGGAAAGAAATGAGGTAGAGGAGAAAGGGATGTAGGCACCTGATGCTTCTTTGATACTTTTTTTTTCTTCCTTGATGGGAGGAAGAAGGCTAGAATTTTGGTGAGACTCAAGAGAGGTAGAGCTTTCATAGGCTTTTCAAAATTCTAGTCCAATTCGAAAGGATTTCTTCCTTGGAATTTTATAAATAACCACTTGTTCTATATTTGGAAGAGAAGAGGAGGTACTTATAAGGAGAGATCAGGGATCCTATTACTAGGATTAAATGAGGGAAAAGTTTGAAAGGGTTAGAAGAGGGAGTTTGTATAGTTTTTCCTTATTGGCTCTTGAGTTGGAGGAAAGATTGGTAAGGTGGTAAAGTGAAGAGCTGATAAAATATGCGTGCGTTATCATAAGTTGTATTCTCTGAATAGCTTGGATTGTATAGAGAAGTGATAGATTGTGGATGGAAGCTTCACCAATTGTAAACTATCAAACCCCTCTCCACCCCCACCCTGGGGAAAAGAACTCATCTGACTCCTCAGAGGAACAGCAACGAGATTTTAATGAAAACCTCAGGGCTTTGATTTCCATAAATAATTTACATATTAGCAGTTGGAATTTGGAAACAAATGCTTAGATTAGCATAAAAGAAAAATCAAATAATTATCAAGTATCAGAGACTCTCGAAGTCTCGAAAACTTCAAGTCTTGGAATCATATTAAAAGTTTTAAACCCTAAATTTCCCTAAATTTGTACTCTTAGTGTCACGCCCCGGATCCGGATCCGTGACACGGCTGTGCTATTGCCGACTATCGCCCACAATAGCACGCAGCCTCATACCTGGGTAACAGGGTAGTCAAACCAACCGAATCTTTTCATATGAAAGAAATCTTAGTACATCATGCTGGTCAGTACCCAAATACAGAGCTTCTATGTAGTTTATGTACACAAAAGTATTCTTACTTTACCCCAAAAGAAAGAAGCCCTGATACCAAACTAACGTGTCTCTGGCAGCTATCAGTGGTAAGGATCTGAAAGAAAAAGTAAACGAACGGATATGAGCTACACGGCTCAGTAAGTAATCATACATAATCTTACCGGATCGAACATAACGGTAACCATGTTTATACAGGGTTTGAGAAGCTGACATGCATATTTATCTGATCATCATCATGGCATATTATGTATGCAATTTAAAGGAGATAGCGGTTATAGCAAAATACAACATTTCATAAGGATATATTCAAAAACCCGTTGTAAAACAATGTATGCTTTGGCCAGACACGTTCATAAATGTCACGGCCCGCCTGCGCAGGGCACGTGACTATCGGGCCCACATGAGGGGGGAAACACGGGGCTCCCCTGCCAGATGTTGGCCGGTTCCGGGGCTTCACGCAAGCGTCCTTCACCCCTCACCGATTATGCTTCTCCCCAAAAACACATCTGCAGGATTTGGAAGCACCCGCCTCATATACCCAGGCTCTGAAACGAGCCTCATGATCATGCTTCAAATATCATTTTCATAAAGTATGCATATGAAACCGTGCCCCCGGCATGCCGGGGTCGTGCTCTTAAATGCTACTGCGAAGTCATTCTTGGCCACTCGCGAGACCGGCTCAGTTATTAGGCGGCCACTGGCGGGGCTGGCTCAGTCATTCTCGGCCACTGGCAAGGCCGGCTCAGTTACATTGGGTCAGTAGCTCTTAAGAGTAAATAATGCTTCGTATAGGTAGTACCTCATAGATGCTACGGCGAATTCATTATTGGTCACTGGCGGGGCCTGCTCAGTTATTAGTCGGCCACTGGCGGGGCTGGCTCAGTCATTATCGGCCACTGGCAAGGCCGGCTCAGTTGCATTCGGCCCGTAGCAATAGGAGTTCTTAGGTACCCCATTACAAGCAATATGCCGCTAGAGCAAATCATTATCATTCTTTACACTCATGCTAATAAAAATCATAATATGGAATTCAATTCATTTTGCATGTATCACAAGAGCTATGAAAACATAATATGTGCACAACTATGAATTATGTGACGGACATGTACCACCCATGTTCATATTTCATAACTCATATCTTAGCATGTAATGTAATCCCAGTATTTTGTAGGCATAACGGAATATAAAGCATATATCCTCATATCTTGTGTAACTAGAGCATGTCAGATACACATATCGTTCTCAGCCTACAGTACATGCATAACATGTTAAATTTCATGTATGATCCATAAAGATTAGGGCAGGCTACTTACATACATGATTCACAACAAGATTAAAACCAGTTACTTACTTTCTTCACAAATCATGTATACAATTCAAATTGTATGAAAAACACTGGTTCATCTTATAAAACGTAATACAAGATCTACGATAAGATTAAGGTAGATTACTTACCTCAATTCGCTTTCCAAATTGCTCAAGTCCAGGTGACAAATCCTTAATCACCTAAAACAACATCATAGGGTTTACATTATTCCCCATTTATTTATTATAAAATCTCTTAGTTCATCATACTATGAACTTACTTGCTTGGATCCCATCCAAGGATCTAGCCAAGTCCAATTTAAAGCCTTTGGAGTTCGATTTAACACCAGATTGGGCCTCGTTTATAATTGGGTCCAACCTTTTCTAGCCAATTGGGTCCTCTGTCAATTTACTGGGCCTAATTTAGTATTAATTGGGCCTGCTGGGATTAACTCCACTCAACTGGGTTCGGACCCAAATCAATTTGGGCCTAATTTGGTTCGGATTTGACCCAATTTGCAGTTTGGGCTCGTCCAGACTTAGCACAATCTGATTGAGCTCGGATTTAGACTTGCCCAGTCTAATTGGGCTTAGGTTAGTCAAATTTGGCTAAACCCCCTTTTTTTTATATTTTTTCTTTCTTTCTTTTTTTTTTCTTTTTCTTTCCCTTTTTCTTCTCTTTTTCTTCTCTTCTCCTTCTTCTTTTCTTCTCCTTCCCGAAGCTTCCTCTCCTCCCTTCTCTTTCATCCCGATCTCCCCCTTCCTCTCTTCTCCGACGATGGGAGCACGACGAGCGAAAAGGGAGGACGGCGAGCGGAGGGGGACGGGCCACGACCGGCGGCGTCCGCAGCCAAGCCCCGCGGCATCCCCGGCCGAGCCTGCGGCACTCTCGGCCGCGCCTGCGTCGACGGTGCTCGCGGCCGAAGCCGGCGGCCGCCGCACACGACGACGAGGATGAGTCCCCTCTTCCTCTCTTCTTTTCCCTCTTCCTTTCTTTCTTTCATTCTTCGTCTTTTCTTCAACCTCCCTTCACCAACCCCCCATATTCTCTCTCTCACTCCCAAACCCTCTCTCTTCCTCTCTTCATTCTTCCCCTGTGAAGGAAGAAGGGGGGTTTGGGAGGGCCGAGCCACAGTCGGCGGTGCCACGGCCGAGCTCGCGGCGTCCACAGCCGCGCCTGCGGCTGAGCCCACGGCCGCGCCTGCGGCGGCCTTCTCTTCTCCCACGGGGAAGAGATGCCGGGAGAAGCCGGCGGCACTGCGGGATGCCCGCGGCCGCTCCCTTGGTCTGCCAGCAGTCCCCTTCCTCCCTTCTTTCTTTGTTTCTTTGTTGTCTTGCACAAAACAGGGGGAGAGAAGGCAGGGGGCTTACCTGGCTTTTTGCTGGTTACCGTTGGGCAGTTCTTCCCCCTGGTAGTCCCTCCTTCCTCTTGGAGCTTCAGGGCTCCTTCGCCTTCGGCTCCAGGGCTTCGGCTCTCCCTCTCGTTCAGTGTTCTTGGGGGTCTGTGACTTAGGGTTGCCGGCAGAGGCTTAAACAATTGTTTAGAGGATGAGACCCCCCTCTGAGAGGTCCCATCCGCTCCATTCCTCCCCTCTCCGGGACTGGCCGCCGCCCCCCTGTCTCCGGTGCGCAGGCATCGGCTGCCAGCAGGGGTGAGGGTCACCCTTCCCTGTCGGTCTTATCCCTTCATTTTTTTTTTTTAAACATTATAACAGCACTGCCCACAGTGAAATTTGGGCCCAAACCCTTAACTGGGCCCATTTCTTATTGGGCCTAGTAGGTTGTGGGCCCGGACATTACATCCTACCCCCCTTAAAATAAATTTCGTCCTCGAAATTAGTCATACCTTAAGGTTCAAGCTTTAAAAGTATTCAACCATCGAGTCACCCTCTAGTTCTCGGTTAGTCTCCCTCTTAAAATGCTTGCTGATAAGATTTTGGCAAAATCATGGCATCTCAAAACTTGATCCCTTCTATTTATGATATAGGAGTTCTTTTGATCTCTCCCAAAAGAAGACTAATCTTCTAACCTTAGATTTTAAATGCTATGATTCTTGGCCCAAGAAATTAATTGCTCTCGATTAAGTCCACACAACGGTCGTAATCGGGTTAATAGAAATAGGTGAGAGCATTAACATCAAACACTTTTCATAATCTATAATCCTCTTTCTTCTCTTGATTTTGCCTACAATTTAATGATCAACCTTTACGCTAGCAAAACTTCAAACCCCTTTCAAATAGGTAGATCGAAAATGTCATAGCTAGGAGTAAGGAACATTCCAGGTCTGAGCCCATCCAAGGCACCATCAATCCGTTAATACTAAATTTAAGATGCTCAAAATCTCCCAGGAGTTGCCAACAATAGAAAAACTCACTGGTGAAATTATATAGCTATCTCCAGATTATTCAGAGAATCAACAACACTTTTCTCCATTAGAATTCTAATTCAAATTTTTCAATAATTCTATTCATCAATACAGTTTCATCATTAGATCTTATCAAAAGAATAAGGTCTAACATTTTCAGATTTGATTCTTTTGGTAGGTGATCTAAATCAAACTTTTCTCTTATACACAAAAATCTACATCTCAATTCTGAATAAGAACTTCGAGTTTCTTTGTCAAAGTATCAACTGCTCTCGATTACCCGATCTATCACAAGATTAGATCATAAACAACTTCAATCCACCCTTGATAGATATTCATCAAAGTCAATTGACAACCTCAATTTCTTTCAATCGAATAAAGGATGGATATTAATTAAAAAATTCAAGCTTCAAATTTAGGAGGGAGAAGGTTCATACCAACGTATTCTAGATCCAAGATCAAAATCGATGATCTATTAATTCATGTCAAAAGATGCTAAGAAGTTTCTTAGCATGACGTAAAACTGGAGAATCTAGGATAGCACAGTGCTATCCAAAAATCAGAACATTCTCCTTTTATTTATCCAGAAAAAATCTTACTACACAAGAAAACAGATCAAATCTTTTGTTATTAAAACTTTCCGAATCAAAAGAATAATACTTCTGGCCAACTTAGATAAATAATTCAGATCACTATGTTTTCGCTGCGCATTCTGATCAAATTCCTTTGAATTCACAAATAACTTTTGATCAACATACTATTTGCCTACAAACAAAACTATTTAATTCCTCATCTGTATTTGCATTTCAAATCTTTCCTCCATCTTGATCGAATGTTACTTAGCCAAAACTTCTTTTTACTTTTCCATGAGCGAGTAAAGAAAGGGTATCCCAACATAAGATCCTCTTAAATAAGCGACAACGCTTTAAATGAATTTTACATTTTCAACAACTTCATTTATTGAAAATAAGCCTTCTTTCCTAATAAGAGATTAGCCCTCAAGCCATCTTAGAACATTTTAAGCTCGGAATTATGTAAACTTCTGAAAATTATTCCTTAGTATCCCAATCTCTTATATTAGGTATCCTTAAATTGCATGAACAATAATCTGCCCTATTTTAGTATTGCTAGAAGGTGATTCTCGATCTCACATATCCGTTAAAAGAAAGAGATGCATACTTTTGTCGTAAGATCTTTATTTAAAAATCTTCTTCTTTTGTGCTCCTTCCACTAGACGATGATATGTAAAATTATCATCCATTACTTTCACCTTCCTCATGAAACAATTTAAACTTGCTTCTCAATGATAAACGAAGGCATTTAGTAATTGCTCATCTATTAGAGATGAAACACTTTATTCCAAATCTTAGAAGCAGAGATTGCTAAATACAAACTCCTGAAACATCATGTGCTATTGGGCATGTTCCCATATCAA
The DNA here is from genome assembly GCF_051530095.1 of Phoenix dactylifera. Taxonomy (NCBI): domain Eukaryota; kingdom Viridiplantae; phylum Streptophyta; class Magnoliopsida; order Arecales; family Arecaceae; genus Phoenix; species Phoenix dactylifera. Next base: position 2,845,997 of record NC_143198.1, read on the forward strand.
CTCTATTGCTGATTCCACTCGCACTTCCTAATGACCCCATATCATCATCATTCTCTCTTCTTCTTTTTTTTTTTTTTTTTTGTCAAAACATCAACTAATATTCGTTTAATTGATTTATCACAGGATCACAAACTATTGCACTTTATCCATAGTAGAACATTTGAGCCTAAAATATTCTTCAACATTGAAAATTATTCTCAGAATTTACTAAATGACTTCCAATCGAAATATTAATCTTGCATTATAATTTGCAAAGATCTAATATTTCACATTCCAAGTAAACAAAGGAGAAATTCTTAAATCTCATTTCTCAAATATACTTTCTTTCTATATAATAGTTGCCTGCATAATTGTCATACAGATTTTATCCTCGAAGAATATTAAAAAATATCTTTCCTTGTCCAAGCCTTAAACAACTTATGAATAAACCCTATCTTGCCATCAAAATAATTAACTTCAAACTAGAAGTATCATCCACAGTACCCAGTACCAGGTTAAACTTCCAATATCACCTATCAAAATATTTGTGTCAAGCAATTTTCGTGACTGACCGATGATACGACCAATAAAATCTTTTCCTTCCTTTCCGGTTATGCGGAATCTCACTAAATGAGACTTAACTACCCATTTCCTTATTAAAGCTTAAAATTTTTACTCATGGTTAACCTATTGCTCTGATACCACTAAAATGTCACGCCCCGGATCCGGATCCGTGACACGGCCGTGCTATTGCCGACTATCGCCCACAATAGCACGCAGCCTCATACCTGGGTAACAGGGTAGTCAAACCAACCGAATCTTTTCATATGAAAGAAATCTTAGTACATCATGCTGGTCAGTACCCAAATACAGAGCTTCTATGTAGTTTATGTACACAAAAGTATTCTTACTTTACCCCAAAAGAAAGAAGCCCTGATACCAAACTAACGTGTCTCTGGCAGCTATCAGCGGTAAGGATCTGAAAGAAAAAGTAAACGAACGGATATGAGCTACACGGCTCAGTAAGTAATCATACATAATCTTACCGGATCGAACATAACGGTAACCATGTTTATACAGGGTTTGAGAAGCTGACATGCATATTTATCTGATCATCATCATGGCATATTATGTATGCAATTTAAAGGAGATAGCGGTTATAGCAAAATACAACATTTCATAAGGATATATTCAAAAACCCGTTGTAAAACAATGTATGCTTTGGCCAGACACGTTCATAAATGTCACGGCCCGCCTGCGCAGGGCACGTGACTATCGGGCCCACATGAGGGGGGAAACACGGGGCTCCCCTGCCAGATGTTGGCCGGTTCCGGGGCTTCACGCAAGCGTCCTTCACCCCTCACCGATTATGCTTCTCCCCAAAAACACATCTGCAGGATTTGGAAGCACCCGCCTCATATACCCAGGCTCTGAAACGAGCCTCATGATCATGCTTCAAATATCATTTTCATAAAGTATGCATATGAAACCGTGCCCCCGGCATGCCGGGGTCGTGCTCTTAAATGCTACTGCGAAGTCATTCTTGGCCACTGGCGAGACCGGCTCAGTTATTAGGCGGCCACTGGCGGGGCTGGCTCAGTCATTCTCGGCCACTGGCAAGGCCGGCTCAGTTACATTGGGTCAGTAGCTCTTAAGAGTAAATAATGCTTCGTATAGGTAGTACCTCATAGATGCTACGGCGAATTTATTATTGGTCACTGGCGGGGCCTGCTCAGTTATTAGTCGGCCACTGGCGGGGCTGGCTCAGTCATTATCGGCCACTGGCAAGGCCGGCTCAGTTGCATTCGGCGCGTAGCAATAGGAGTTCTTAGGTACCCCATTACAAGCAATATGCCGCTAGAGCAAATCATTATCATTCTTTACACTCATGCTAATAAAAATCATAATATGGAATTCAATTCATTTTGCATGTATCACAAGAGCTATGTAAACATAATATGTGCACAACTATGAATTATGTGACGGACATGTACCACCCATGTTCATATTTCATAACTCATATCTTAGCATGTAATGTAATCCCAGTATTTTGTAGGCATAACGGAATATAAAGCATATATCCTCATATCTTGTGTAACTAGAGCATGTCAGATACACATATCGTTCTTAGCCTACAGTACATGCATAACATGTTAAATTTCATGTATGATCCATAAAGATTAGGGCAGGCTACTTACATACATGATTCACAACAAGATTAAAACCAGTTACTTACTTTCTTCACAAATCATGTATACAATTCAAATTGTATGAAAAACACTGGTTCATCTTATAAAACGTAATACAAGATCTACGATAAGATTAAGGTAGATTACTTACCTCAATTCGCTTTCCAAATTGCTCAAGTCCAGGTGACAAATCCTTAATCACCTAAAACAACATCATAGGGTTTACATTATTCCCCATTTATTTATTATAAAATCTCTTAGTTCATCATACTATGAACTTACTTGCTTGGATCCCATCCAAGGATCTAGCCAAGTCCAATTTAAAGCCTTTGGAGTTCGATTTAACACCAGATTGGGCCTCGTTTATAATTGGGTCCAACCTTTTCTAGCCAATTGGGTCCTCTGTCAATTTACTGGGCCTAATTTAGTATTAATTGGGCCTGCTGGGATTAACTCCACTCAACTGGGTTCGGACCCAAATCAATTTGGGCCTAATTTGGTTCGGATTTGACCCAATTTGCAGTTTGGGCTCGTCCAGACTTAGCACAATCTGATTGAGCTCGGATTTAGACTTGCCCAGTCTAATTGGGCTTAGGTCAGTCAAATTTGGCTAAACCCCCTTTTTTTAATATTTTTTCTTTCTTTCTTTTTTTTTTCTTTTTCTTTCCCTTTTTCTTCTCTTTTTCTTCTCTTCTCCTTCTTCTTTTCTTCTCCTTCCCGAAGCTTCCTCTCCTCCCTTCTCTTTCATCCCGATCTCCCCCTTCCTCTCTTCTCCGACGATGGGAGCACGACGAGCGGAAAGGGAGGACGGCGAGCGGAGGGGGACGGGCCACGACCGGCGGCGTCCGCAGCCAAGCCCCGCGGCATCCCCGGCCGAGCCTGCGGCACTCTCGGCCGCGCCTGCGTCGACGGTGCTCGCGGCCGAAGCCGGCGGCCGCCGCACACGACGACGAGGATGAGTCCCCTCTTCCTCTCTTCTTTTCCCTCTTCCTTTCTTTCTTTCATTCTTCGTCTTTTCTTCAACCTCCCTTCACCAACCCCCCATATTCTCTCTCTCACTCCCAAACCCTCTCTCTTCCTCTCTTCATTCTTCCCCTGTGAAGGAAGAAGGGGGGTTTGGGAGGGCCGAGCCACAGTCGGCGGTGCCACGGCCGAGCTCGCGGCGTCCACAGCCGCGCCTGCGGCTGAGCCCACGGCCGTGCCTGCGGCGGCCTTCTCTTCTCCCACGGGGAAGAGATGCCGGGAGAAGCCGGCGGCACTGCGGGATGCCCGCGGCCACTCCCTTGGTCTGCCAGCAGTCCCCTTCCTCCCTTCTTTCTTTGTTTCTTTGTTGTCTTGCACAAAACAGGGGGAGAGAAGGCAGGGGGCTTACCTGGCTTTTTGCTGGTTACCGTTGGGCAGTTCTTCCCCCTGGTAGTCCCTCCTTCCTCTTGGAGCTTCAGGGCTCCTTCGCCTTCGGCTCCAGGGCTTCGGCTCTCTCTCTCGTTCAGTGTTCTTGGGGGTCTGTGACTTAGGGTTGCCGGCAGAGGCTTAAACAATTGTTTAGAGGATGAGACCCCCCTCTGAGAGGTCCCATCCGCTCCATTCCTCCCCTCTCCGGGACTGGCCGCCGCCCCCCTGTCTCCGGTGCGCAGGCATCGGCTGCCAGCAGGGGTGAGGGTCACCCTTCCCTGTCGGTCTTATCCCTTCGTTTTTTTTTTTTTTTTTAAACATTATAACAGCACTGCCCACAGTGAAATTTGGGCCCAAACCCTTAACTGGGCCCATTTCTTATTGGGCCTAGTAGGTTGTGGGCCCGGACATTACACTTAGCATGCACAAGTCACTGATATTCAAATAGGTTGAGGTAGAGATACGCTACTACAACCAATTTTAACATACACTCGTCAGTATCCTATAAATTAAAACTAGAAATTACAATAAAAAGGTCGAGTGCCACATGATAATAACTACTTCTCCATGATAAGATTTAAGTGTAGAGTAGGCAAGGCCTGACATATGAATGAAAAGCTTTCTAGTTGATGAGAAATCATCAATAGCATATTTTCTTTCTCTATCTTCTTAGTGTTCCCCATGTTAGTTCTCTTTCTATAATAATTGACTAATTTGTGACCAAAGTATTTAGTTAATTAATGCCTACATTAGTTTTCTAGGTTTTAATGCTCTAATCTACTTTGCATGTAATATATTTCTTTTTAAATAAAATACACTAAAGACCCTATTATCCAATTTTGCAACAAAAAAAATTCTAGACCAACAAATCATGCTATAAAATGATTCGAAACTAAAGAAAGAGTTATTTTAAACAAACTCCAAGCAAACAAACCAACATTATCAAAAATATTTAGATGGAACACAAAAAAGATTCAACACCATAACTATTTCTGCATGGCTCCTCTCAAACAACCATCTCACACTTTTTGGAAAATCTCTTTTTTGAAAATTTATTCAATTACATTTCTCAAGGAAGTGATATTTTCACAGAGTATTCCAAGCAATCCAAGCAAAGACATCAATATCAATCAAATGATATTTACAAAAAAGATAGGTAAGAAGAATATCATTTTTTTTGAAAGAAAGTAAAAGGAATAATTACCATGACCGTTGACCAATCTCCAAACTATTTACAAAGACACAAAAGATGCACCTTTTTCTTGATCTTCTATTTAAAATAGAATTTAAACAATTAGAACCCCAATGTGATAACAAAGAAAAATCAGCAAATTAACTAAAACAAGTAAAAGAAATCTAAAGCCAGGAATGAGAAAAGATCCAAAAGATCTACAAAAACCTAAAGAGATCAAGCTGCAGTATATGATCAAAAGCAATTCCTTTAGCAAGACCACCCATAATACTTATTCTACGCCACCTCTCCCAACTCCCTAATTCGATATTTATTCATTGCTAAGCAGTTGTTGTTTTACTTATTGTCCCAACTCCCTAATGTGATTTTCACCTAATTGAAGAAGAAAATTTTTGTTCCTATTTTTTTTTAAAATATTAATGATGCCAAACACAACCTTAATGCATAATGTATAACATCGTGGGATAAGATAAATGAGGCCTAGTGAGCGTGAGAAAAGGCCTGGTTGAATAGGGATAGATAGTTGATGATATTTTTAATTATTTATATAAATATGATTAAAATCTGGATTATTTGGTTTTTAGGAGTAATTCAGATTTAATATACTAATTAGGAGAATGGTAATGCATTGCCAAATACTAATCAGAGGTGCCTTTAAATGAATCATGGGCAGAAAATTTATCCATCTCCCAGCCATCACCATGTGGGCCCTTGCATTAAAAAAAAATATCGGATCACACCACCGAGGCCCACACGCCACGTGGCAACCGCCGAAGGCCACAGAGACGAACGCATGTAACAAACCCCGCAGCTTTGAAAGTTCGGGGTAAAACAGTCAAGTGATTCCTAGTGGATATACCCATAAGGTATTATCGTAGTTAAATCAAAAGTCAAGGGCAATGAGATAATAAAATCAAATTTACAGCATTTATCCCGCCCCCCGGACAAGGTAACGTCGCTGGCCATCATTGCCCAAAGAGCAATGCTCGGCTTCCCAACTTGTCACGAAATCTCTATCTAGCTGGCGCATTATAATTGGTTGAAAGCCGATGAAGAACTAATTCTGTGGTGCCACGTGGAGAGTGACCCGTTTCGGTAAAATGGTTGGGCCTCCATGCTTTTTATTTGCCTGAAGGACGAAGCCGTCCGCCCCGAAAGCAGCAATCCTCAATCCGTAAATAACATGAACGTTGATGGCAATCTGGGACAAGGCCATCGGCCTCGGCGCACCGCTGCTATAAAAGCCGCCTCACCGCCCGGCGGAGCCCTCTTTTCGGAAAGGCGAGTACATCCTTTGCCGCGCCACTCCCCCGTTCGTATCGAATTCCCCTCCTCCCCTCCCAACCTAGGGCGCATCATCCCCGCCCAAACCCTAATTTCGCCCCAATCTATGCTAAACTTTCGATATCAGGCGCCGAATTACGACCCGATGATCCCCGGCGCGACCTAGTTTCGACTCGACCTATCCGGCTGCCCCTATCCATGGAGTTCCACCAGGCGCTCGGGTACGAGAAGGCGTGCCGACTCTCGAATACCACTCACTCCGAGATCGCCCCGTCCCTGTCCCTGCCCTCCCTCCCGGTGTGCTTCGGCTCCGCGGATCAGAAGCTCGGGCTCTTCGACGAGCCCGTTGGTGCTCCGGCCGCTGACCGGCCGGAGGTTCTCTCCCACGCCAGTACGATTGCGGAGGTCCTCCGGAACTGTGATGTTGGCTATCTGTAAGTCTTTCTGCTGAGATTGTCTTGTTGTTACGACTCGTTTGGGCAAAATATGAATTTTTTATTTAGTTTATGCTAATCTAGACTTGTATCCGTGTTTACTTCCATATCTAATCTGAAGTTTTATTATAGAAATCTAAAAGCAAATGCTAGGACTGTTCCTCACAACCCGGGGGAGTATTCGAGGTTCTACCGGGAAGTCCTCAAGTACAACCCGGAAGCATTCGAGCACTCTGTTCGAGGTAAATCATTGTCAGTTTGTTGATATCTGAGGTTGTAACAGTCAATGCACGCTTATATTATAGTTCCTTATCGTTTTTGCTCTCTCTCCAACGCCACCTTCCCAATTGACTGTGAAATTGAATGTACATATGGATGTTAGGCTTGAGGAATCCACCTTGAATATTTGGATTGTTGTGGAATCCATCATTAGAAAACTATGCCCATTTTAATTCCCCAAATTTGCTGCCTACAACCCATGATAAGTGTTGTGAACTAAAATTTGAAGGTTGCTATGAAATTAATCTGCCATTGTATCTAATGGTATGGATGTATCTTAATGACTAATGTAATGTTATTTTTTTATTTAGAGTATAATTAAAATGCCAACTTTAAGAAAAGTTTGACTTCCCAAATATAATCCATGACTGAATTCTTTTGGAAATAATGTAGAACCTTTGGTTCTTTATTAGGAGGATTGAATAATGGAAGCTTCATAGCATCACTGCATCCTCCAAATTTCTGTACTATGCCTCATGGATATACTTCTTGTTAGCATGTAAATACATTTGTGACTGGTCTTGGTCGATGTCTTGAAACCTTGTCATTGCTTCACCAAAAAGTGAGCGTATGGAAAGTTAATGTTTTTTTTCATTTTTTTTGTGTTTGTGTGGTGTTTAGCTTTAAGGTATTTTTAATTGTTGTTGAAACTCAAGTTATGTATCTTTTATATAGTTGGTGACCTTGTAAATTCTTTCTACCCTAGAATGTTTAGATATTTTACAGTTTATAACTTGTTGATTATTATAACCTCATACTTCCAGATTTTGGTTGTCTATCTTGCTTAATAATATCTAGTAGCTATTTCTATTGTTAAGCTGCACAAAGTATCACATTTTAATACCTTGAACTTTAATGAACCTCTTGCTTATGTTACATTCTGCTGTTTAAGTTTCTCAGGTTCTCTTCAGGAGCAGACTTGTAATAATCAAGTGTTAGAACATAAACCTTTTGAACAGAATGTACTCAATATTGTTCAAGTACAAAGGGACCATTGTAGTGCCATTAACAACCATTCCGCCAAGAATATGGTTCATGTGAGTTTATTTATATTATATGTTGGTTATCTTATTTTGTAACTTCGTTAGCTTTAATCTCCACCATGATAGGAATTGCAGGAGATACCAACTCCTGCTGGTTCAAGAAAACCAAGAATTAAAAAGAAAGAAAGTGATTCTGCTCCTTCATCATCAGGGCCAGATCTCCCTCACCCTCAAGGTTTGCTATGTTTTCTTTGATTTCCGCTGTTACCATCTGCTAATCTTGTGCTGGTGTAACATTTGTGAACCTCAAATTTAGATATCATCTCAAGCTTCTGTGAGATGGTGGAAGACTTCTGCGGGAGAGTAGAAGTTCCTGATGATATAGAAGGAGCAGAGGGATCATCTCTTCCTTTGGCTGATGTTAAGCTGCTTGTAAATGAAATGTTGTCTTTTTGTTCTAAGAAAGTCTTGCATTTGATTCCTCTTGATATTCTTGTGAGACTTATAGATGTTCTAGATCGACAGATTCAGTGTGCTCAAGGTTTGTCAATTGATGGGAACGAAAATGTAAGTATTATTTGCAATATACAAGTCTCATTTTATTTGTGGAGCATTTTTTTTGTCATTTTTGCCAAGGAAAACTCTTTTTGCTTTCAGCAGTTGCTTAATGATTGTTGCTTGCGGCTGATATAAAAAATGCAGATGCATATACTTCATATGTCTGAGATCTTGTTCATATATTACATGTATAATCTTGTTCTAGTTAACAACAGCCTTTTAAGTCATTTTCCTCCTTTCTTCACTTCTTTTATTTTTTTAAATTTTATTTAAAATCTTTCACATATATTTTAATATTTTTCTTTTGTTGTAAAGAGTTGTAGTTACAAAGAATTAGAAAAACTTAAAAGTTATTATTGGAGTTATTCTTCAGTTATGTGAAATCAATGATTAAAATATTTATTGTAATGAAGCAGATTCTGCTATTAAAAACCTGAAGAAGCTTTTTGCTCTGAAAAGGGGATGCAAATTGAAAATTCACCCCATAAAAATCAACAAATAGTACGAATGAAATGGATAAGAGAATGGACTCTAGTTTCAACTATTCATAATTCACATCTCAAACAACAGTAATAGTAAAAAGAGTACAAATAAATATTCCTTTTATCATTATAAGAAAACATTTTAAAAGAAAATACTGATATAAAATTATGAACCCCTAAATGGGAAGAAGAACAGCATTTGTTTGTGGACAAAGAAAATTTCTGTTGCTTTTTTTGTCCCATTTTTCAATCTGTTTTAATTCATGATATTATTGAAATTCTTTAGGTTGGTTTGATGGATATTATAAATCATGTCTTTCCTAAGGAAGTTGCTGGCTTCTTGCTCAAGTCTGTATATGCCATCCATCCAATTAACTATTAGGTTGTTGGCAGGATTATGAGTTTATTGAGTCAAAATATATTCGTAAAGAAGCTCTTAGTTTTCTTGTCCAAATAAAACAAAATAAATGTTATCTAAATTTCTCCAGATTATCAAAAGATGAGTTGTTAAATGTATATTTTGTCCAAATTGTTTAAATCATATTTATCTTTTCTTATAGGGATGAATATTGAATGTTTGCAATGGACTGGAGACCAGGTTGGTCAAAAAATATTTAAACAGAATGGATCAAACAAAAATTGATATGGAAACAAATAGCAGCATGTATTGTAACAGACACTTGAAAGTGCATCAATGTAGATATATGTGCGTATGTATGTATGAGAGGGTGCTGAGGTAGAAAATTTAGATTTGGATTCTTTTTGTTTTTGGGTGAGTGAGGGGGCATGGCCCGATCTGGGTCCACCATCGTATTTCAGGTAGTGTCTCGTTTTTTTTACTCTTTTCCAGATCTTTTTTTTTTTCCGTTTAACTCTCTTTCAAACTCTATATGTAACTTCACTCTCCTTTTGTCTTTCTCTTTTCCCCCAAACTATCTTGACAACCGCCTCTCTCTCCACCTTTCACACCATCCCCATGCCACCTACATCTTCCCATGGATAACAATAATCTCTTCCTAATCCTATGTTCCTGCTTAGTTTTCCTTCCTCCCACTTACCTACTTTCTGATGCTCGTTTTGTTGGATCACTTATCATATTTATTTATGCAAAATAATAGACATAACCATCAAGCTTGTCTTAACAATTCGAGGTTCACTTTATAGATCCTCATTTGCCAAGTATTCAAATTTAGGCTGTCTTTAATGTTATTCTAAGGTATTCTACGGTTCTCTAGATCTTACCTTCCTTCTCATGTATCCTTCAATAAAACTTTAAGTAAGTACCTATCCTTACTGGAATCCCCTTTTATATTTCTTATATATGCCTATACCAACTTAATGGGAAATAAATCAATTAAATATTACTTTGTTGATTCCCCATTACTTTATTTGTTTATACATAAGTTTCTTCTTTATCTATATTTCTTTTTATTCCTACATAAATAATTATTTTTGTAAAACTTATTTTTCCTCGATTTTTCGGGTAGGCCAGATAGGGATCCAATATAATGCTATAACCACCTAGAGTTGTTTTGGGCCATCGCTGTCATAAAGCTATAAATTTATATCTTAAATCATGACTGCAAGAACTGCAAATCCCTCCTATTTCTATGGTTTTCAGTTTTTGGTAATTTATGATTACTTTCTTTATTGATAGACCCCTCATGTTTACCTAGCAGATTTGCAACAACTTTAAAAGGACTGTTTATGCAGCCAGCTTGTTGTATCAGGTTATAGGATAATAAATTTTTAATTGTTATTGCGGCTGCATGGATTGGAATATAAAATTAATAAATGGGGATTGACATATAATTTATCTCATTTTCCCTTGCATATTTTTATGAACATGCTGTCCAGCTTCAGTAAGGTTTCTTTATTATACATTTTCAATAAATTTATGAGATAAAAACAACTTGAGGTATCTTTATGATGAAATCACATTAGCTCTAGAAAATCCATATTGTAAATCACATGTTTAGGTGAGGGGCCCTGCTTTGTGCAGAATCACATTGGATGTGAGAAGATCATTGATTAGGGTTTTTCAGCTTGTGTTTTGGTTGTAGTAGTATCTATGAATTCCCCGGTAGGAAAGATGAGAGTGTTATTCTTGTCTCGATAGGGTAGAAAGGGCTTCTTCATAGTCTTCGGACATACCACATATGCCTCAATAAAGCCAAACATGCTAAGTCCTTGCCTTCCAGATTTCCATGCCAGACTGGCCCCCTCTTACTCAGGATAGCTAGCGAGAGGAATACTACTGATTATCCGGCTTTGAAGAATGAATCCCATTTTTCTGAAACTGGAACTCGAGCCGAAAATGTAAGGAAAGGTCCCTTCGGCCTGAAGGGACAAAATCTTCATAAAGCAAAGTGGATGGAGGTGGATCGAGTGAGGAACTATACCCTCACGACGTTTTGACCTAATGAGCTTTCTTTCCTAATTCTTTTTTATATTCCTGTTTCAGTCATCTCTTCCTAATACAAAACTATAAGCTATGATTCGATCTCGAAATCTCGAAAGAGTGAAATCTAGCCTTTTGGCTTTATCCTTTATGGGTCTGGGCTAATTCTTGAAAGCAGCAATGCTTCGCTGTTGGATGCCTACCCCCATATAGTAAATAACTAGTCATGTCTATGCACATTCATTCACATGGGCACCAGTCATATGCATACATTTAATTTGGTTCCCAGAAGCCTCATAAAGTATACATCACCCAATCAGTACTATATTTATAACAAATACCTAAATAAGAGAGGAAAGATGGATGAGGGAGAGGATGGATATATCTTCCATCCATCTTCCCGTGTGCTTGGTGAAGTGTGGAAGGATGGGTGGGAATGATTCCCTCCTCTGTTTAGTATATGAGGAATGAAAGGAAGGATGAATGATATTTGTATGACATTTGTACTAATCTTTGCTAAAAAAGAGTGAAGAAGTGTTAGAGTTTTGTTAAAAAAATTAATAAGGGATAATTTTGTCAACATAGAAATACACCCTCACATGCTCCATCCTTTCTTGCATCCTCTCAATTTGGGAGGATGCAAATTGGTGGGCCGGGATGGATGGGCAATTCCTCCTTTTCGCCCATCCTTCCTAAGACTTTTTGAACCAAGTGATGGATGGGGGCCATCCATCATTCCAACCCCATCCATCCTCCCTCTCATGACCCCAACCAAACATAGGGAAAGAGAGAAAAGGAACTAATAAAGACTAAAACTAGGATTGTGCAAAAATGGGAGGATGAAGCATTGGAAGGAAGTGTTTGTTAAGCACACTTAATGCCCAGCCACCTATAGAGGGAATGAGTGTGTCTATATTCACATGAATGTATACATGCATGTACCTAACTAGATATAGTTAGACCTTTAGTATAGTTTAATGCATGTTCCCGTAAAGACGCATAAAGCATATAATGTGCAACTACTATTTTGTTTACTTCCCATCATCAATTGGGAATATATATATATATATATATATATATGTAATTTGTCAGTTTCCTGAAATCATAATTAAAAGAGTAAGAAGATGAAGCTTGCAAGATGATGTTGTCTTGCGGTTGTTGATATGAGGTATCTTAGAGAACAAACAAGCATGTGTGATGCACATGGTTGGTCTATAGTTACCTGAAGTGGAGTGTGTTTGGGTCAAGGTTTTGCATATTGGACCGCATCACTTCATATCAGGCTTACCATACTGCACTTGTGGGGAGTCAGTACGCTATAGGGCCTTGATATGGTAATGTTCCAATATATTATATAGGCGTTGTTCTTACTTAACACCTTTACCATGTGCTGAAAAGGGTATGGGAGCATACCATATTGGTAAGGTAATGGTATGGGACCAGGTACCGAGATGTAAAATGCAGGTGTAGGGAAGCAATTCTTTCAGAAATACTTCAAAATAGGAAGCTCTTAGAAAGAAAGTGTGGGAACAATTTTCCTTAGAGTTTAGCATGTGTGACATATCGGGTAGAAGTTTTCTGCTATGAAGGATAGCTAAATATGGAAACACTTGATGGATGGATGGAGTATGTCTATTGCATGTGCTTGATTGAGATAGGGAACACTTGGGATATGGTCCAGATGTGGATTTGGAGATCAGTAGTCATGCATGTCAGACTATCATGCGAATTTGAAGCTGCAATGCTTCGTATTTGTATATCATTCCATCTGTGGCCATGTAATGCCACTTGCAGCCACAGTTATAGTATGGTTGGTCTGTAATAAAGGATGCCATGCAGATGATGTCATTTTTTAATGATATCATACTGTTGATGAAAGTGGAATTGGCCATTTGAGTTATTGAATTATGCAAGAAGATATTCTTGGCAAGGAATAATTTGCTTTCTTATTGAAATCATTGTAAGTCTTATTGTCGGAGTTTATATCACATGCTGACTCGAAGTGAGTGGCTGTAATTTTTTGTTTGTTCAATCGAAACAAACATCTGTTTTGTTAGGTCCTTTAGTTCTCCAAAATTGTGTCAGTTACTGCCTTTTGTTGAAAGAGGGATGTTGATGCTCTCGACACTTCTAGTGTTGTCTTTCGCCATTGATTATGTTGTTGAAATCCACTGTTTCAGTTCTAGCCTCCTCTATGTTATGGCTCTGACTTTGTGCTCGATAATTTTAGCTGAATATATGGTTCTTATTCTCTCTCTGATGCATCTGTGCTGTTCCAGCCAGATATAGATGCAGAACAGTTGGTCCTATGTGCACTGGAGTCCACCTATGCGGCTCTAGCGATTATGACTCATCAAGATATGCCAAAGCAGCTATACAAAGAAGAAGTTCGTGCTTACCCTTTGATTTCTCTGCTCTTTGGTTTATTAGATGAGTGCGATGTTCCTGTATTTATGCCTGCTATTCATTTATGTATTTAGATGATGATGGCCCAATGAAATTACTGAAGTAGTTTGGGAGGCATTCTAATTCTGATTTGTGTTTCAACATATCAGGTTATTGAACGAATTATTGATTTCTCAAGGCATCAGATCATGGACAGCATGGCTGCATTTAATCCATCATTCCGTAGCCTTCAAAAACCAAATGAAAATGGTGCACTTGGTGGTAAATTCCCAGGATATTGAATTGTCATATTTACATGTTTGTTTGTTTTCTTGATGCTAACTGTTTTTTTTAATAGATGATGCATGGTTATGATTTACTCACAGATAATAGAAGTGTATTTTCATTAGGGCTTCAAAACAGGCGAGGTGCTATATGGAGTTTCAAGCAAACAGCTTGAACCCAAGTATTTGAGTGCCAGTGGCACAGGGTTTGCAAGTCAGCATAAGTGCCATTCTGTACCAAAACAAAAAGAAAAGGAATTAAAAAGCTCTTTTAGTTTTTTTTTTTAGAAAAATATTTCATAGGTGCCATGCCAACCTGTTCCAGGTGGCAGTACTGGCCAACATTGTACGTGCTGGCTGGCACTTGAAACCATGCTTGATCATAAGGGGATCTTAACTTTGCTTCATGGTTTCTATATCAAGCTGTCTGCTCTAATTTAAACGGCCATATTGCCGCTTTGAGGCCTGTTTGAAAGCTTCTCTTCCTTTGCAAAGTGCAGCTAACATATATGACCGGATTATACTAGTGACCTGTGCATTTCCATTTGCCTAGCAAGGCTAGCACTAGTTTGAAAGAGTTTTCTTTTGTATTTAAATATGGAAACTTTGCTTTTACCTTGCTGGTATCTAATGTAAGTTTATTTTAATTAAGGTGATGAGAATGAACATGATGACATTGATAACAGTTCAGTAGGCAAAAGACGGCGTAATATTCGGAGTGTTAATGTGAAGAAGTCTGTGGGGAACAAGTACAATTTCACCTCCTGATTATTTGTCACTTAATTTTACTTTCTGTGCATGTTTTGGTTATATCAAATATACAATCAGGTATGTCACGCACAGTTGCATATCTTTTTCATGTCAGGATTCCTGCAGCAGTTTATTCAGTGGTTCAGAAACTTTGCTCAATTTTAGCATTTCTTAAGGATCTTCTTTCGGTAGTACGCCTATCAGATAGTTGCATCCTACAGTTAGTCAAAACAAGCTTTTCAACTTTCTTGGTGGATAATATACAGCTCCTGCAATTGAAGTCTATAAACTTGATTTGTGGGGTAATGTCTATTCTGCCATTATTTTGTTAGCATCTTTATGATTTTATTGCTTACCATATTTGCTCCTGAGTACAGGTGTTTGCTTCATACCCACAACATAGGAGTTTCTTGATAGATGAAACACTTCAGCTTCTACGGAAGTTGCAATGTTCCAAGCGTGCCGTTCGAGCCTACCATCTACCAGATGAGGAGCAGAAGCAGATTCAAATGATAACAGCCTTGTTGATTCAGTTGGTACAATTCAGTGCAAACCTCCCTGAAAGCTTGAAGACAACATCAAATTGGAATAACATTGTAGATTCCTCAATTGATGCGAGTTACCCAACAAAATGTCATGAAACTGCAACAGAGGCATGTTGCCTTTTCTGGACTAGTGTTCTTCAGCGTTTTACTAATGCTAAAGTGCAGGATGTCTCCGAGTCGAAGGCGATTTTAGAAAACCTTGTCATGGATCTGCTGACAACCTTGAACTTACCGGAATATCCTGCTTCTGCTCCAATACTTGAGGTGATGATTCTTGGTCACAATGTAACAGAGTCCACAATTATTACTCTGTTAATGGTGTGATGTATGCAGGTTCTTTGTGTATTGCTGCTCCAGAATGCTGGGTTGAAATCGAAAGATATTGCGGCACGGTGCATGGCTATTGACCTTTTGGGAATGATTGCAGCAAGACTGAAACATGATGCTGTCATTTGCAGCGGCAATAGGTTTTGGATCTTAAAAGAATTGGTTGATGGAAAAAGTGATGTTCCCAATGATATGAAGGATGTATGTTCTGTTTGTCTAAATGGGAGAGGTGTGAACATTGTTTGTCATGTTTGTCAGAGATGCTTTCATGCAGATTGCATGGGAGTCACTGGACAAGAAATTTTACTCCGGGATTGGTCTTGCCATATCTGTCTTTGCAAAAAGCAGCTTGTTGTTTTACAATCACACTGCAAGTTACAGAGCAAAGATAATGGTAAAAGAAAAACAGGTACTGCAAGCAATGCTCCTGGAGATTCTGAATCGACTACCAGGCTGGAAGTTGTGCAACAAATTCTTTTGAATTATCTTCAGGAAACTGGTCCACAAGATGATGCAAATTTGTTTGCTCGCTGGTTTGTTATCTCGACATTTTTTCTTTAATCTTATTATTTCGATTTCTTTAAAATTTACTGAGACTTTAATTGGAGAACCATGTGCAGGTTCTATCTTTGCTTGTGGTACAAGGATGATCCTCTTGCTCAGGAAAGGATGAATTACTATCTTGCTAGATTGAAATTGAAGGAGATTTTGCGGGATTCTGGGAATACTTTATTGTTGTCAAGAGATTGGGCTAAAAAGATTTGCTTAGCATTGGGTCAAAACAATTCCTTTTCTAGAGGATTTGATAAAATTCTCTCTCTTCTTTTGGTAAATATTTTGCTGTTTTCTGTGTCCTTTTGTTTCTGGAGGTAACATCTACGTCAAGTGTTAAAAGAAATTATCATTGTCAGGCAAGCTTGAGGGAGAACTCTCCAGTATTGAGAGCAAAGGCCTTACGTGCAGTGAGCATTCAGTTGCCTTCATAGAGCATATAATTCTGATCCTAATTTCTCTATCATTCATTGTTGATTTTTGCATTCCCCCTCCTGCCCCCATGTTCAGGTTAGTGCCATAGTTGAAGCTGATCCTGAGGTTCTTTGTGATAAACGTGTCCAATGCGCTGTTGAAGGAAGGTTTTGTGACTCAGCAATCTCTGTTCGTGAAGCTGCTCTAGAACTTGTGGGTAGGCATATTGCCTCTCATCCTGATGTTGGTTTGAAGGTAGGTTAAATTATGCTGATGCATTCTTGTACTTCTATAGATATTTTCTCTAAAAGTTGAATGCTATTTCTGTTTGACAGTACTTTGAAAAGGTTGCTGAACGGATAAAGGATATGGGAGTGAGTGTACGCAAACGTTCCATTAAAATTATTCGTGATCTATGTACTTCTAACTCTAACTTCTCAGACGCAACACACGCTTTTATTGAGATCATTTCTCGTGTTAGTGATGAAGAATCTAGCATACAGGTAAGTTGATTATCATCGTAAATTGAATTTTGCATAGTAGTTCAATAATAGATTACATGATCCTTTTAATAAAACCTGATGGAAGAATTGGAATTTTGGGGTTTGCTAATGGTCCCTGTTTTCCCTCACATCTGATAAAGAGAAAGTCTGTTGACATCCTCTGTTTTGTTCACCTTGTTGAGCTGATCCAAAGAATTGTCTGTATTAGTCAAATTTGGTTTTTCTAAAATTCCCTATCTAAAGTAAATATTTTCACTTTATTATTTCAACTATATATTATATTTATCTTTCTAGTCTTTGTGGTAGTTAAGTTATAATTTGGTTTTGTTTGGGTACTATTCGTTCTCCATGCTAGCTATGCTGGATTATATCAAATTATGGTTTCTTGAGGGCCTGTTCGACTTTACGTAGAGAGGTTTGCATGAGGGAGCTGCTATTTCTGTTGTATAAAGAATTATGAGTTTCTGATGATAGGAGGGCTGTTCAAGTGATTTACTAGGTTCTTGCCTTTTTTTCTGATTGATGGTTGATATTTTTATCAAAAGCAAAGAGTGCAACAAATAAACTCAACTAGAAAATAAAGAGATGCCCAAGATTGGAGGCTCACAAGGAACATCAGTGCATAAATGAAAAGAAGTTAAAAATGTGTATTAGTTGTTGACACCACATGTAGGATCCCTATTCCTGGTGAAGAAGTCCACTGTTTTGTCTATCCATTTTTCCAATTTCATATATTCAAAAGGATGCACGAGGAGTGCAATGTTGTGGTTATGGGCAATGATCTATCTGATGATCATCAGACGATTTCTATCATGTAGATCAACTTGAAGTAGTTAAGTGAATATTTGTTTGTTGTTTTTGACATGTTGCTGAAACTAAACTGAAGACCTCATTTCTAATGAAAACTACCAGATGTTTTTCCTAGTGTGGCAGTGGGTTGAGATTGGGTTGGATTTTGGTTCAGTCGTGTTGGGATAGCAACATGTGAAACCTTGACCTGACCTGACCCAAATTGTGTTGGAACCATTCAACCCCTGTCCACACATGGCCCACCTCATGACCTGACCTAGCCTGGCCTGTCTAATCGGTAACTGCATGGACCTACTTTTAATTGACACAATTTAACCTGCTTGACCCAACCTTGATATTCTTGGTCACTTAATTCAGTGATGGGCTGAAAAAGGGACCAAAAACGCTTGAAACCCTTGAAATCCTTGAGGTATAGTCTGGTAGCTTAGTGGATGTTCAAGTCTAGTCAGCAATCTTAAGTATATGAAGAGTCAAATGTGACAAGTGAAGGTAGGTAAGGGTAATAGTTTTCTATTTGGAGTCTTAGAAATTTCATTTGGTAGGTCTAAGAGACAAGAGTGATAGTAAACTGGGCTATAGCCTAGTGGTTGTGCTCCCCCAAATGTATGAGTTTCTTTGTTTGAATCTTAGGAAGCATTTCCTCAAGTGTTAATCATTTCTTTGAAATGATTGGAAGTGTTGGCACCTTTATTTTCAGAAAAGGGAAGAGAGAGAAAGAGAGAGAGACATCAATGTTGAATAACTTGTTATGTCATTTGGCGTTGTCAAAATGCGTTAGGAGAAATTACTCTGTTGCTCTTCTTGTCTTGTGGATTCAAGGGTCTGATGACTCTGATCTATCAAAAGTAAGCTCGGATCCAATTTTTTACTTTTAACTAGGGTTGGCGGAACCGTCCCGAACTGGGTGGTTCCGAGCTGTACTGGTGGTTCATTGGTACGGTTCCGGCAACGGAAACGAAATCTGTTGCCGGAGCTGGAGAAGGAGAAGGAAAGAGAGAGTGAGTGGGGGAGGGAGAGGGCGGATGGCCGGCAGAGGCCGCGGGAGGCGAAGCCGTGGCCGGTTCCTTTGTTTCGAATGGCCTCCACCGACCCTCCGCCGGCATCTACCACCCTCCCTCTCTCCCCCTTTTCTCTCTCTTTTCTTCTTTCCTACGGTACCATGCTCTTTCCTCTGTCGGTACAAGCCCGGCACGGCCCGTAGCGACTCGTGCCGCAGGAGAACCGGTACGGTGCTCGGTACCGACACGCTCATATGATATCAAATTAAACTTCATCAGTGGCTTGACAATGATGTGGTTGAAAATTCTGCAAATTTGTTACTTCTGAATAGGATAACTATGTTTCTGAGTTGAGTGATTATAGGAAGCAAGTGTAAGTTATTGAGCACTTAGCAACTGTGGATATGGAGCTATATGTATACCTAATGTTTTAGGGTAGCAAGTGCAAGTTATTGAGCACTTAGCAACTGTGGATAAGTAGCTCTATGTATACCTAATGTTTTAGGGACGAATGAACTGGAATTACAAATGGGCTGTTGCAGGTTTCATGTTGCCTTCCCGAAAAATTGGTAGATTTGGCTTGTTGAGCTCCATGTCAAAGTTTAATTGTATAAAATATTATTTTTATCCAGCTTAGGTATTATTCTTAGTTGAATAAGTTGCAAATGTTGTGAACTTGTGGAGAGGAGAGGAGGAAAAGAAAATCTATGTTTTTGCCATTGTGAGTTGTTGGTTTAAAATGGCGGATTTGTAGGAGTGTCATGCTAAGTTAGCTAAGGTTAATGGTTTTGGAAGTTCAGGCATCATGGCTCGGAACATATAAAAATCTGCTATGATTTAGTCGTTAATTTAACTTGTGTGTTAATTTAACTTGTGTGTCAGGGCAAGGAAGAAGTTGCTTCATCCTCTTTTAATTTTCTATGAAAATGTGGGGTGCCACTTATGAATTATAGTTCAGTTAAATATTTCAGTAGACCGCTTGCACTTTTATAAGGTTCTCACTTGCAACCTGTGAGAAGTTTGCACGTACCATTTAATCTCATATGGAACTAACAACTAAAGGGTATTTTAGTCATCTTATCACATGCATTATATAGCAAATAAACATGCCAGTCATGGCTTTTGTTAAGGGTTGAGTAGAGTCCTTCCATATTCTGAGCTACCTCTCTTTCAAACTCGAACATGAAACTAAATGTAAGGCCTGAAAGATTTCTGCAATCACCTCTCTTTTTCGAAACACACACACACACACACACACACACACACACACACACACACACACACGGAAGCTTGTATGCTGCATCTCTTATTTTTCTTGTCACTTGTTCACCCAAGGAAAGCAGGAAGAAAGAAATTGCACTGATCTGTTCTAGCTAGAACTAAGTTGTCTTATTCTCACCTATGATGTCTTATATGTGGATATAAACAGACAAGTTTTGTTTCAGATCCTCCAGTGATCTGAACTTAATCATGCTAAAAATTGTAGGAAGCCTGGAAGTTATGTGGAGAAATCAGTCAACCTGATCGTATACGTGAAGGAGAAAAAAGAATATAAATATAATAAAATATGAAAAAGAAATTGTTGTAGATATGCTCATTTAGTGTGCCCAAATGTGATGCTGATTATACCCTGAGATGCTAGTATATTCTTCCAAGTTTCATGCACCAACTGTGTTGTAAGATGAGGAGGATTGCCTGGGAAGATTAACAGACAGGATGGTAATTCTATGGTCTTGAGTCTTCAAATATATAAGATTCCTGTTACTAACGTCTTGGGCTTATAGACTCTAGGATACCAGGTACCATGTACAGCTACTTATTTTGAATTCATTTGTAAAGAAAACGGTTATTCCATGCTTGGATCCGACCAGAATTGAGCTTAAACTCTAGGATACTAGGTACCATATACGGCTACTAAGGTCTCAGGCTTATAGACTCTAGGTATGATTTGATGTTTTAGATCTGAATCTGATTTGCAATTCTGATGGAGCTTAAACCTGTTACTTGGACCCAATAATAGGCAATTACCAATTGCTCAATACTGTTTAGAGCTCTATGCCTCCCTTGTGTTTGGGCTTGACATGAAGCTTTTAAGCACATAGTTTTGCTTGGGAGTTGGGTCTGAGATCATGCTGGATGCAAACGAAGTCTGATTACTTTCACTTATGTTGGGTTACTTTTCTGTGTTTAGTTTTAGAATTTATACACTATGATCTTCATATGTAGGGTCGTAGACTTGTCTAATTGGGCATGTCCTTGGCTTGGGGCCCAGATCACTCCCACTTACTAATGGGGCAGGTCTGGTTCAATTTTGAGAAAGTAAATAGATCTGGTTGGCATTATGCCTGCTTGATGAGCTAGACTCTTAGGCTGCCTGTTTGGTTTAGATCCAGCATGTCCGAAACAAGCCAGGCATCATATCAATTATATAGAGTAACAATGTTGGTCTAGTTAACTGAGCGATGGATGGTGCACTATGCCTTGCTGATGCATTCATTCACACTGTCACACATTTGCCAATAGTCCCCCACCCCCTTTTAATTTGTTTTTATTATCATTACATGTACGTGATAATTCATTTCACTATGTATTTGTGCTTGCTATTGATTATTAACAGGACCTAGTATGCAAGACATTTTACGAGTTCTGGTTTGAAGAACCATCTGGAAGTCAGAAACACTTAGTAGCTGATGGTAGCTCTGTACCTATGGAAGTGGCAAAAAAGACCGAGCAGATTGTTGATATGTTGAGGAAGATGCCTAATCATCATCTTCTTGTCACAATTATAAAGCGCAACTTAGCACTTGATTTTCTTCCACAATCAGCTAAAGCTACTGGGATTAATGCATTTTCTCTGGCGTCTGTACGTAAACGTTGTGAATTAATATGCAAACGTTTATTAGAAAGAATCTTGCAGGTAGAGGTTCCTGGCCAGATCAGCAGTCAAATTCCTCCTATATAGACTGCATCACTTTATTCATTTTTAACATCTTGCATATTTTTAGGTAGAAGAGGGAACAAATGATGAAACAGAGGTCCGTGCACTTCCATATGTGCTTGCTTTGCATGCATTTTGTGTTGTAGATCCGACCCTCTGTGCACCGGCTACAGATCCATCTCAGTTTGTTGTCACTCTGCAACCATACCTAAAGAACCAGGTAATTACAGTTGTACTTGTTGATCTTCTCAGGGTCAATCAATGTGACTATCACAGAGGTTTATTGGTAATCAGTTTTAGATTTTATTGACTTTGAGAGCCCTGAAAGCAACTTATTGTGATTACCAACATTATATAATGAAAATGCTCATGAATGTTTGTTAAGCGTCCATTGAAAATTGATATGAATTTACAATTTGAATGACACATCTTTATATCAGCAGCACTTTTTTCTGACCTCAAAATTTATGCTGCCCTTGTTGCCCATGTTTGGCAATAGAGCACTGCATTTTCTAATGCTTTTTAAGAGAGGCCATGAATGATTAGTTAGAAATCAAGAATGATTATATCAACTAAGCACCTGATATACAAGTTGTTCAGGTTGAGGGAATAATGTTCTCAAGTAAAAACTGCAAGGGAAATGAGAGGTTATCATTGAAGCATTGATGAGGCAGATTAGGAGAAATAAGAGCAGGGGGTCTAGAAGGGTGGACGAAAACAATGTGAGACAAAAGTAAAGAGATAGTTGGAAGAGGACTAAGAAGAAAACTTATGGAGGAGGATTGGATGTCCAAGCAGTTTAATTAGCTTCTTTTCTCAACCATTTGAGAGGGAGGATGAATGAGAGGACAGAATTAATGCAATGTGCTGCACAAACAAGTAGGTTTAGGAGATTAGCATGTAGAGGTGCAGAAAGGAAGATAGCAGAAGAATAGGCAGAGGTTCTCCAACAGGATTTCAAGTTGTGCCGCCTCAACAAAGCCTTGCCTTTTTTTTCTGGATTTGGAGCTTGCAACAACTGAGGCTGAGATTTACATTGTGACAATGCACCCATGTTCTTGTAGTTCATTATATATTTGATATAAAATTGCACTCAAGAATTTTTATTAAGTTGTTTTGGATTCCACAATTGTTCCATAGTCATACAACAGAAAGACAAGTATCAATAATCACGCATAATTTGAATGCACATGCATGCTTACTTTCTTAACTGCATTTTCTTTTATGGTAATGGATATTTAATCTCATGATATTCTTTTGGTAATACAAATGTTTACAATCACTTGAGGAGAAAATGAATACTGATTAACTTTATCTGCACTGAAATTTCAGTTGACCTCTCATTCTCATGTGTAGGTGGATAATAAATCAATTGCTCAGTTGCTTGAGAGTATAATATTTGTGATTGATGCTGTACTTCCATTGCTCCGAAAGCCGACACAAAGTGTTATCGAGGAACTTGAACAGGATCTGAAACACATGATTGTTCGTCATTCATTCCTGACAGTCGTGCATGCTTGTATCAAGTATCTTATCTTCCTCACTATCTTCTGTTTGAATTTCCAAATTTGTGAATAATACTTTGCTTTTCACCTAGATATTTCTATTTTTTCCTCTCTCTCTCTCTCTCTCTCTCTTATACTTGGGATATGAAAGTTGTTTATTGCAAAATTCGAAACCACCATTGGCATGGAAACTATCTTTGGTTTTGTAAGCTTTCATACAAAAACTTTGTGCATAACCTGTCCATGATATTCACTTACTGCAGATTAGGTCAAGTTCAGTAGTGGTACAACTTATGTCTGATTTTCTCTTTTGTAGTCATTTATTATTATATATGGTTATATATCGAGACATCTGTTTATCCTTCAAATACCAATTCGCTTAATAGTTATATACATTTATGTCTTACTGACTGGTTGTTTAGATAACTAATAAGTTCATTTGGATTGATTTGATTATGGCATCTTAAAAAAGGAGCTAATGCATGCAGCAATATATTTGCACAACTTTATTCAGCATGATGTAGCTATGTCATGGAAAACTATACAAGCTGAAGGTTCCCCCATGTCAATAATGCATAAAGTTTTTTCTCTGCGTTGTTGACTTTGTTGATCAGTTCTAAGCCCATTTTGGTTGCTCTTTCTTTCTCCATGTTCGATGATGGTACAGCATTTTTCGTTGTTCAGTTTTCCTGTCTAACTTCAAGAGTCCAAAGTATGTGGTGCTGGGCTATCAATTGTATACGGCTTAATGCTGTATGACAACTTTGCAGTTATCAATATATGTCCTTTGCATTGATTTCTTGACCGTTGCTGTTTTAAATGTTATATCTGTCTGGTTATTTATCTTATGCTGCTTATTGATATTAATTTTTGAATCGCTCAATTTACATACACCAGCTGTCCGATCCTACTATGGTTTGTAAGACCTTATGAGTCAAGCATGCATTATGAAGTATAAGCTGATAAAATAGACGATGGAGTTCGACTGAAAAACTTTATAAATATCTATAGTTGCAAGCTATCAGGAATTCTGACTGTAGTCCCTAAAACAGTTTCTCTATAAGACCAAAATTTCTTGATAGGTATAAGAATTGTACCCTTGAAACTGCATCCAATTTTTTTTTAACAAAATGTTGGAGAAAGAAAATCCTTATTAAATGGTTTGCCTTTGAAGTTCTTTAATTTTCAGAACTTCTTTATCTTAAAAGAAAACTAACTTCACTACCCTATTTGAGCCTGAAAACCATTATTTTTAGGAGTATGAAAATGTGGCTACTATATAGGTAACCTTATATATGTCCAAACTTGTTTAAGTTATTAAAAACCCTTGAATCATGTTGTTTTGTGGATTTCATTTAATTTCTGTTAGCATCTGTGGTTTATAATCTGGCAACTCTAATCCGGGCATATCTTTTCATAAACTCGATGAAGGAGCAAGAGTTGATAATTGGGAAGCTTGGGTTTGTAGGAAAGTTAGGTTGGGCACGTTAGTTGTATTTGGATGACTGTACAGCATGAAACCCATTTTGTCATTGAGATGGATCAATCACATCTTTTTATAATAAAAAAGTAGCCTTTGAGATTGTATGATCTTGAATTTGAAATAGTGTGTCAAATTTGTTTTACTTGATGAAGATATATTAGTTATACATTCGGACTCAGCATTTTGATTTAATTATGCTCATCAGGATCCAAGCATGCAAATATCAGAATAAGCTGATATGTTTTTTCTTCCCTTTTTTCTTTTTTGTTCTTGGTAGCTAAATGTGTCCATTTCCCATTCCCCACGTCGCTTTCTCGACAATTTTGCTATTTTGGTTTCTGTGGTCCTCTATGGATAGTTGCTCATGTGATTTATGTTGTTGCATCATTACAT
Source organism: Phoenix dactylifera (assembly GCF_051530095.1). Classification (NCBI taxonomy): domain Eukaryota; kingdom Viridiplantae; phylum Streptophyta; class Magnoliopsida; order Arecales; family Arecaceae; genus Phoenix; species Phoenix dactylifera. Next base: position 2,871,057 of record NC_143198.1, read on the forward strand.
CAGTATTTTTTTTTGTTTTTTTGTTTTTAAATTCTTAGTCCGTATGCATGCTTTTTCCCTTTCTTCTTTTCTCACTAAATGCTGCCTCTGGGCTGTTAATTACTATTGAAAGCTGATATTTCTATTTTCATCCAGGTGCCTTTGTTCACTTAGTAAAATAGCTGGCAAAGGAACAAGTTTAGTTGAGCATCTGATTCAGATTTTTTCCAAACATCTGCATGGTCCAAATTTTGATAATAAACAGGTAGTCATCTTTACTTTGCCTGTATATTGTGAAGTAGGGATGTTTCCCATTGCGTGTTAAATAGGATTTCTATTACTTGTCTCTTTGGGTCTTACCCTCTTAATGCCAGTCTTGCAACATTGCTGGACAGAAAACTAATTTTCCTCTGTAACATGATCATATTGTTGGTCGGGATTTTGATGATACATGTACTACATCTGCTTGCATATCTAAAGTTTTACCTTGTCTTCTAAATAAGATTGGATCGTTATATCTTTTCATTTGTTTTGATCTCTCTCTTTCTCTCTCTCTAATTTGTTTGGTAGGTCATGACAGTTCCAGAGACATCGTTGTGTAATTTTTTTAGGAAAAATGTTCATTTAAATTGTAAAATGCGATGGCACTGAAGATAACAATAACCAAAGATCTTAATCCTAGTAGTTCTTTTCATTGGTTTATGGAATAGGGAATGCATGCATCATGCATCTACTACAGATTCATGCATGTATGATCTTACCATTAATTTCGATGTATTTTTAGGCTTTTTTGGGGTGGAATATGTCCTTGAAAAATCATTGTACCGCTTGTACATTGTGTATCGGTTTTATTCTTAGATGCTATTATGATGTGCCATAGTTTTTGAGCCCCCCCCACCCACCCACTTTCTTCTAAAAGGAAAGAATTTAGTGATTTTACTTACAGATAGTGGCGATCATGTGAGATTTCAGACATTATTTTGTAACATATATTAGTGATTATGCTGCAAAATGACAGCGCATAAAAGAAGTATGTCTTTTAGAGGTAGTTGATCGATGTGAATTTGAATTTAGAGTCGAGACCTTTATGTCCAGTAACTATGTTTTCTAATGTTTTATGTTAATAACTGTTTTTTAAATGTGCATTGCCTATTTTGTGGGGTTGGAAGCAGCAAAAGAATACAAGGTCTCTAGTTATTTGTGGTATGGTTAATGTATTCTAGATTCTAGATTCTTTCCGACAAAATTAGGACCTCTTAGTTGGAGGAATCCAGGGAAATTGTAAAAGAATCTTTATCCATATTGGTGTTACCATGCCAATACTTGTTTGATATCAGTGCCCTATCCTGGTAGATTATCCTAACTAACATCCCTTGCATTATAGATCTAAGCAAGAAGCCATTTGTTAATATCCGTATCTATGTCTTTTTGCTCTCCTTTTTAGTCAGTATATGTTCATCTTAGTTACTGGTTTAATACATTCAACAGATAATTTGTAATTTTATTTACTAAATTTTCCAGCTTTTCTTTATTATATATGTATTTATCTATTTTGTCATCTTGTGTGACTCATGTTTGGTCCATTTGCTGCTGACTAAAAATGCATGCACTCAACATTACAAGTTTTCTGGCCTTGTCATGCACAAGGCCTACTACTAGAATTTGTTGGTTGGTATCTCACATCTCTGTGGAAGCCACATTAAATAATTACCACAGTTTCTTGTTATTATTGCTATTTGTCATGCGTAAAGCTATCATATCTCATACATGTTAAAATCAACTTGCAGATAATATTATTCTAGCAGCAAGTCATTTAAGTGCTTTCACTTTTTACAGTTGTTGATGCTAAGATATTTAATGCTTGCATGATGTCACAGCTTATGGAAGTAGATTGTTGTGTCATTTACCATTTTTTGTGCATACCTAATTTTTTAAATGAGTAGCATGGGTGATTTAGGTAAGTGTTCTCTGATATTTACTTTTAGAGATAATTAGATATTTAGTTCTTGTTTTTCTTTAAAGCTAATCAGAACTTTAATCATTCAAAAATCCGAACACATCCTGTTGTTTTGACCCTTTAACTGTGCATTATAATTGGGTAACAATAATTATTGTACTTTGGCCTTGGCACTCTGCCCATACAACTTGGTTAATATTTGTCCTTGGCTTTTACCGTTGGAGTACATCAACTTGGTTTCTGCTTCACATCTCTTTCTCTTTCTCTCTAATCATTGCCAATGTATCTGCAATTTAGTTAATGATTCTATTACCTGACAAAGTGTGATTTCTCTTTAATGTTCAGTTATTGGGGCGTTCTCTTTTTTGTCTTGGGCTTCTCCTTAGGTATGGCAATGAACTAATGGTTACATCTGATAACCAATGTCTTCATATTGTTAAGAGTCTCTCGTTGGTGAAAAAATATCTGCTTGCGGAGGATTTTGGCTTGAAGGTCCGGGCTTTACAGGTGAGCATTTTCCCCCAGATTTTATTAATGAAGTTGTAGTTACAGTCTCAAGCATTTGATTTATGCTACATTATCTTTTGTAGGCATTAGGTTACATTCTGATTGCTAGGCCTGAGTACATGTTGGAAAAGGATATTGGGAAAATATTAGAGACCTCATTATCTTCAGGCGCTGATTCTCGACTAAAGGTTCTTGTATTTTGTTTTTTTTAGTTATGTATCCCTTTTATCTGTCCATTATAATCTATCATTTTTAGCAGATGCAAGCTTTGCAAAACCTATATGAATATCTTCTGGATGCGGAAAGCCAGCTGACTACCAACTCTGTCAATAAGACTGCAACTAAATATTCAGAAGACGCTGCAAACAGAGTGCCTGAGGCTGCGGGTGCAGGTGACACTAACATTTGTGGGGGAATAGTTCAGTTGTATTGGAATAGTATTTTGGAAACATGCTTGGATGTGAATGATCAAGTTCGTCAATCTGCACTAAAGGCAAGAACCTGACTTTTCTACTCTTACTGGTTTTTCTACTCTTACTGCTTTTTTCCCATAAGAAATCTATTGTATGCTGTGTGCTGTTTTTTTTTTGCTTTGTGCCTTGCCCATAGGTTGTCGTCTTCTTTTTTTTTTTTTTGGCTATGCACTGTTTTTCCATTTGATTTTTTTTTTGTTCTATTTTGCAGATTGTAGAAATTGTACTACGTCAAGGTCTGGTTCATCCAATTACATGCGTTCCATATCTTGTAGCACTAGAAACTGATCCACTGGAGGTGAATTCAAAGTTGGCCCATCTCTTGCTCATGAACATGAATGAAAAGTATGGAAATCTAATTAGACGTGTTGCCTTTCTAATATTTTTACACGTTGGGATGGTATAGGTTAAGTAATATCTGTATTTTTGCAGGTATCCTTCTTTCTTTGAAAGCCGTTTGGGAGATGGGCTCCAGATGTCATATAAGTTTGTCCAATCAATTGCAAGCAACCATAATACAGTATCAGGAAATGCAAGAGGAAAATCTGATGGAAATCCCATAGCATTTGTCAGGCCAGGAATATCTCGAATATACAGGCTTATTCGAGGAAATCGTGTTTCAAGGAACAAATTTATGCACTCAATAGTGCGGAAATTTGAGTCTGCTGGTTGGAATTATTCATCAGTTAGCTTTCTTCTGTAAGTATCCAAAAAATTATCATTCTTATGCTAGATTATAATTCAATAAGCATTTGAATTGAAAATGCTATCTGCTTTTTGTAGATATTGCACGGAAATTCTTGCATCTCTCCCATTTACTTGCCCTGATGAGCCTCTTTATTTGATTTATGATATCAATCGAGTAATACAAGTCCGAGCTGGGTCTCTTGAGGCAAATATGAAAACGTGGAGTTCCTTCTCACAGCAGCGGGATTCTGTGAAGTTCCCTAGTGAAAATCAAAAGGTGGAAGCCGAACCTGGAGTGCATCATTTATCCAAGCACATCATGACAGTGACTCCTGAAAGTATATCTAACAATACATGTGGTATTTCAAAAGAAGACCTACAAAAGTTTCAGGTAATAAAATTTTCTTTTTCTCTTCAGTCAGATAACAGTTGTGCGGATGCTGAAGCAGGATAATCATGAATAGATTATTTCTGTTTTCTTTTGTAAATTTTCTATCATTGAAGCAGGATGAGAATTCACTGTACATTTTGCTATCCTGTCTTTCCTGTCAATGGCAATTTATGTTGAATCTTTTGTTCTTATGTTGCTTTAATATTTTCCATATACAATTTGATATTGTTCTGTTTCTTATCAAAGTCATAGAGTTTCTATTTTTATCATGTAGTGGTGCTACTACAATGCCATCTTAGTCTCATGTACAAATTAGTTCTACTGGTTATTGACATTCCGTTTGCTTTTCAGGCTGATTGCCATGATGCAATAGCTCTGCAACTCCTCCTAAAGCTGAAAAGACATTTAAAAATTGTGTATGGTTTAAATGATGCCCGGTGCCAGGTTTGTTCTTTTCTTAACTTAGTAGTCATTTCTTGCCTTTGTTGCTGTAGATCATGCCCATTCAATTATCTCAAACCAATTAATGAAAAATCTCCATTCGTTTCCGCATTAGGCATTTTCTCTGAAGGAACATCCAAAGCCTGGAGAGACAATATCTAAGCAAAATATTCCCTTCAGCATCCATGATGCTCCAATCAGTTTGCCTGCTTCTTATCAAGATATGGTTGAAAAATATCAGGTTTGCTATTGAAATTTTAGATTTCTAAAATGACATCCTGTATTGCTGCACTAATATAAATCTGACATTTTACACGTGAAGTCCTTGGAACTTCTGGACATTTGATTGTTGTTTTTCTTATCTCATGTTAAAAACCTGATTTAATTGGAAAAAGATCTATCAACAATTCGGTCAGTCATCAGTCTCACATTAAAGTAAACTTTCTTCCATTATATTGGCTTATTAGTTATATAACTATAGAGTATCACTTGGCTGAAAACAGTTTGTGTTGTAATTCACATGACCACTTTCTGACCATAGCCCAGTTATCAACTGCTTGTTAGGTTTAAACCTATTACCCTGTTCCGCATTTTCCCGTGCCCTTCACAATGCAAAGTTCCAGATTGCACTAATTCATAATATGATATTGTAATGCAGGAATTCAAGAGGTTGCTTAGGGAAGATACTATAGACTATGCAACTTACACAGCTAATGTCAAGAGGAAACACCCTACTCCAAGAAGTTCAAGAAGCGGAAAAGCTGCGCGCGGTAAAGGTGAAGATGGTGAGGATGACGATGATGATGACGACGAGGACTGGACAGGAGGGCCGCGAAGGCTTAACTTTAGCAACCAAAAGAGCAATGGTGGCAGGGTTACCAGATTACGGGTGTAATTAAAACTGATGCAGCATTACTGTACATTATAGGATTATAGGGAGAGGGGAGGGCTGGGGTGAGAAATTGTTCAATTGCATCCATAGCAGTAACAAGGAAGTTTAGTTGTAGTTAGGGTCTCATTAAACTGGGGCACTTGTTGGTCGCTGTCCCCTTTATCGTAGCTTCTTTTTTTTTTCTATGGTGGTAGCAGGACCATTCAGCTTGTGCTCCAGCTTCAAAGTAATGGAAATCAATTTTTTGCAGTGTTTTCGTGCTGTCTGTGGATATTGATGGTATGTTTGCAGCTCTGTTGCTAAATTAAATCAGGTGTGCTGAATAGTATGATGGTCTCATATTCTAGAACCCGTAAAAGGGAGCAAATGCCTGCTTGCCAAACATTCAATAGGACTGAGTGCTTTTTTTTGTTCTCTCTTCTGTATACCGGCTGTTGTATCTTGGATCGCTAGGTTAGCCCTCTCATGCACCATAACCTACCAGGTTTTGGTTACATGCGATCTATGCTGTCGTTGCAAGTATCATAGCTTCAGCATGGTATGGTTGCTTGTCAATCTCGTCAATAGGAATGTGATTTCTGTGATGTCAAATGAAATGTGTTAATTGTGCCTTGGGGATGCTGTGGTCGATTCTATGATACAACAATAACTCTTCCATGGATATCATGGACCTTATGATTTTTAATTTCCTAAGATAATGGTATCATTTTATCTCACAGAATCCAATTGGTGTTGCCAGGATCCCACTGACCTCTCATGACCCTGACAATTGACATGAAGAGTAACGTGACTACAGCTAATCGGTGCCTCCAAATTGTTGTGATGATGTAAAGGACACTGGCAGCAGGCTGAATCATCTCTGTTAACATTGCGAGAACATCGAGATTAAAGACGACATCAGTTGGTGGAGCAGGAAGGGTTCATATTTCGGATCAGCACAGAATTGTTTTGAGGTCATTAGCTCTGAAGATGACAAAATGCAAACAGCAACTGATACCTTGGGGCATAAAGCTGTGGTTATATATATCGGCACCCCACAAGGAATTAGATGCAGTCTGTCCAGATAAGTGTAGCACTCTTTTTTCATTGTCTGAGAGAGGTGGGCACGCCATTTTTTTATGAGGCACCAAGGATTTTTTTTCTTTACCCTTCCTTCAGACAGAAGGTTTCATAGCCCCCAAGCTCCCAAGTCTTGAGAGTAGCTGGGAGTTGTGCCATATAATTAGGCCAACTGAATGGTGCAAGACAGCTGAGGGCTTTCATGAATATTTTTTCTGAGCTACCATAGCGTTGCTCGAGCTGCTGGCGGAGCTGAGGCCTGCCCACTTAGCAAGTTTAGTTGATTCTGGAATCATTTATGATTTTTTTTTTCTTGGATATACGGTTTAATAAAATAATTAAATTAGTATGGAGTTATTCAAAAATTTACAGATTTATATTTTATTTAGAAAATTATTCACGACTAATTCAAGAAATATCCATGCAAACAGCAATGGCATTATTGGTGGTTGGGATTGAAAGGGGTTTAGTGGTGTTTCAGCAAAAGCTTATTTTCTTACCTTCCAGGCACTGTTTTCAATTTCTGATTTACCTAAATTTATTCAAATATATGAAACAAACTAATTATTCCTAATCGAAAATGGATTTTCCAGGGAAGTTTTTTTTTTCCCGTACCTAATCTCTATTCTTGACAATTGAATATGACCTAAGGAACCACCATGTAGAAAAAAATAGACACAAGTGGTTCTATACAGGAGTGTAAATGGGTTGGGTCGGAACAGGATATACATGATCCCAACTTGACCCAACTAAATTTTATATTCAGGTCATGATTTTGGACTGAACCTAACCCATTAGCTAATTGGGTCAGGTCAAGTCCATAGAATGAATTGTAGATCCAGTGAAACATTTGGATTGGATTGAAGTCAATAATGACCCAGACCCAACCTAAAATATTCGGATTGGGAGGATCAGGTTGAGTTTGCAGTTTGAGTCAAGTATCTAGATAACATTTTATATCTAAAATATAATAATTAATAATGAATTATAAAATCATTACAAATTTTTAAATAAAACTAAAGAAATCAACTGAAGCTCGAATTTCCATTCAAAAACTTTAATTATATCCAAGTAATTGATTCTTTTTAAGTTTACAGAATATAAATTTTAATATATCTTGATATACTTGAGGGCATTATAATTTATAAATAATAATTCACCAAAATAAATAATAAAATATAAATGTTTAATTATGATTGAGTGAAAATAGAGAAGAGAAGATGTAGTTCTTGAGAAGAAATAGAGAAATTAATTTAAATTAGAGTTCATTCAATGAATTAGAAGAGATATCTAGTTTGAAGGAAAAGGAGATTGATATGATTTGAGTTTTGGAGTCAGTTCAGATCGGGTTGTGTTCGATTTTGGTTGATCCAAAATAAATCCAAATGATACATAGGTCAGATTAGGTCAAATTGGATTGAAAAGCACAAAAACTAGACCTGACCTGAAATTTAGATTGGGTCCAATGTTTGTTAAATTATTTGTTAAATTATCCACTTGTTCGATCAAGTGGGCTCCATCAATTAATGGTAGGTGGCTAAACAAAACAAACATATGGAAAAGTGAGTGTGAAATGGTGCTTAACTTCAATTCTACCATCTTGATGAAATGATGAAGAATAGACATAAATTTCTCATGAGAATGTTACATGATTAATGTCGAGTTTCATATCATTTGCATGGCTAGGTGAGGTTTCTATGAATCTCACAAATAAATTAACGTTACTTATTAATGCAACTTTCACAATACCCCTCAATATAGAAACTTTAATTCGACACCGCACAGGCTATCATCAAGCAGTTTGATAAAGAAAATTATACATATTAATTCATGTTACTCTAAAATCTTAGATTTCTCTTCGCCATTGATTTCGAGCTAAGCAGTAAAAACTAAAGTAAGCTCGACTCAATGTTTTATCTCAATCAATATGAAATTAGACCAATGGCCAAGTCTACCAGCAGATATAGTCTACTCGAGAATACCTCCGAGCTGATTAACTAAAGATACCATGTTGTGTAGTGCAACTTTGTATACAAATATATGCTCATGAGGCTGTTGATTAATTGCATGTGATAATTGACTCATTCTAGAGATATCACAACCTACCACATTAACACGTAGCCTTGTGCACTCCTAAGCACAGGAATTCTCAAGGTTGCAAGTGTCTTTGTGAGAGATTGGGTGGAGACCAGCATTGTCCATCTTCACCACCTCCTTGTGCTAGATTAAATGGTTGACATACAGGGTGCACAAAAGGGGATCAGAAGAACTCATCCCTCATAGTAAATCTAGCACATGTTTAAATTATTTAAGATATATTTGGTACGAATGAATTGGACTATGAAATAGAAATGAGAATGAATGGCTCATATTCTGATAGCTGTTTCCATTTCGATATGCTGGAAGAAATTAAAATGTTGCAATTCTCTAAATTTAATTCATATTTCGATCAAGAGTTCAATTTCGATGACAAATTAAATGTGTTGGAGGCATTTGGATTTCTCTTTCAGTCTAGCTGAGAACCAAATGCACCTTTAATCCCTTCCCATAGAATCACAAATAAAGCATAACGTCATTAATTCTTTTTTACCGTTGAGATAAAACAGAACCCGCTATTCCACCACTCCCTTTCACACGGTCTGAACCCTAACCCTAACCCTAATCTGAGCTCCATCACAGGTTTGAAAGCGAAGGGTATCATCCTCTTCTCTCTCTTTTCCCCTTTTGCTTCGATCTTCTCTAGTATTCTTCTTGCAGTGTCCGTTTCGATCAAAAAAAGGGCCGATTTGGTTGCTTTTTCCCATCCCCCACGCCGCCCATGCTTAATTTCTCTCCTATATTCGCTTTTTCTTTAATTATTATTGGGCGTTAGGTTTTCCGACAGCTCGCCCCGTTTGTCGCTTCGATCTCACACAAAGCCCTCTCATTTCTTAATTCCCCGAGCGCTCTCTTTCCCTAACGGACGTGGTAAAAATCTCATCTTCCTGTCAAAAAAAAAACCCTAACTTGCATGGAAATCGCTGCTATCTGTTGGGTTTTCTGGGATTTGGTTTGGTTTCTGGGGCCTTTCTCCCTTTTTATGCCTTAAAGATCGGATTTTTGTGGCACTTGGCTTTCCTTTTTCTATCCTTCTTGGTTTTTTTTCTACGGACAAAGTAGGGTTTTGGAATATCTAAAACTTAGTCAAAATTACAACGCTAAATCGAAAGTTTACCGTGAGGAGTTTTCTTTTCGCCCCTGGTCTTGGTTGGTGTGCATACCAGGGGAATAAGATAAGATTTTATTGATGCAGTGAACTTTTGGGTACTCCAGCGATTGAATCTTTCAAAAAAATTTTAACTCCGGTCCGTGTATCACCGCAAGAACTGGTCTTCGTTTTTCTTTTTTAAACAAAAAAAATTCACATAAATTGTTACATTATGATTAGTGCACTGTTTTTTTTTTTAAATATAACGGAGACTTGCACTGGACGTGCATCAGTGCAACTAGTAAAATTAGAAAAAGAAAATGACGCAGAGGAGAAGAAACGGATGGCTCTTTCAGAGAGTCTCTCATGCGTCCTTTGAGTTTGGATTAGAATATAAGGCCTAATTCCTTGTTATTATTAGTTATTGTTTTAACGGTGACTCAAAATGGCCGAATATGAGTGCAACTAATAAAATTAGAAAAAAAGTTACGGAGAGGAGAAGAAACAGATGACTCTTCTTGAGAGTGTCTCATTCTTTGAGTATGGATTAAAATAAGGCCTAATTCCTTGTTATTATTAGTTATAGTTTTAATGGTGACTTATACTACTCGAATATGAGTGCAACAAATAGAATTATAAAAAAAAATGATGGAGGGGAGAAGAAACAGATGACTCTTTTCGAGAGTCTCTCATTCTTTGAGCATGGATTAAAATATAAGGCCTAATTCCTTGTTATTATTGGTTATAGTTTTAATGGCGTCTCATGCTAGTCAAATAAGAGTGCAACTAATAAAATTAGAAAAAAAAATGATGAAGAGGAGAAGAAACAGATGACTCTCCAGAGAGTCTCTCACTCTTTGAGTCTGGATTAGAATATAAGGCTTAATTCCTTGTTGTTATTAGTTATATTTTTAATGGTAACTTATACTAGTCTAATATGAGTGCAACTAATAGAATTAGAAAAAAAGAAAGGGAGAGGAAAAGAAACAGATGACTCTTCCACAGAGACCCTCACTCTTTATTGTTATTAGTTATAGTTTTTAATGGTAACTCATACTGGCCGAATATGAGTGCAATCAATAGAGTCAACACAAAAAAAAAAAATGACGGAGAAAAAAAAAGAAACATATTTGTGACTCTCCCAAATGATCTCTCACTGTTTGAGTGTGGATCAGAATATAAGGCCTGATTTGTTGCTTTTTACGGTGAACCATATTACTTATAATTTTAATGACAGATGAGTTGGGATTAAAGTAACCCAGCTTATATTTTTAGTAACAAAAAAATTTATACGGATACCGGGTACCTTTGGAACATGGAATACGCTGCCGACTTTTTTTAAAATCTATTCGCTCGCTCGCAGAGTTCTGAGAAAACGCGTTGAAATTGTCCAGCTCGGCTCTTGCATCCGACCTTTTTTTGCGCGTATTTAAAGGAAGGGCAAGGTCACACTTCTTCCCTGTGTCAAGAGCTGTTCTTCTCTCCTCCCCTTCCCCTCGCTTAGATTTTTTCTCTCTCCCTTTGTCTGACCCCCTCGTGTTTGGTGCAGTTGGAGTGGAAGCAGGTCAGAAGGTAATTTTCCGATCTGGTCTCTGAGATTAGCCTTGTGCTCTGATCTGGTGTTTAGATAATTCGATCTTTTGAAGTCGTCGTTGCTCTGGATTTTGCAAGGTTTTGTTTTGCTGCGACCTAATCTGGAGGCCTACCAAGATGTAATCTTTGTTTTGTATCGATTTCCTTTGCTGATCACGATATATGATGCATGAGCATGTTGGTATTTCTTTCGCCCTGTAGATCTGTTTGTGTCGTTTGGATCTGATTTGTGGTTGAAGGATCGAACCCGGAAATGCATAGATCTGTTGGTTTCGAGTATTCTCTTGTTGTGGATATGATTTAAGTGATTTGTTATTTTGGAAATATAGCGCAGATTTTTTTTTATTAGAAGGTACGGGTTCAATGCTGTACGTATATCTGGGATGCATTTTTTCTTTTTGCATTTTCCGAAATCTGAAGATGATATGAGAAATTGATAAGTTGATTTGGAAAATTTCAGGTTTTTTTTTTTTTGTTGTAAACTTCTACCTTATTGATTATGTTTTTAGCTTTAAATATCTGTCAATTTCTGTGATTCCCTCGTGACTCCTCGGATCTGTCTGCTAATTTGTTGCTCTCAGCAAGTTGGGGATACGAGATGTGTGTTTCTCGTTTGTTCCTCAAGATTTTTAAGACTTAATATTAGATGTGTTTCCAATTATGCTGCTTTTGATTTGACTGTATGCATGGCTGGCTAGTATAATATATAGTTTATAGGCATCAGATATTTATCCCTGTTTTCTCCTCAGGCCTTTATGCTTTCATTGCCGAATTCTTTTTTGTTATGATCCTCTTTGTGTTTTCTAGTTGTATTGAGCAGTTGGGATCGAGAATACTTACAAATGATCAATTGAGTTCTGGAGATAATTTAAGATTATTACATTATTATGTTCGGAGCCATTGAGATTTTTTTTTTTTTGAGATTGTTACATTATTACAAATGATCTTCTTTGTGTGCGTGCCAATTCTGTCATGTTGGTTTGGAAAGTTATGCTCTTTAGTGTCGAAACAAATTGATTTGATCTTGAAATTGTTTTTCTTTTGAAAGTTTGCGATATGCTGACTTTACCTGTCCCTGTTAATAGATGAGGAGATCTTAGATCAATGAAACTTGTTGGTGTTTCTTTAGTGCACTGCAGATTGGTGCTCTTCCCCACTGTTACTTGATCATTTTGTAAACTCACAGGTCACAGAATTAGGAAGAAAAAATGGTGAAGGTCTGCTGCATTGGAGCTGGCTATGTTGGTGGGCCGACCATGGCCGTCATTGCCCTCAAGTGCCCATCCATTGAGGTAGTTGTTGTTGATATCTCTGTCACCCGCATCAATGCATGGAATAGCGATCAGCTTCCAATTTACGAGCCAGGCCTCGAGGATGTGGTCAAGCAGTGCCGCGGAAGGAACCTCTTCTTCAGCACTGACGTTGAGAAGCATGTCTATGAGGCTGACATCATCTTTGTCTCAGTGAACACTCCTACCAAAACCCGCGGCCTCGGGGCAGGGAAGGCTGCCGACCTCACCTACTGGGAAAGTGCTGCCCGCATGATCGCCGATGTCTCCAAGTCCGACAAGATTGTGGTCGAGAAATCCACGGTCCCAGTCAAGACTGCTGAGGCCATCGAGAAGATCTTAACTCACAACAGCAAAGGAATCAACTACCAGATCCTCTCCAACCCAGAGTTCCTTGCAGAGGGTACAGCAATCCAGGACTTGCTCAATCCTGATCGGGTACTTATTGGCGGCCGGGAGACTCCGGGGGGCCAGAAGGCTGTTCAGGCACTAAAAGATGTTTATGCCCATTGGGTGCCTGAGGATCGGATTATAACGACCAACCTGTGGTCCGCAGAGCTGTCGAAGCTTGCAGCAAATGCCTTCTTGGCACAAAGGATCTCCTCTGTCAATGCCATTTCCGCACTCTGCGAGGCCACTGGGGCGAATGTGTCAGAGGTGGCCTATTCTGTGGGGAAGGACTCAAGGATTGGTCCTAAATTCTTAAATGCCAGTGTAGGGTTCGGAGGCTCCTGCTTCCAAAAGGACATCCTTAATCTGGTCTACATCTGTGAGTGCAATGGTCTGCCTGAGGTGGCTGACTACTGGAAGCAGGTCATCAAGATCAATGACTACCAGAAGAGCCGGTTTGTGAACCGGGTTGTGTCCTCCATGTTCAATACCGTCTCCGGCAAGAAGATTGCTGTGCTCGGGTTTGCATTCAAGAAAGACACCGGCGACACAAGGGAGACTCCTGCAATTGATGTCTGCAAGGGTCTCTTGGGGGACAAGGCCACAATTAGCATCTATGATCCACAGGTGACTGAGGACCAGATCCAACGCGACCTCGCAATGAACAAGTTCGACTGGGACCACCCAATCCACCTGCAGCCGATGAGTCCGACGGCGGTGAAGCAGCAGGTGTCTGTGACATGGGATGCTTATGAGGCCACCAAGGGAGCACATGGCGTCTGCATTCTGACTGAGTGGGATGAGTTTAAGTCTCTAGACTATCAGCGGATCCACGACAACATGCAGAAGCCAGCTTTCGTATTTGATGGGCGCAATGTGGTCGATCCAGAGAAGCTTAGGGAGATTGGATTCATTGTGTACTCGATTGGGAAGCCACTGGATCCATGGCTCAAGGATTTGCCTGCTGTTGCCTGATGGAGGACTGCTGCAGATAGGCAGAGGAAGTAGTGAGATCCGATGGAACCCAGTTGGTGCATGCAGTGTCAGTTCATACTGATGATTGTTTACAGTTCGGCCGAGTTGGTATTTTTTATGGTTTTTATTGTTTTCTGGGTTATAATTAACTAGAATATGGCGGGGATTTTCATGTTTATCTGCTGCTTTACTCTTAATTATACTTAATGTGCATTTTTGTCTTGTTACATTTGAGGAATTCTGAGTTGAAACTTCATCTATTAGTATACATCTTTCCTGCCTCTTATGAAATTATGAAATATGATTGCAAGAGTTCCAACTTCTGTCATTTATGGCAACATCAACCATCGGCATACATTTCCGAATGCCAGCTTCAAGTTTCATTACAAGTGTAGAGTGGCATTGTCATTGAATCAGCAACTTCTACCCCGAGTAAAAAGGTCGTCTAATCCAAACCGGGACTGAGCTTAGAAGGTTCCTGGTTATGAGTTCCATGGTGCCATGGGACGCACATGAAACTTCTTTGCTTATACGAAAGGATATTGTGATGTAGCAAAATGGTAAGAAAGAATCTTAATGTCTACCTCTATTTTGAATGAGCTTCTTGCATAAAGCTGCTGTATTCCCTGCTGGGACTCTGTTAGTTGGCAATCGGGTCGAAACAGATATGGATCAGATTAAAAATTTATCAATCCAAATCTATCCTGTATATTAAACAAGTCAAAATTTTAAATCTGAATCCGACTTATTTATTAAACACGTAACCGGACCCGACCCATATAACCCATTTATTAAACAAGTTAAATGAATTAGATGGGTTTTTAATGAATTAAATAGATTTAAACAGGTTAAGTAAGTTGGGTTAAATAGGTTAGAAATAGGTTAAGCAAGTTTCAAACAGATTTTAAATATATTTTAAGGGTAGAGTCATAATTCGATCTAATTATTAAATGGGTTGAAACGGATTAAACATGCCAAAAGTTTAAATCTAAATCTAACCCATTTAATAAACATGTTTACGAGTCAAATCCGTTTATGTCAAATCCAAACCTACTTAAATTAGGTTGTTCATGGGTTGGGTTGATGGATCGAGTCATAAATTGCCGCTAATAACATGTAGTATAGATGTTAAGACAAGCTAACTTTTATAGAAGCCAATACCATGTAGTTCAGATGTTGAGGCAAGCAAACTTCGTAGGTTTTTATGGTCTTCTTCCTTGAATACCACCATGCATTCTATCCACAAAGTCTTCCAGATAGAAGTACATATTTAAATTTCCCTTGCTCTCTGGATCATCTAATTTGAGGGTGCAGGATGAGTGTAGCACCTTCCTTTGTATTAGCGAAGGCATTTTAAGGATTGAAGTTGGAGAGTGGATTTACTTGGATATTTGCAGTCTTAATGTATGAGGACTGTTCAGAACTGGCAATCTATTCAAAACTTTACGAGCAAACTCGTAAGAAACTAAATATGTACAAATATCTGGTGTACACTGCCAAATAACATATAAATTTCAAGAATGACCAAAGTTTACCTTCACCAAACCAAATAAGATATCTGTTGAAACTTGAAAGTGTTATCTCGTTTACCTCATCTTCCATCACAACACTAACATATTCCACATGAAAAAAAGACAAAAAAGCACATCAGCAATCAAACGTAATATGATGACAAACAGTTGAATCAAGTTCACCAAGAAACTCCTACAAAAACAAACCATCTGTCATACATTTAAGGACAATTCCGTCTGAAGTAACAATCTTCAAAATGATGGAGTAACCAACCTGTACATTTTAATCGACTAACAAACAAGAATTTGATCTGATGGTCGATGGTCCTTAACAGCCTGAAGTAGTTCCTCTCGATATCGATAGCTAGGCAGAGTTTTTCTCTCTTCCTAACAAATGGAAAGAAAAAAAAAATAGACATATTACACTTTCCAATTGATGAAATTTGATATGTAAGACATATTTGTATAGCAAAGAAAGTTAAAGTATGAGAAATACTTTTTGAACTAGCAATTGTCATAAGTGAGCTAAATATCTTTTTTTTTTTTTTGGTGAGGGGAAAAGTTAGGAGAAAACTCTCCCTTAAGTGAACTAAAGTATCATAAATGCAGTTTCTGTAACTTAGATTTTGCAGAAGATGTGTCAGGTTCCTCGGAAGGCAACTCATCTTCATACTGCTTAAGTAAAAACATATCCGCAATTAGAAAAATCCTGAAAGAGGTGTCACCTTATGGCCATAAAGCTGAACATATTTTTTTTCTTGGCATTCCTGTACGCCATCCATAACAGATGCCTTGATGAAATCAATCCCATCTTTAAAAACATACCTAAGATAAAAGTGATTAATATATCTAAATCACATGTTTGTTCTGTTCATGTCATGAAACTGCTTATTAATGTTGTGCTCATGCAGCACTAAGGCGTTTGTTTTAGTTTCCATCAAACTTGAGTAATTTATTTGATGAAAAAATGACCAATAAGTTGGGCCTTTCATATCTGTTATGGCCTCGTAGCCATGCATGAATATGTAAACATGTGTTACGTATACCCCTGACATTGGCAACAAGCCAGATCTCATCTCATTTTTTGTGACTATACTGGCTATTTATTCTCAATTCTCTTCCCTATGCATAGGTATGATCTGTATAATTGAAAGTTCATGAATTGTTTTATTTTCAAGTCTTGTTTATTCTCGCTCACACATACGAAAAAAATTGCTCACAGGTACAATGTTAATTTTCTTGCTATAGTAATCACTTTGTCCCTTTATTAATTTCGGTCAATTAGGCTTCATAAAGGAGCTTAATTTACTCTGGATTCTTCCATCATCTATTGCAGTAGAGTAATCATAGATTCAAGAAACTTGAACAGAGGGTTTCAGTAAGCAAACCATGGGCTCCTAGAGCTTTTCGAGCATTTTTAGTGGGATAATGTCTCTTTTCTTTCTTTTCTTCTTTTTTGGTGTGTGTGTTTGATAGAGAGAAAGAGAGTTGGAGTTTCATGATGTTTTGAATTGTTGAGCTCACATTACTAGAACTAGCATGACTGACGCTTCAAGCCATGCTTAGATGTCGCAATAAACAACATAGCAGATAGCTTTGGTGCTCCCCAAAACCATCTCATTCACCATAAAACAAGGAAAAAGGATGGTCCCCAAGTAGCATAAACATTCGCATTCCATTGATTCTTTTTGAGTATTTCCCAAGCATTGCTGGTGAGATCTTGCTCACCAACACATGCTCCATTATTACATTTGCAAGGGAAACACATGCACCTTTTTGCTTGGAACCTATAATATAAAGGGTTGATAGACTTTGTAGTTGCCCATAAGGCTACACCCATCCATCCACCTCCTTTTGTTTATACCATCTGTACCTATCCTTGGAATAGCATATGAAGAGCTACACTTGGCCAACTTTCACATGACTAGCTCTGGTAAATAAGGCACACTGAGCACTCAGCTCAACCTTCATGGCAGTAAGAGCGTAGGTAAATACTAGTGAATCCATATAAAAAAGCTCACACTCGGCAGTCATTTCTGTTCACTTTAAAATCCATAACTTGCAGAGCTGGAGTGTGGCTTCGGTTATATTTTCCAAGTCATGCATTTGCATGCTTGTCTCGATAATGGTAGTACAATGATCGGTAAAGATTATCTTTTCACATTTGCTCATTGTGGATCTCATCTAATCCTGTGAAAATTAATAGGCTTCTCACAGGTTCATATGATCTTATATCGGACGCAAACAGAAACATCATTCGAGCATCTCCAGAGAAGAAAGAAAGTTTGTTTCATATATTATCAGTCACCTCCTTGCACTGCATCCACTCTATTCTCCAATTCTTCATCAATGTTAGTAGAACTGTGCCTTGTCACTCATGCAGCAGTCATAATCCTTACAGAAACTTTGACATAATGTTTATCTATTTACTCCAACAAGTTTGGCCCTGGTGCTTTTCTTGCATTTGGAGCAAAGGAAGATCTTCCAGAGCCAGTAAGCTACTGAGATCCCAGTGAGTTGGGGAGTGGTAATATGGGTTGGCCAGAACCAGTTATTGAAAGAAGCGTAGGGCATTGGTGGGAAGGAGCATAATATCATAAGCATGGTGTGGGTCATGCATTAGTGTTGGATGCACTACGTCCTAGAGTTGGTTTCAATCTTTTTCTGAAATATGGTATGTTGTAGTTGGGGGTTCAGGTTTTAGGCAGGATGTGTGAGAAATGTGACTTGGCTGTCTTAATTAAGGGTAGGCATCTCAAACATGCCAAGGGCCTGTAACAAGAGATAAGGAGAGGCCAAACCTTTGTAGGTTAGGCACCAAGCTGTCTCTTTAGCTATTAGATTTAGAGGGACTTTGCTCCAAAGTGAAGTTTCTTGAAAACTTATTCATGAGACTAAATATGTGCCTCAAAAGGCTTAAGAAGGCATTATGTGTATGTATGCCCCATAGTCAGGATAGATAAAAAGACTTTGCTTCCTAAAACAGAGTTCTAGCTTTTTGTGTTCATAGTGAAATCTTGGTTTTCTTTTTTTTTTCTCTGTATCATTTTTAGGACAACTTATTTTCTTTAATTAGGTGTTCGTTTTTTTTTAATATTGAAAAGATCCCAATGTTTGAACTGAATAATTTTGATTTCAAGCATAATTTCAAAGTTCAAGGATTTCTACACCTTCCATCTGCTAACTACCATATTTTGCACCCAAGCATATCCCTCTTAATAAATTTCAAATCAAAATTTAAAAAACATGAACTAAAGAATAGCTAGCAAACCAATTCTGTAATTAAAGCCAGTAACTTTACAGCCTTAATGTTGCTGAAATATTTGGTACTGTATTACTAATTGTTTAGCCTCTCTTGTGCTAGAATTATGAATCCATTTGGTTATTTCTATTTTATAACTCTTCAAAAATAAATCCAATTAACTCTACTTTGGAACTCTATTGCTGATTTCTGAGCACATCTGGATGGTGTTTCGTACGCCTACATAGAGCTATACGCATACGAAGGAATCATTGGTCTAATGCACATGAACATGCTTGTGGAAGATGGCATAGATAATTTGGAAGCAGCTCGAAAGCGATTAGCATTGGTTCATGACATGCTTGTGAAATGGTACATTCTGGTTGCATCGAGGGCCGGCCTGAGTTGGAATTATGCCGATGCGATTGCTTGTTTTGGACATGCTTCCTACCCACCAAGAAGGTGAGAAGATTATGTAGCAGCATAAACTAGCATCCAAACAGCTCAACTAACTTAAAAAGATTTAAGAGGAAGATTCCTGGCTCACTTTACCCATATTTGATGTCAGCAGCATACTCTTTGCTGAGGAAAGAGTTCCTATGTCTATTCAAGGATCAGTGGTAGAAAGTTCTTAGTCTTTTTTCCAACCTAATGTTTTTTTAAGTAACCCAATTGAATGTCCTGGTGGTGACATTGGCATTTACTTTGCTCTGCATCCTCTGATGCTCATTCCCCTGGATGGAGACCATAACAGTGAATCCATCAGAAGGGCAGAAATGAATGGAATAAGATAAGCAAATATAGAACATAATGCCACTCCCACTCTGTGATTATGGCATGCAATAATATGTTGCCATTAGGATATTGGAAACCAATGCCTAGAAGGATATTCTCCTTCATTGATGGATACATTCCCCAGCTTCTTCCTCTCTGGTGGATTATTGTATACAATGTCTAAGAATAAATGGACACAATTAGGTGTGCATTTATTTATAAAGAAAGAGGAGTGCATCCATGATGTGATGAGGATTGAGGAGGATACATAGGTTATTCCAAGCGTCGCTTCAAAAAGTTAGCAGGGCCGCATCCTCTCGCATTGGTAAATCTTCAGATGAATCCTTTTTCTTCCCTCAAATCTATGGCACAAAACCTGGTCCCCATAGAGAGAAGGTAAGAAAAACAAATAGCCATTACAACACCATCATAATAATTTTTTTGGGGCTCTAATGTTAAATGTTACAAAATATAGCATGAAGTAACTCCCATGCACACTGCAGCATTGAATGCTGCATTTATTTTTATACTTTTTAAGAGCAATCAATTATTAACTTAAAAACGTCTTTGATTCTCATGTATCACTTAATGTTTTCTATTCAACCAAAAAAAGAAAAATATTTGCTCCAAAAAAAAAAAAACTTTTTGGATTTGGGAATTTAGTCCAATTTGACTAATTCATTTGCATATATAAATGATTTCTTGTATCAAATTCTGCCTTAATTTTAGCATCATATGAGCTGAAAATTCGAAGAGTCATAGAGTATCAAATGTCAGACGCCAAATTTTAGTGAAGGAGTTGGCATCAAATTGAAGCCTGGCCAAAATCAAAATAGATCGAACTCTACTGATATATTTCATCATTGGAAAAAAAAAAAAATCTTTACAAGAAGAATACCAACCATGTCCTTGACCCACAAATCAACAACCAACAAATGTACAATGCCCTAGTTGACTTCGTCCACTTAACGTTACCCAAAAAGAACCTTTGGCCAAGAAATTTCCAAATATGGCCCCATTTTGACCTTTCCCTGTTTTTTTTTTTTCCCAGTATGCTTCCCATTTTATCTAGAGACATAGCACACCCTGGAATAAAAGGATAACCTCAAAGGAATAACGATGGAGGCTTCTCCGGTAGGCCACCCACCAGACACAAAACTCGGGAAACATCAAACCACTGATCGACACATAACCCAAAATAGAAAACTATTAATTTAGATGTTCTATGTACGGGGCTAAACAAGGGGGGGGGGGGGCTAGAGGGGGACGACAATGGAACGAATAGTTAGGGGCAGTTAGTTTTGCAGCACACTGTCTCCATCCCCCTAGAGATGCTCGCCTTTCCTACGTGGCACTATTATAGCCGTCTGATCAGGTGGCTTCAGGATCCTCAGTTTGAGTACACGTGCCGCGTAGCTTTGCCGTTCTCCTCTCGCTCTCTCTCTTTCCTCTTTGCACTTTGCTTCCATGCATGGCTTTCTCTTCCCATCCATGGCCTCCAGAAGAACCCCAAATAAAACAACACAGAAAGAGAGCGAGAGCGAGAGCGAGCGAGAGAAAACAACCACTCTTTCTTTCTCTCTTTAAACTTCTTACTCCACGGTTAGATATAAAGAGAGAGCAGAGCTTAGTTGGAGTCCAAAGTCTCAAGATCTGAGGCTATCTTTGGGCTTCTTCTAAGCCTTTCTTTGACCTCTTCTTTTGTCTTGTCTTTCTTTTCGGTGGTCGGTTTTGGTCCCCTGGTTTTAGATGGAAGGAGAGAGATTGCAGAAGCATCGGTGCAAGGTGTGCCGGAAGAGCTTCCCGTCCGGCCGATCGCTGGGGGGCCACATGAGGTCACACTTCCGCATGGAGGTGGCCGGGAGCTCCGAGAACAACGGCCAGGAGAGGGCGGCGCCGAGCGTTAGAGGAGCCGGCTATGGACTGAGGGAGAAACCCAAGAAGACGTGGCGGATATCGGATTGTACTAGCGATGATGGTGAGAAGCAGTGCCGGGAGTGCGGCAAGGAGTTCCCGTCCTGGAGAGCTCTGTTTGGGCACATGAGGTGCCACTCTGAGAGGGTGTGCCCGGCTTCAGAGGAGAGAGAAGAGCAGGAGGGTTCTTGGAGCAATGGCGGGCAGTCGGAGGGTGAGGCTGCGGCGGTGGCGGTGCCGAGGAGGAGGCGAGGATCGAGAAGGATGGTGGCGGCGATTGCTGCGAGTTCTTCCTCGGTGTCGGAGTACGAGAGGGAGGAGGAGGATGGAGCTATAAGCCTTATGATGCTGTCGAGGGATGCCTGGTACTGTGGAGGCGGCGGCGGCGCTGGTGGAATTCATTCGTTCACCGAGTCTTCTGATAAGAATTCTGTGGTCTTTGAGGGGAGGGGAATTGGCGAAGGGGATGGGGATTTTGTTCCAAGAAACGGGGGGTGTTGGAGGAGTGGGTTCAAGAGGGTGGAATCTGAAGCTTCCGATGATTGGTTTGTCGGGGATAATGAATTCAAGAAGCCCAAGGTCTGTAATTCCGACGCTGATGAGCCTGAGGACTTCGATGAAGAATCAAAGAAGGATAGCTCGAAGAAGAACGATCTGAATTCTGCCGTTTCTGAATCGGGGCTGAATCCCAGATTTGATGGAAGCGAATTCGCGATTGAGAAGCAAAGATTCGATCTTTCCGACGCTCAATTTGGCATGGATTCTATTGAAAGGTACAGGCTCGATGCTTCCCATGGCGTTTTTGATAAGGCTTCCGAGAGGAGGAGCCGATTCCAGTGCACGACCTGCAACAAGACCTTCCACTCCTACCAAGCCCTCGGTGGCCACCGGGCGAGCCACAAGAGGACGAAGGGATGCTCCGGCAGTGAGAACAGCTTGGAGGCCGATGCTTCTGTTGATCAGGCAGCGGCCGAGGAGATGGACGGCCAAGGTGTGGGCATTGAAGCCGCCAATGGATCGCCGAAGAAGGCCAAGGGCCATGAGTGCCTGCTCTGCGGCAAGGTCTTCGCTTCAGGCCAGGCATTGGGGGGTCACAAGAGAGCTCACTTGGTCATGAACGCCAATGACAGAGGCGATGCAGCTCGCCGTCAGACCATTGTAACTCAGCAGCAGCCTCTGGAGATGCCCGACTTGCTCGACCTCAACCTCCCGGCTCCCGTCGATGAAGATTTTAACAGTGCCAATGGGAGTGCTGAGATGCAGTCATGGTGGGCTGGAAGCAGCCTCAAGCACGAGCCTCTGGTTGGTGTGATCTCCAATTGATGGGGATGGGGAGGTTGGAGGAGTGTGCAGGTTCTTCAGAGAGCTGATGAATTCCTGCTGCATCCACTCTTTCAGGTCAATGTTCAGGTAACAGCTCCATTTGCTGCTTACTGCTTAGTTTCAAAGTAGACTACTCAAAGCCTTTTAAGCTCCTTTTCTTCCTCTCTTCATTGGATCTTATAATAAAACTTCGTTACAATGATCACAATACAAGAGCTGATTGAAGTGCCAAGGAGGCCAGTGCTTGGCAGCGCTTGACATTGCTGATTTGATTAGTTTGATACTCCATCGGTAAAACTTCTACTGATGCAAACTGGATGGCTCTTTTTGTTGTTCTTGTTTTTTTTTTTTTTTTTTGGAAAGGAAAATCATGATTGGGTCTTGTTTAGAAGTTCATCAGCAAAATTGAACATTTTTTCTCAGCTCACTCTGCATTATATCAGTCAGTAGCTAAGAACGGCACCCTGGAATTTGTGGTGCGGTGTATAGTTGATATGATTGCAATGTGGACAAAAAATGTCAAGAATTTTCATGCAGGCGTTCTCAGTAGCTTCTTCTATGAACAGCCTGTTCTTGGTGAATATAATATATTTTTTTGTGTGTGTGCGTGTTTTCCACCATATCTATTTGAAGGAAGTTGTTCAGCATTTCAATGTTAGTATCCCTTTTGGCCAAATTGCTCTGCCTGTTCTATAGTGAAGTCATGGAAATGATCTGATCATCTGAGAATTGAGCCGATACTGTCTGTCCCAGGTGAGAATTTAATTCTTTTGGAAAAAAAGATTGCAATCTGAGTAGTTTATTGTCTCTCAGTGTTAGTTCTGCAACTATTGATTATTTTTCTTGATAATATCTCACTCTCAGCTGCATCAAACCTTGTTGTTCTCATGAATTGACAGAATTGAACGGAAAGCAGCAAACATCTTGATTAGCTTTTCTGCAATTTTTATGATTACCAATCCTTTTAAGGCTTCAGAACAAACTGCACAGTGAATATCTTTCCTAAAGTTTACCATGCTTAAAATATAATTACATTCTGTCACTATCCTTGATCTTGCTTTACCATTGCAAGCTAAGATCTGAGAAATAGTGGAGGAAATCTGGTCTGGCATTTTGCTGAGACCATGAACTATGGGGTTGTGAGTGAACACAAAAGCAAATGCTCCAAACAACTAGCTTTACCAGTAACCAATAGCTGAGGGCAGAGGTTTGAGGAAGCTTTTGAGTTGGGGTGGGAATGATTGGATTGTGAAATCTATCAGCAACCATAGCTAATGGCCTATCTCTTTCTCTCTCTTTCATGTAATTTAATAATACTACGATGGCATGTGATCCCAAGTTGGCTTCTCACTTGTCCACCA